>NW_028274812.1:61516746-61826351 GCF_037043125.1 Eumetopias jubatus | reverse complement strand
TTACCTCCTATAAATAGGAGGCATTCCAGGTGAGCTACCTTAAATTTGGTCTTCACTTTACTTCATTTTAGAACTACCCCCTCCCATCACTCTGTCTCTCTCATCACCCTCAGTAACAATCTATTTCTTTTTCTCCATGTCTTATTCATCATTGTATTCCCAACCCTTAGCATAGTATATATATCACATGATAGGTGCTGAGTAAATATCTGTTAAACGTGTAAACTCCTTAATGCCTACTGTATTGGCCTGTAAACTATGAACCTATAGGAATGGTAGCAAAGGGATGGAACTGATATTAACAAGGCCAACCAGGGGAATCAGTGTTCCCTACCTGATCCCAAGAGATGTGATACTCTTAAATGTGGGGCTTCCCAAATGATTCTAGAATTCATGGTTATTTTTTCTTTGGAGTCATGGCTAAGCAACATTTTGTTTCTTACCAGGAGAAAAAGTTGGCAGCTGTCAACAGCATCCATTTTCAGCAGAGTTCATAGGATCGTTCTCTAAAGACCTTACCTATGACTGGAACTGCAATTCTCATTTTGCACTTAGCAGCTGTCTAAATCATATTTCATAAACCTCCTGATTCCTAGAGGCATTTTTATAGGGTGTTTTGGTCACAAACTTAAAGTTGTGCAATTTCATAGATTTATGTGTAGTAAGCTTCTAATTGGGGTATTGATTTTTAAATCTCTATAACTATTTATTTTAGATGCAATGAAGCATTATCATAAATAATTGAAACACAGATAACAATGTCTAAACAAATTACAAAGAACATATTATGATTTAAGATAAGTTTTATTGCATTTACCATCCACTAGTCCACAAAATGTAACAGTTCACCGTTAAGAGCTGTACCTACAGAATAAAATAGATTGTAGTGTACATGTAATTTTGACTTCAGTTATGCCTATAGACTATTTTTAAAATTTTTACATATTTAGGTGTTATACTCAAACAATGAATCATGGAACACTACATCAAAAAATAATTCTACATATTTAATAAGTAAAAATGATAAATAATATATGTACAGCATTTTCTATAGTGGCTTTTCTTATCCATCTATCCAGGCATTTAATAAATACTTATGGAGCCACTATCATGTCCTAGGCCCTAGACTAGATGTGGAAGGCCCAATGGTAAATAAGGCAGATGGTGTCTGTTTCCTCCTGGAGTATAATATAGCAGAGAGGTCACGTAACATTGCATGACTTTATGCAATTTGCTGAATCCATGAAATTGGAGGCTATAGTATATTGTGTGGTGAAAAGGTAAGGTTGTAAGTCAAGATTTCTTGGAAGAAATAGGTCCTATTGAGGCAGAGTGTGGGAGAAAGGATTCCAGGCAGAGGGAAGAGCATTTAGAGAGGCTCAGAGGCAGGAGAGAGCATGGCTAGAAAAATTGGAAGGAATACAGGAACATAGATGGAAAAGAGGAAGGTGCAAAGATATTTTCAAAGGGTCCAGATGATGCAAGGTCTTATGAGTCTAATTAAAGAGTTTGGACTTATTATAAAGACAATGGGTTTCAATTGGGAATAATGTGATCAGATTTATGTTTTAGAAGGTCTTCTCTGGATGCATTATGACAAATGGATGGGAGGGAGAGAAGACACTAGGTGAAGAAGTTGCCAAAAATAAAATCACTTTTAGTCAAAAATATAATGGGGTAAATTAAAATTAAAAATAAAATGCAATGACAACTCCAGACAGATGGTAAGGTTCACAGAGCCAAACTTGGATTAAAATGCATAAAATATATAAAATGTGATCTAATCAAATGCAAGATGTATGCTAAATTCATGTTCTACTGAAATTTAAGATGCTTAAATAAGGAAATAGAAAAGTAGAGCAAGTAAAGCCACATTACCACAATTACTCAGTGCCATCCCATGTAGCCATATAAAGTACATTTTCCTTTAATATGAGAGTCCAAATGGTCACTGCTGCGTAGCCGGCAAACCCAAGAAGACAGTGGCATCAGGGTCTGTGGCATTTCTCAACCAGCAAGCACCCTTACAGCATTAACTCCTCCTTCCGCCTGATATACAAAAATTATCAGAATCTTATTGTTCCATAGAGAATCCTGGGTAAAACTATTTGATCCCGGATAATTAGTTAAGGGTGTTATATAATGAGATGCGTTTTGTTCTTTTTCTGAACAAGGTCGCTAATATGCAGACCTTCACCTTGGGCACCAATGACATGGTGTCTTAGTTTAAAATGGAGATAATGTATTTCCTTAAAAATTTTACAACTGCATCATACCCTAACAGTGTTAAACAACAACTGTTTTGACTTATTCCTTTTACCACTTTATTCAACTTTCTCTAAAGAAAGGAGAAATACTTTAAACACACCTTCAAACCTGCACAGATAGGCAGGACAAACTTCTAACAGTATGAATTGAAATAAATTGTTAAGTGTATGTTCAGTTCCAGATTTTGAAGCAAAAATAACTTTGAACATTTTGGGGCTAGAATTAACAAATATTATAGAATTTCCTTCCCACATTTGAAATTTTAATTTCATAGTATTTTCAGTCCTCTGGGCTGAAACGAGGACCAGATAATATTTTAGCAAAAAAGGTGTTTTGTTTTCACGCTTTCATCATGCAAAAATAACCCAACTAATTTAGCCCTAACTTTCAAAAAATATTCAGTTTCATACAGAAATCAACTATGTAATTCTCAGGCCAAAAGGAATATTTATCAGAAAAGTCTGAAGCAAAGATTTTTATAAAAATATACTCTTCCATAAAGTTTTATTTTCAGTCATTTTTGACATGATGTAAATGAATTACTGCATTATTGCCTACTAGTTATCTCTTATCCTTGATCTGCCAGGATTTTGTAAGATTTTTTTCTATAAATTTTGATCATTTAAGTTAAAAACCTGAGACCACGCTCAAATATTGTAATTTTATAATAATTCATAAAAATAATAGCGGTTTTCATTTTTGTTGTGCTCCCAAAATGCCAAAGACTGTGCTAAATGCTATGTACACATCATCTCTTTTAGCTGTACCACAATCTTAGGAGGGAAGTGTAATTATTCTCTTCAATTTACAGTTAAGGAAACTAACTCTGAAAGGGATTAAATAATTTGTACTGAGCTACTGTGTTAGTTTGTGATGGAGCCAAGATTCCCCTACCCCCTGCCTCTCTGACTCTAGAATTCACTCAAAGGTGGCACCTCCTTCAGAAACAGCCCCTGGCATTGTCCCAGTCAAAACAGTCAGAGTGAGTAGGAACAAAAACAAGGGTGATGAGATACTACCATATATTATAGTAGGTATAGATGAAAAACTGAATACCCAAACCCTCTGATAGATTACATAGCCACAGGAATTATCCATTGTGTTAAGTTCTATGGTGGATTAAATCAACAGATTTTTAAAAGCCAAATTAAAATTATTTATGGCATTTTAACACTGGCAGAAAGTATCAGTTCAATAACAGCAATATATCAACTTAATTGTTAGGATACTTGGGCCTAAATCTCAAGCCATCAGTGGCCATTGTAAAGATTTTGGATCAGCACAGAAAATTTTGGATCAGCACAGAAAATATGCTTTATTCAGTTTCCCTTAGGATTCTCACTCAACCAGCTATTCTGAGCACATCTTCTAAGAGGATATCGGCATTGTTTTAAGGGTTAGAATGAGGAACATTCAGGTGAGTCGTAAATGGATCCTGACCTCAAGGAACTTACATCCCATATTTAGAATCAGGTGATTAAAACATACAAGGGAATTGCAAAGTACAGATTGCTAATAATAAAATTATGAATAAATCCCAAAGAATGTGAAGGAGAAAACAATTAATTCTGCCATGAACAGCCTGGTCTATAAGGACACATGATTTGCTCAGGGCGGGGCTCTGACTTTCTCTCTTTCCACACTTGCCCTTGCTCACTTTGCTCTTGCTACATTGAGGCCATGTATCTGTTTCGTGAAAACTCTGAGCTCAGGGACTGTATATGTGTTCTTACCCTTGCTTGCACACTCTTGGGCCAGCACCTTCTTATCTGTGAGGACTCAACCGTGATGTTACCTGTTCGGAAAGAACATCCCTGACCCCTGTTTCTAAAGCGGTCCTCTTCCATCACTCTATTTGTTTCATAGTACTTAAAACAATCTGATGATATAACGTAACAATAAGGTCCATTTTGTACATTTTGAGTATGAAATGACTGTGAGAATAATTAGGTGTCTATATCACAGATAAGTGATTAGGCTTGAGGTATCAGAGACTTGATGATCAGGGTTCATGTCCTTGCAAAACTGGAAACGCCAGTTACTGCTGGAGACATTCCTATACACATGCCCTAGAATTCAATCCCAGTTCTAGATTCTGATGAGAATTGGAAGATAACCAAGAGGTCTATTGTCACCTGGTTCTGTCTCAGTAAGTTTGGCTTGAGTACCCGAACCTGCTTTCCCAAAGTTTCCAAAGATTTTGCTGGTGACCAGCCTCCTTCTGACTACAATGATCTCTTTGACAACATCCTTGTGGGATCATTATCTAGTCACTGTTTCAACATTTCCAATAATCAGTAACTCAGTACTTCAAAAGCTGCATTGATTTTAGTCATGTAAAATGTTGATGTTCTTCCAAAACAACTGAAATTAGCCCTCCTGTCAGTTTGCAACCTTCTAATTCTGCTAATGAATTTAAGCCTCAACACTTCCCTAAGTCTTTTGTTTCACATTATAGTGCATATTTGAAGACATATACCACCTTTCCCACTACATCTTTTTTTTTTAATTTTTAAAATCTAAATTCAATTTAGTTAGCGTATAGTGTATTATTAGTTTCAGGGGTAGAATTCAGTGATTCATCAGTTGCATGTAATACCCGGTGCTCATTATATCAAGTGCCCTCCTAATGCCCATCATCCAGTTACTCCATCCCTCCACCCACCCCACTACATCTTCTATTCTCCATGTTAAACATCTTCACTTCCTTCTACTTTTCTTCCTTTCAAGCACCAAATATTTGAGTTACTACTACTTGCTAGACACTGGGATAAGCACTAAAGTAACATATTTCCATTCCTTCTATTGTCCTAGAATTTCACACTATTCTGCATCTGCAATCTGCGTATTGTATATTATCTTGAGACCCTATAGTCCCTTAATGTGGACACCACACATCTAATAATGTACTCTGTTAATTCATTTGTTGAGCAGCACATTACCTTGTATTCCAGCATTTCTTAAACTTGTCATTCTCATGTCTTCATTACTATTTTGCCATATTTGGGTACTACCAGTACAGATTTGATGATCTTCTTTAAATTTTCTCACTTTTGTACCTAAATATTATTTCAAAAGAACTTTTCATGCCATTGGCATAAATAAAACACTAATACCACTTTCTATAAATGGAAAGAAATTATAAAATAAATACAATGAAAATGTTAATATGATTAAAAATAAAAATTATCTGTGTAAATATAGTCCTGTTTTAAATGTCTACTTTAAGAAAAAAATTTTCAATGAAAGGAATAGAACTATTTTTACTAGTCACTAACTTTATAATGAAGAGAGACACTATATAAATGAGGAAAGATCATTTTTATTTTGAGATTAATTACCTCTTTGAAGTTTTGGTCATGTATATCCCTAGATCAAAAGATGATGATAACACTAGCTACACTATAGTTTAAATTTTTAATGGCAATAGGTGGGGGAAGGAGTTGCAAAGCAACTCCTTTGACCAGTGGGGGAGTTGCAAAGCAAAAAGCTTGGTCAGCATTCATAGCCATTGAACTCAGCCTTCATTCTTGCCCCAGGAGACAAGAGCATAAGAAACCTGGAAATGAAAATGGCTCCCAACGATGGTAAGCTAGGCACATGCATTGGCCTCTGTTTTCCCACCCTCCCCCAGAAAGCCTACTCTATCCACAGGAAAGGAATAGGAGAGAAAGGAGGTCATTAAATGGGAAAGAAGGCAATAGCAACAACTGGCAAATAAATGGAAAGTTTGTAACTCATTTAACAGATCCCAAAGCGTGACTCTAACTAGCTGTGGAATGAGCCAAGAAGCAGTCTGACTTATACTGCCCTGAAACATTCTCATAAGGTTCAGTAATAGGGTGATACATAAAGACATGGATGAACATGGGGCCAAAAATTTTAAAAATGGTTAAAAGATTATTTAGGAAGCCATCATCAGAAAACCAAGATATCCCCTCACCAACTGGCAGATGACTGGAAGTGTGTTCTCTGGAAAGAGTGAAACAGGTTCACTGGACTCAGAGGAACCAAGCACAGTTAAGGTCAGGAGTACCACACTAAAATCAGAAGCATTGGTGAATATTTTCACCCTAAATACTGAATCACCAACCTTATTTCCCACCCAAGTCCCAAAATGCTAACAGCCATGATTCTGCCATCCAAGCAGGAGACTGGAAGAATTTTCTCTGAAGAATATGACTTTAATCAGCCCAAGAGAAAATGGCTAAAACTGCTGACATCTGGGTTTCCATCCTCCAAATGGCTCAAAAATAAGAAGCTCTGACAATGCATACCTACATATACAGAGGTTCCACCTAGCTTTTTATTTGCCCACTCTAATATTGGTAGATATTTGAGAAAGCCTCCAATGTTGAGGGAGATCAGAACAACCAAAATAAACAAATCAGTGCTATGAGCACCACACATTAGGAAACATAACTCTTGGGTTTTCATTTAATAATCATTAAACATTGATGAAGCACCTACTGTTGGGGATTGTGGCCAATTGTGAGATGAACTGAATCAGACAGAAGGAGATCATGATGTGAGCTATTTTCCTGAAAGTGTTAGATTGGAGGATGTGACTTAATGGTCTAGCTAAAAAGGCATGCTAACACTCTGCTAATCACCCACTCCTAGACCACCTCTCCACCAGGCTAGACACTGGGAAGACCATATGGAGAAAAGTTTTCATCTACAGTGCAGGCACAACACACTCACCCATGATTGCTGCCTTAAACTGATTTGATATAGAAGCCAAGGAAGCATATCCCCAGTGATCATGAGTTTTCCATTTAGTAGTTCTACCCAGTGAGGGGGTAGGGAATGAAGGAAGATACCAATGATTATCACCCACCCATCTAGTAGCACCTTCTTTCTCCACAGACAGAAATGAGTAAAGGTGGGAGGAGAAGTCAGTGGTGTTACTCCTGTGGAGGTCCTTCTACACAGAACATGAGGAAGGGGGAATAAATGTTCCCCTGTAACACCTGCTATGTTTTAGGCTCTTTTCCATAGGAACTGAAAAAGACCCATTCTTTTTCATGGTGCCATTATTCAGTCTACATTTATTTCAACTTATTTTTACTTAATTACTTTGGGACAATTTTCCCAAAGTTTTGACATTTTTTTCACGATCTGAATGTAATAATAACCAATTTACCTACCTTTTTTGATCTACAAATTTGAGATCCTATTCTTTCTATACATGTATCCAAATAAATAAAATGGTACTATATAATATGACTAAGGATAGGACCCTGTGCCTCCATGGTAATGACGATATATCACATGACTTCGGGGGGTATTGTCAGACCAGATGCAAATCTACTTACCTAAACATAGTTCATTTTGAATTCTGTCACCAAGGGAACATTAAGAAATTTGATCTAATTTTGTCCTGAAATTCACATATTTGATCTTCACTGCAAATTCTTCATTTATGTTGTAATCATGTTTTTTTTTAAAGAAAAATATATAAGAAGAGAAAAGGGGTTTGTTTAGAATGATTTGTTCTAGGTGAACACTTTCAAGCTAGTAATAAGCATCATTTCCTTTTCCCAGTGCTAATGAAATAACCATTTGAAAACCCTTTCTATAATTTTATCAGTGGCAGGGTCATAGTCACTTACTGTAGTTTCCATATTTTGCTTATTGCTTTTTTTTTTTATATCAGAGAAAGATTTCCCATTTCTGGTTTCCTAGCAAGTTTTTGTCAAAGGTTATCAGTTGAGGCTCTATAGTCATGTCTATAACTTATTTCAGTTTCATAGGATGAAATTCCCCTAGCCTGGAGATTTGGATGCATTTAAAGAATCTCAGTACTTCCCTACTGTCTTCTTACATTTACCTCTTCATCATTTTTAGCCTTTCCAGTTTGCAAGTCATTCTCCTTGAAGAAAAAGACAAAAGTAAAATACTTGTGTAGTTTTGCTTTCTCTGTGTCAGCTGTCAACTCAATCTCTCTCCTCAGTAATAGAATGATATATCTGTATAGAGTCTGAAAAATCCTTTTTGCTCAGCATTTGTCTTAAAAAAAAAAAAACTAGAAGAAGAGAAAGAAGAGGAAGCAGATTTTTTTTTATATGTTGAATATGTATATTAATTTACTTGCTTTCCCGTTGAGTCATTTGTGGGAGGTGATTAGGTACCCATTTGCTTGGTCTCAGATACTGTATTGAATACAAATAATAGATGACTAGAGACTGACCTTATTTCTGCTTAAAAGAACTTATATTTTAGTCACTGGATGTATGTTCGGGTCAGGGTAGGGGGCAGATCAAAAAAGCAAATTAACAAAGAGAATGCAAAGATTATGTACTCCAACTGGGTGCCAAAGGAAGGACATTTTGCCAACGTCGGTGCTTGTGGTGGGGAGGATGTGTGAAAGAGTCAGGCATAGCTTCCAAGTAGAGTCAAGCCATTTACTGAATCTTAAAAGATGACTAGGAAAGAGCATCTGGCCAAAAAGAGCAGGGTCAGAGTAGGTAGAGAAGATAAGTGGTTAGAGAGAGCATGACCATTTCAAAATCTCCAAGTCCTGGCCATCTGATGAAAGGTGATGAGGTATGTTCTTTCTTAGTGATTCTTTTGTTAAAAATACAATTTTGGGGGAGGGGCTGCCTAGGCGGCTCAGTTGATTAAGTGTCCAACTCTTGAATTTTGGCTCAGGTCATGATCTCAGGGTTTTGAGATTGAGCCCCGAGTCAGGTGTGGAGCTGTTGAAGATCTCTCTCTCCTTCTGCCCCTCCCTTCTCTTTCTCTCCCCTTCTAAAAAAAAAAAATACAATTTTGGGGTAGCTAGTTTAGGTTTTCTCAAGTGTTCTTTATTTTGCTTTCATGCATTTCTGTCAAGAGTTTGTATGTAGGAAGTGATTTAAAACTCGTGCTGTTGTTGTCTTGTTCACAGCAAATTTATAACCCCTTCTGAGAAGCAATGTCTTTCTTCAAAGGCTTTGCACGGTGAACATCTTCTGTCCTGGGGTGCCCTCATTTCAGATGTTTTGTTATCTCTTATACTAAGATACTTGTCCCACTGTTTATAGAACAGAGGGCTTTATATGAGAGAATACTGGAATTATTGAAATCCTGGCTTTTAAATAACTCGAAAAGCAGAGAAAAATAAATAATGAAAAACAGAGTTCATAGCACACCCAACACAGTACTCCCATAATTATTTTTTCATAATATTTCATGTTGGTCTAAAAAGTGCCTTTGGTTGTTCCCGATTATCATTCATAGAAAATCATCTTCTCAGATGACTGAAATGTTCTTCTCTGTTTTCTTTATGAAATTTAGATGATACTTCCCAATTAAAATGACATTGGACCAGCAGAATTCCCCAACTTCCTACTAGAGCCTATAAGACATTAAAACACACACACACACACACACACACACACACACACACACTCACTCACTCACCAGGTAGGAAGGTTCTTTATACCTCGCTTTCTTTTCACAGCCATACCATCCCTAGCTCCCTTCTGAAATGTAAGTCTTCACCAAAAATTAAAATAAACCTAAAATAGCCCTAATTGGCATTGTTATTCTGACTGAGGGGTCAGTGTACCACTTTACCAAGTACTCTTTCTACACCCATTCAGAGACAGCAGCTCCTAGGTAACAACTTCCCAGGAAGGAGGCAAGTACCACATTTAACCTTATGGTGGGTGGCTATAGAAACTGATGTCAGGGCCACTCTAGCAATGAGTGTAAAATGACATCCCATTACTCTTTATGCCCTACATTGCATTGACTGAAAGCCCTTTGTTTTAATTGTTGGGTGTCAAAACAATTCCTCCCTTAGAAATTATCCTGGCAGAATTATCCTGAAATTATTTTTTAAACTCCCAAAGAAGGTATATATATATAACCTGTATTTACAAACAAGTTCTGCCAACTGCCATTCCTAAGGGCATCTGCTATGTTCCTTTTTTCTGCTAAAACTGTCCAGCTGAGGTGTCCAACCTTTAAGTCAACTACCTAGAGAAGCCTCACAGGTGGTACTGTTGATATGGCAATCATGAGATTGCCTGTGTCTATGTCAAAGGTCTGAGCAAAACTCTCCATGTTTTAAAACTCTCCTGAGAATCACTAGATTTTGTATGGAGGTAAGAAATGCTCTTTTATTCATGTCTCAGCTATATTTAATTAGTTGGTCTCCTAAGCAACTCTGGTTATCACCGGACTGTTATGAAATTCTTTTCTTTCACCATCTATGCTCTGCTCCTTTTCTCATATAAGCAACTTTCAACCTGCCCCACCCACAAGAAAACACAGCCCTCCCCTCTCTCCCCACAAAATGCCCATTTCCATAGGAACAAGCAAATAAGCCATAGTTCTGACAAGGTCTATTTTAGTTTATACTTTACAAAGAAACATTTCTTTCCACCTCTATCTAGCTTCTACTCCAAAAAGGCACAAATAAAATATATGTCACACACACGTGTGCACGCATGCTCACACACACACACACACACACACACACACACACACTCCAAAGCAAGTACAAATTGCCACTGTTCTATTACCAACCCAAACACTTAATACTATCAGTAGTGAATTTTTAGTTTTCCTCAAGAATATTGATAGGTATGTGACACATTGCATTATTCCAAAAGGGGCCCCAACTGTATCGTCCTACATGCTCTTCTTACGGTGTGACTTTGACACGGCTCCCATTGAGAGAAAGGGTCTAGATTCCCTCTCCTTGAATTAGGTGGGTTTGTGACTATAGCAGAAGTGACGCTATGTGATTTCCAAGGAGGTTGTAGAAGATGGACAGACCCATGGAGAGAGGGACCAGGTCCCTGATCCAAACCCTTCCTGAGCTTCCAGCACTAACCTATCTATCAAGTTGAAAATGGATCCTCCAACCCCCAGTTGATCTACACCCCCTCTCCCCGACACAACAAGGAACAGAGATAAACTGTACCTATTGATTTTGTAATTGCTAAGCTCAAGATTTCAAATTTGTGAGCAAAATAAATGATTGAGGTTGTTTAAAGCCATCACATTTGAAGTGGTGTGTTATGCAAGAATAGCTAACTGAAACACAGTTGGGTACCTGAAAGTGTTCCTGTGACAAAGGGCCTAAAGTGTGTGGCATTGCCTTTGGGATCAGGCAGCACATGTAAGCTTCACATTAGTGAAAGCTCAGAGGGCTTCAAAGACGGTGTTAGTGGAAGTCTAAAGAGACCAGAGGAGGCTGTCAATGAGAGCTTAAAGAAGAGACAGGAAAATGATTTTGGACACTGGAGGAAAGAGGACCCTTCTTATGTAGTAGTGGAAAGTTTGACAAAACTGTTGCCTGAGTTACTGTGGAAATAAGAAATATGTGTATGGAACTTGATGGTCTAGCTAAGGAGATTTCTAGGAAAAGTATTGAAGGTACTGCGTGGCTTCTTCTAGCTGCCTAGACTAAAATGAAAGAGGTAAGAGATGAACTAAGAAAATAACTGATTGTTTTACAAGCAAAATATGAGGAAATATAAATGGTCCAGGACTTGTGAGGTCCTAAAGTAAAACTACTTCTCATTCCCATCACTCTCAACAGCAAACAGTTCTCTAATGAAGAATTGACCCTGGTCAAAGAGCAAATCAAGTATGGTCTGTAAGATCCTTTGTTAAGATCTCAGAAAGTTTTAAGATGATATATCAGGGTTGCCCCTTACCTCCACATTGAGGCTTTCTCCACCTAGTGGCCTCCCACTCGAGGCACCCAAGTCCTATTGCATATCTGAATGCAGCCAATCCTTCCTGAATACATGCTATGTGTACTGCTTGGGGAAAATTCTGCACCATTTCACTGATATCTTACAGTAAGATAGGCACCAAGTCTTACAGAGCCTCAGTAGATACTTACAAATGCTAATGAAGATGACCACTATCTTTGGGGCATCTTGAACTACTCCTTTGTTCCTGCCAAGCCCTATCCAAGTTGTGGATTTGGGAGCTTTTCATTTTGTTTTGTTTTGTTTTAGTTTAAGGTTGTTGTACTGCAGCAACTAGATAATTGAAAAAAAAAGGTATTAGCTTTGTATTTAGGTTAGTTAGGTGCTTTCTGATGATTTCCCTAAAATAGCAATTCTCACAGAGATGGATGATACTAATTATTATAAAAATAGTTAAAATTTTATCAAATGACCCATCACAGCATTATCTAACCAACTGTTAAATATTAAAGAAATAGAAAAATTGTATCTTAACCACCTTCTTAACTATTTTGAAATTTTTAAAGTGCTATCATGTAATAATTTAAAAAGCATGTGAAAAAAAGACACCACAATGTTATTTTTGCATATGACTATAGATATAAAAAAAATAAATATACCCCCCCAAAAAGTGGATAAAACAGTAGAAAGGTATTCAAGAGATCCTCCCCAGATGATGTGACTATGGATGGTTTTCTTAACCTTTCTTGTGTTTTCAGTTATTTCCAAAATTTTAAAAATATATATAGTTATATTTATAATAGAAACACACATTATACCAATTTTTACAAAAACTAAACAATTTGATGAAACCTCAGCATGAAGCAAAATTGTGGCTTTCTGGCTGTTAGTTGTCATTTCTGGTTTTCAGGGCAAATAAAACATGACATATTTATTTTACTTTCTTGAAAAGATTTTTAGAATGGGCCTAAATGAAACTGGTTTCTTCCTTTTGTTTTATCTCTCTACTATTCCTTGGATGACACTTTGAAATTTTCCTACTAAATACATCTTCTTCATCTTTCTACATATATAACTAATTGGCACATGCCACAAAATGGCCCTTCAAGAAATATTGTCCCCTGAATATATAGATCTTTCCTTAATGAGTCCTCATGTTTCTCACAATGTCTTTACATGTCCCATAGTACTTAGGGAGATTGATGCAATTTTTTCTCAACCATCCTCTTAAAGAGATGTTTTTCTATGATATTTTTGACTACCTTCTCTGTGTAGATCAATCACCAGTCTCTGTTTTCATTCCCTTCTCCTCAGCCAGTCTTGCACTTCTCAGTGTCCCATTAATATCTTCACAGGTTATGCTTATATATTTAAGATTTCACTATTTCTCAAAACTTCATGCTTATCTTTTCACCCCATAATATGCAAAAAGTTGTCTTCACTTTTTCATATTTGCTATTCGATCATGACCAGACTATTCCAAAATTATTTCTCTGCTTCTTCCAACTAATCATTACATTTTCTTCATTTCCCTCCTTTCCTGCTGTCCTGGGAGTGAAAATGCTGAGAATATTTGTCTGGAGCAAATGAAGAACTCCAGTACTCACCTCCAGCAGAGTAGGCATTCAGTCAGACCTTGATTCACTGTGCCTTTCTCTCCCTAATCCATTGCCCTGGTTATGCCAAGCAATGCACACTTCTTTCCTTCTCTCCTCTTCATTGTGGCTGGACTAAATCCCCACGGTCACAAGCATCTTTCTCATCTATCCCTTTGCCACCATAAGTCTTCACCATAAATCCCCACTGACACTGTTTTTTTTTTCTCTCTGCCACTAATGCATATGATTGATCTGAAGCTGTAAATTCTCCAGTAGCCAACCCTATTGACTCCCTTGATACTTCATGATACAAACTTGCTCTTAGTCAAACAAACAGAAAAGAAATTATTTGACAATCAGGAAAAAAAAAGTAATCTGGGAGAATCAGTGATCTGGAGCTGTTAATTAAAAAAAAAACAAACCCTATACATTTAAAAAAATCTTATTTAATTTGTCCAATGACAATTTTGTTCTGACTCCATGTGAGTGTGTGCAAGTATTTGCTACTTTTTCCTGCTTAAGAGGAAAGGGAAGATGTAACCATATTAAGAAACATAGACCCATTTAAACAAGTCTGAAAATATAAGTATGCATGCTTAATGCAGTTGAGTATAATATGTGACTCTCTATTTGTAAACATAATTGATGGTTAAGTAAATGAAGTACTCAATGATATCTGTACTTAAGTAGGTATAACACTGAAGAGTATGCATAGGACAGAAACCACACAAAATAGAAAATTCAAGGTCATGCAAATGTTTAGAAGTAAATATGGAGCTTGTTAAACCTTGCTCAGATAATCAGGGGCAGGCAAAGTAAAACAAAAATCAATTGCCATTTTTTTGCATTAAGTTATCAGAAAATTTAAATTATATTACAAATGTAAACAAGGAGGCCAGGAAATTATTATCTTTCATTCATTGTAGGTGGCATTATCAATTGGTTTAAGATTTTGGAAAGCAGTTTGGCAGTCAACTGAGAGCAATAAAATATTTGCAATCTTTGAGCCAATAACTGCATTTATGGAAATTATTTTGGAAAAGTATTCTAAAAATAGAAAAAAGTGCATTGTTATGATAGTAAAAGAAAAGGTGGTAGCTAATATGACTTCTCTTAATTGCTGGAAATCATTCTGCAACTAAAAATTGTGATTACAAATGCCATATGATGGAAAACATGGAAATAAAGAAACTGATATGATTTATTTTGATACTTTTATGGCATTTCTTTTTGTAAACAAGAAACCGTAGGACACACTCTAAGAGCCATAGAACACAGAAAGATATAACAATTAAAATGGTGTTATCCAGACATAAATGCTATTAATATTATGGTGCATTTTGTTCCAAGAAAAGATGGACAGATTTTTTTTGATAGTGAGATGGATACACAGATAGTTAGATATCTAACATAACTCCATACAATTATGGAGTTTATTGTTTGCTGTTCATTGTATAACATGGATACTGAATTAGAGAAACAAAGCACAAAATTGAAGATAAAGCAATGATAAAGAAAAAACTTTAGGGGAAAAATGAAGGAAATACTGAAACATACTAACACTGGATTGTAATGGTGAAATGTGGTTAATTTTTTTCAACTTGGCAAGAATTTTGTTTTTCTGCTTTTGTTTGTGAGGGTTCTAGTGGTTATTTGTTATTTTGACCACCCAGATTGAAACACCCCTCCTCTCAGGAAGAACACCCCAAAATAAGTCGGACATAGGGTCTGCAACAGAAGCTTAGAAGAGGTAGCTGGTACCTTCCCCAGCTGCCTGGCATCTCGTCTGGCAGGCGTATAGCGCAGACAGAGCCCATCAGACAGTTTTGTCTGTGACCCTAAGACTAATGTTACAGTGACAGCTGGGTGATTTTAAGTGACTGTGGAAAACAGAAATGTGGCCATGTGTCCACTGTTAATAACACCAGTAGCTACAAATTATTCAGACTCTTCATGGTGTCGGGGGAAATCTTGGCTGTCCCACACATACCTGGGGGTCTGTGGATGAGCTTCCTAGAAGTATGAAGTTAATGAAAGCATAGGTCACACATTATGTGTGTATGTGCATTTTTCTTTGAAAAGAATTCCTCGATTTTCTTAGATAGGCAAAGGATTCCATGACCCAGGATGGGCCAAGAGCCTCTGACACAGGTCCTCATTAGGGAGATGCCCTACCTATTTCTGAGTTCCATCTGTTCCTTAGAAGGTATCTCCATCAGACTGTAATGCTTAACAGGTAAAGATTTTAACGAATTGCTATTGATCTATTATTTTAGTCAGTTAATGAGTCAAATGGATCCATTCATTTGTTAATTTGCTTAAAAATATATATTTATGGCCACCTTTTACCTGCAGGCATCATTTGGCAGAGGGGATACCAGCAAAGGCGTCCTCAAACACATTCTAGGTCAGGGATACGGACAGATGCATGAAGTCACTGCAGTCTTTTTCTCCTGGCAAAATGGCAAAATAGATGCCCTGAAAATTTCCCACTACAAAATATCTAAAAACTCCAGATAAAATATAGACAACATCCTCTTGAATAGAGGCATGATCTTGCAAGATAGTAACGGAAATCCTCTGAGAGCCAGAAAAAAATCCATGATGTGAGCTAGTCCTGCAGCTACCAGCAAACTATAGTCCTGGGTGGCCCTGAGCTTTGACTTTAAAAGGCATGTGTAGAAGGAGAGAGACTTCTGTGGTCAATAGAAACCCAATATTGGGTTAACTCTGAGCTTTCCTGCAGTTACCAATATTGGATTCCTGGTGGCTGCAAAAATCTCCTCCTGACTGATTTGTGTAAAATTAAGCAAGCCATTAAACTCTTCATATCTCAATTCCTCTACTAATGAAATGTTAATAACAACACTTCTATTACCCTTGCAGATATATAAAAATATTACTATATGTTACATCACTATATCCATGTATGGACAGAACTCTTGCAACAGACCACCTTGCAGGCCTCCAGATGGGCTACCTTTGTGTCAGATATTTACTGCAGGTCTTAACAGGAGCATATCATCCATTTTTGCTTATGGGATCACCTGGGCCCCCTTCCCTCAGCACACGGGTAGGAACACTTTAGAAGGAAGTATGGAAGGAATTCTGAGGCTTTGTGTGTCCGACTTAAGATGAATAAAGGGATAAGTCCTAAAAAGAAGTATTTCTTTCTATTTGTAAACAGGGGCATAAGGGACAATTCTTTCATTTTATCCAAAAGAGTAACGTAAGTGTAATACATTCCTGAATCACAGCTTTCAAACTCTAGTAAACCAATGGAAAGAAAATAAGTCATATGCAATATAGGAGGCAATATATAACTGGATGTATATTTTAATATGTTATATTAAAAATATGACTTAGGGGCGCCTGGGTGGCTCAGATGGTTAAGCGTCTGCCTTCGGCTCAGGTCATGATCCCGGGGTCCTGGGATTGAGTCCCGCATCGGGCTCCCCGCTCAGCGGGAGGCCTGCTTCTCCCTCTGTCTCTCTCTCTCTCTCTCTGTCTCTCATGAATAAATAAATAATCTTTAAAAAAAAATAAAAAATAAATAAAAATATGACTTAGAAAACTAACCCCAATAGCCCGGGAAATGTGTGATGTGTCAGTCACTCATCTATATGAAAGCATAAAAGCAAAAGGTCAAACACGTGACAATAGACTAAGTGGTGAGACTACCTAGGATTTGTATTTATTTTCTTGTTGGGGAGAGACAAAGAAAAATGGCAAGAGTCTGTATAATACAACTTGATTTAAGACTAATAATTATAGAGGGTCACTGAATCATATATTAAATTTATAAATATCACAAAATTTGGGTGGTTTGCAAGTAGCAGCTATAACGGAAAATATGTTTATGAATATAGAGAGGTTACAGCTTTGAGTAGGAAATATCAAAATAAGATTAGGCTTTGAAAAATGTAAAGTAATGCATCTTGGATGAAAAATTCACAGATAATCAGGGAAATGGAGCTACTGTACTTGGAAAATGGTAATGTTGAATGAGACCTGGGAGTGATAGTTACAGAAAATTAGTATGAGATTGCCCAGGATGATAGAGTGGTTTATAAAAACTGTTTGGGCAGCACATGCGGAGATAACACATCATGAGTCAGACAAGTGTGTCCATTTATGAAAACCTCAGTACCAGAAGGATGTCATCATACCGGAGAGAATTCAGAGAGAGCTACAAAAATGATTGAGGGGCTCGAAGGGCTGATGTGAGGTAAGATTAAAAAGAACTAAATATGTATGGCTTATCCACATATAGACTCTATCGCCACAAAACGTTAAGGTATTCACGTACTGAGGAAAAGAAGAAAACTTCAAGGAAGTTTAAGTGGACATTATTGGGAACATTCTGAAGAAAACTAAAAAAAAAAAAAAAAAAATTAGGGTGAAATAAGGGCCCCCTAGTGTGTTAAGTAAAGAAAATGGGACATCATTTTTGTTCTCTAGATCCATTGTGTGAAATGAAAAAGCAAAAAAACAAACTGTAATTTAATGTCCTAGTCCTTCAATTTCCACATCTTTAAAACCAAGAGGGGGGCACCTGGGTAGTGGAGTCCATTTAGCCACCAATTCTTGGTTTCAGCTCAGGTCATGACCGCGGGGTTGTGAAATCGAGCCCAACAACGGTCTCCACACTCAAATAAGTCTGCTTGAGATTCTCTCTCTCCCTGCCCCCATTCGTGCTCTTTCTCTCTAAATAAATAAATAAAATCTTAAAAACAAAACAAAAAACAGGAGGACAGATTTCTCTTTGACATACTTAAGAATTTTGACTAGTAAGATCAATTCTAAACATACTCATTTAAATATCATTTTAAAAAAATACCTGGTGCAATGCTCAGTATCTAGTATAATGGTGCAGACTTTTTTCAATAATTAAATAAAGTTGACCTAAGAAATGTACAGTATACTTAAGTTTTTTTTGATGGCCTAAATATGAGCATGTAATATGAAAACTTGAATTTATTTAGGTTTCTGACATCAGAGTTTACAGTCTCATGGATGAGTAAACATGTATTCAAGTACACAAGCAAAATATGTTAATAGTTATTATAGAGGTTCAAAAAAGAGCAATTGAGATTCCAATGAATTGAGAGGGGAATGTTTCGAGGATGAGAAGAAGGAGGTGATATTTGAACCAAGCCTTGAAGGGTACTAGGGACTCAACAAGAAGAGATTGGAGAGACATTCAAAGATGAAGAACATATGAATGACACCGGAAGGTAAATACACAGCCCATGGCAAAAAACCTGAGTGATCTGGTATGGCTGAAACAAGAAACAGGAAAGTATGGTGGAATGCAAATCTGGACAGGTGTGCTGTCACTTATTGGAGAAGGACATGACTGGGGCTTGAATAGGAGTGAGACCACAGGTAGACAACAGTTTTCAAGGTTTTTAGGCTTTCATCAAATAGCATCTTAAATAGAAGCCTCATCTATGGAACAGATCAAAGTAGTGCTTCTCTGTCTGAAGTAGGTTAGAGGCCTAGACTCCTGCCCTGCAGCAAACCATCAATCTGTCTTCCTCCTCATTCCCAGACACCCTGAGGCTTCTCAAAAGACCTCTAGAAACGGTGGTGCACAGTTCAAAGAACACAAATATTAGCAAAAAGGAACAAATAAAGAGTTCTGAGCAAGGCAATGAAGTGACCAGTACAGAACTGTATAAATAAATAAATAAATAAATAAATAAATAAATAAATAAATAATTGAGAGAAATGGGAAGGGTGGTTTAAATTAAGATTTGGCTGCATGGGTCTGAATCTAGATCATAGCTGAGGATTAGAAAAGATGTGGCTTTGATATTATGGAGTCAAACAGCAGCTCTTCTTGTTTAAAAAAAAAAAGACTAGTTGTGAGAAGTAGAATAGATGCTAACTCAGATTTTCACAGTGGGTATGTGGGACCTTATAATGCCACTAACTGAAAGAGAGCACGCATTTTTATTTAATACATGATTTTGATTTAGATTTGCGTCTACCAGTCTCTCTTAGCAGCCCTGTTGTATACCTAACCAATGTACAATAGTAAAATGTCCTGGTTTAGAAGTTATAGCTTAATGCAGTTTCTCTTTGTTGAGTCTTGAATTACAAAATCTTGTCCCTTGTATGAGAGGGGGGAAGGTGTATATGCCAAGAATGGAATATCATATTTGTAAATGTATTCATTCATTTCTTCATTCATTTGCTATGCATTACTTACTGATCATTTAAAGAGTATGAAGTATTGGGGTAGATGCTGGGATAATTGAAGTTTTAATGATTACTCAATATTGGCTAGATTATTAAGCTTTAAACTCATCTTCCAATAATATTTAAAAACATTTCTTTCAGATTTATATTTTTATATAAACACAGAATTCTCTTCTGAACTTGCCCTTCTTTTTATATTTTTATATGTGTCAAATAGTGCCACATATTCATGTAGGTACCAAAATTCCATCCCTAAATCAAAGCATTTTGACCCTGACCATCTGTTATCTAACGTACATACATTTTGGAATATTCCAATTAGTCACCGACATTCTAGTTTATATTTGTCTTTATGACACTCTCTGTATTTTATTTCAGCCATCTTTATCAAACCAGAAGCTACGTTGGCTAATTATATTTTGCATCAGACAAGAAATATTCATTTATTTTGAGCAAATATAATTATTTAAGGGAAATCTAGTTCCTAAAAAAATGTGATCAGAGTGTTCATTTCATCCATAAATCTCACTGCCGTGCTCTCACTTCTTATTTTGTATGGTTAGAATAATTGGCAGCAATATTAAGGACTAGAATAACTTCTAAAATAAATGACCATTATCAAGATGTTCTGGACAATCTACTTCAGAGAGGGGTTAAAATTAAAAAGACAGTATTAGGTATATAACCTCCAATATATGTCAGTGCCATGCTCTACATTTTACTTCTTATCTCATTTAATCCTCATAACCTACTTGGCAAGTAAAATCACCCATTTTATAAATGAGGAAATTGGAGTTAAGAAAGTTTAATTTGCCCAGGGCACACAGCTAGTAATCAATAGAGCAAGGCTTATAAATTTCAAAGTCCAAGTACCTTTCACTAAAAATGCTCCGTACCAGTGAATAGTAAAGAATTCATTAACAAGCATTCAGTATCATTGTCATTGGAGGAGGGAATAGGGATTGATACTTTATTACAAAAGTACCATAGTTATCTTCACTGTCATATCTCAGGAATTGTCATTTACTATTATAATATTAAAGTGATAAGCCAATCTTACTTGATATTTTCCTGCCTATTTAAAAGAGTTATCTTTGGGCAAATAGCCTTTTAGAAGGAAATCTTTTAATTTGGATTTCCTGTAGATGAATATTTGCCAGAAACATTGATCATCACAGTTATAATGGCTAAAAAGTACTGTACAAACTAATCAATATCATCAAGTCTCCAAAATACTATACAAACTAATGAATAATTTGTAAATAGTCATGTTGAAAAGATGTCAAATTCATTATGGATATTTGAGGGATTAGTCTGTAAACTGTTGGAAGTTATTTATAAGAAATGCACATCAAACTAGATCTAAGTAGGAATAAATAAGTTCTTAAAGAAGGTAATTGGAAGACTGATGCATCGGCATTAACTGTATGGAAAGCGGTTAATTATTCTTGTTTTTCCGAAGATGCTTTGCCAAGTAGCTAGACAACAACCGGAGAGGCTTTCTTCACAGAAATGTCTAGAAGTGCTTAAATGCTGACCTATGGGTCGAGATCCTTGTTCTGTAGCTTCTTGTCTCCATACCCTTAGCAACTTTCTTAGCCTCTCGGTGCCTACAAGTCTCTTCACTTATATATAGGGATAATGCTCTATCTTGTTCATAAAGTTCTTTTGAGTGTTAAATTAAATGAGCCAATGCATATGAATATTTAGTCCATGTGGGTGGAAATGGGAAAAATCAAGCATAGCTGAAGGGTAGAGAGCAATCAGGAGGATGGTATGGAAGCAGCTGGGCAGGAGCAAGGCCAGGCCTGAGTGTGCTCTGGAGGCCACGTTAAGAATCTGTCCTCATCCTATCCTAAAGACACAGAGAAGTCCTTGAATTGTTTTAGGCAGAGACATGGGAGAGGACTCGTGTTTGAGCTAAGCAAAGGATCAGGATTATTAAATTTGCTCTCTCATTCTGGAACATACCACGGTAACTATTTGGTTATTTTGTCACTTTGAAATGGGATCTGGATCAGATTCTGATAAAGTAACTCTCTGTTCTATCACTCCTAAAATAGAAACACTTGCTGTGTAGTATAAGGAAAAAAAGAGTAATTAAGAGAAAGGATAATAAAGTAAGAAAAAAAAAAGGACAAGTTACAGAAGGACATTAATAGAAAAAAAACAATGTTAACTCAAGCCATCACACCTAGAAACAATACATATTTATAGTCTATGTGGTATTCTTATATAAAAATGATGCCACATCATTGTCAATATATAAGGAAAGAGAGAGGGAATGAAATTAAAGAATGAAAAAAGATAATGTTTATAAATATACATAAATATAAGTTAGAGCCTCTTTACTATGTTTCGCATCCTGAATCTATTATTTGCATATCCATGGATTTAAAAATGCATAATTAATAAAAGTTTGAGGTAAATATAATTTGTTTCATATTTTAAATATATATATGGCTATATATATGTGTGTGTATATATATATATATATATATAGCTAAATAATATGACAGATAAACAGAAGAGAGCATACCAAGTGTTTTAGAAATGAAATGCATTGAGATAGTTTTGCTCTAAAAAATAAGTATTGCGTTTTCTCTCAAACATAAAGGCAATTCAGAGGAAGAATGGGTTTCTGGACAGCCAGATATCAGCCAGGTCCATAAAGAGCCAAGTATAGCTCCCATCTATCATCTGGAACACACTACGGCTGAGCCCTACCCTAGCCAAGATAGTTGAGTATAAAATGTGCTCAGAGCTCCTGATTCCTCTCCAACACTTTGCACTCTGCTTTGGCTGATGTTCATTTAGGTTAGATTGCCTTTTTTTTTTTTTTTTTTCAAAAGAAAAAGACATACTTCATCAATATAAAAATGTTCTTGAGAAATTTGTTCAATAAATACAAATGATTTTAAAGTCTAAATTATGGAGTTGGTTTAAGAATTTCAGAATATCGTGTTATCTAATTATCTGGGTTACCCAAGAAAAAAATCTTCCTTCCTCCCTTCCCTCCTCTTCCCTTCCCCTCTCTCCCTTCCTTCCTTTCTCCCTTCCTTCCTTCTCTCTCTCCCACTCTGTCTTGCTCTCCCTGCCTCCCTCCATCTTTCCCTCCTCTCTCTTTCTTTCTTTGATTGTTAGTTCATTTCCTCCTCTGGTCAGTGGTTTGTTCCTAACCAATAGCCACCATGCAACAGAACCTGCACTCCGATAAATAAAAGGTAATTTGTCATTGAGGGATTTTCTGGTTTACAATTTTCACAGCCAGTTCTAGTCACTACATTGCTCAGTTTCGTGTCACCAATTTAGAGAGCACAGGAGACCAGCTTGAGACCACTGTGTTTGTCTAAAAGGCCTACAATCTAGGCCTTTGGTCTCTACTAATTATTATAACAAGGAAACTGATCATAGAAGACAACTCCATAAAACATCTCAGAAATTGGATATTTCCCTAACTGAAGCATCTAATGCTTCTACAGAAGGCATATCATACTTGTATGGTACTTCATATATCATAGAGTTTTTATATTATTTTATCTCACTCATCTCTTCAACTTAATCATTAATTTATTTTGTGCTTGTTATATACAACATCAAAGATGCCTTTGACCTTAAAGAATTTATAGGCTTGTCACTCACTTCTTCAAAAACTATAAAAGGTAGATCTTATTATCTCAACCTGAGGCTTACAAAGTTTTAATAATTTAAATCAATAGTGTGGGAATGCTGGGTAAAAGCCTTCCGAGTCCATGATTCTGAGTCTCTGACACAGCCCCTACTCATCAACCCTTTCTAGTAAGCCCCATGATGACTTGACAACAACATGGTTGCTGGAGTCAGATAAATCTGAATTAGGATCCCAGCTCTGTGTTTTAATAGCTATATGAATGTGAACAAATTACTTTTCTTCTCAGAGTGTCCCCGTTAGTGATAGGGACCGGTCATGCCCACACTACAAGGTTGTGGAGAATGAGAAAGTGGAGGTGAAACACAAAGGGCTGAGCTCGTATGGGGAGACTGAGGCACTCACCATGGGTGCAAAATTAAAGGGGAGGTGGCACCAATCAATAAATATCTTAATTCAATATTTAAAAAAATCAAATTGGCAATTTAGGACTCATAGACTGGCTGGCTGTTTTTGTGAAAAAAGTTTTATCAGAAACATGATTGGGTTTGGGTAAAGAAGTGAGTCAGGGTCCATCATGCAAGTGCAGGGTTAAATCCAATCTTTAAAATTTTGATATTTTGTTTGTCTTTGTAGTAGGTGGAATCCAACATATCTCCCCAAAGATTTCCTGCCCTAATTCCTAGAACCTGTAAACCAGATGAGCTATCACTCTCATGGTTATGTTTTGCTATGTTATGTTGTTATGTTATATCACAGTTGATCCTAAGATAGTAAGATTATCTAGGTGGGCCTGATCTGATCACACAAACACTTGAAAGCAGAGAGCTTTTTCTGCTGATGGCAAAAGAGGAAGGGAGAAGTAAAGGAGATTTGAAGTGTGGGAGGGATTCAACTTACAACCACAGGCAAGGACTGGGGAGCAGCTACAAGGAGTCAAAGTGACCAACAGGCACAGGCAACAATGACAGGTAGATCTCAGTCCTACAGCCACAAAGAACTCTATTGTGCTATTAACAGGGATGAGCTTGGAAAAAAACCATGAGCTACAATTTGATTTCAGCCTTTTAAGATCTTGAGCAGACCTAGCTATGCCATTACAGACTTCTGACTCACAGAAACTGTGAGATAACAAATGGATGTTTAAGCCACTAAGTTTGTAATAATTTCTATGGGACAATAAAATTCACACAATCATGAATATTTGGCATGAATTTCTAAGTTGAGTATTTTGTATTAAATCACCAATTATCTTTATTATGAGTTTTTTTGGCACACCCTTAAATGAGTATAGTGTCTCATTTACCTCATCTTTTTCCCAGTCTTACAAAGCTTGGCATAAAGAAGGTACACAGTACACATGTTGTTGTCTTTATCCTTATTAGTTTACAGTGACTTCTAATTCTTGTCTTATTGATAGGGAATTTCATAATCTTCCCAACTCCTTCAAAGTTTCTCCTCTTCATCTGTCCCTCCCCACCAAGGGTCAACATCCATGTCTTCTTAGGTATGTCAAATCCACCTAGTCCTGGGATTAGTCAGACGATTATCTATTAGAGCAGGTTGTTAAGGATATCACCAGATATCATGCCATGTCATTGTCTTCTTTAAAAGTCCCCTGTTTTCCTCCTCTGTGTTTGGAAACTTCTTTTCAATGTTTGTATGGTACTTTGGATTCACATCAATAACAAAATTTACTCCAACAGATTTTACCTTTCTCCAGCTTTCTTTTCAAAATAATCTTGCTAAATTTAGGTGATTTGGGATTTGTGAGTTTGAGAAACATGAGTTTGGATATGGGGAGATAAGAACATAAAGGGTAATGGCTAATAAATTTGCTCTCTGATCTAGCATATATGTGTCTAAATTGTTGGAGTAACTCTTGCTCAGGAGTTCCTACTTTATTATGAAAGAAAGAGAAGCAAAGTAGCAATAAGAATCATTCATAACCACCCATATTAATGACTGTTTTCACTATGATTGAATCATAGATATTTTATATCTATAGAAAGTGGTCATTTTTACTCCGCATGTTGATTCATGGTTGCATAAGTAATCATGACAACTTTATTAATTGCTTATTATCAAGGGTTTTCTCTTTTATTAGAGAACAAGTGACTTCCTTCCCTTATACTGGTGTGCGTATATATCTCTGCATGATAGAGATTAATGCATAAAGCTTTGCAGGAAACTGCCTCATTGATTTTGTTGCCTTTATATTTGTCTTCCTTAGATGACTTCTACTAACATAGATGGAGGATGTATAGCCCATTTCAGTGGGACACCCAGGGCCCTGCATATGGTGCTTGGAGTTCTGGCTTAAATTCAGGCAGCTGAGTAAGTAAGAGGTTAGAGGGGTTTTTTTTGAAGAAATGAATGCATTGTACCATTGGTTATTTTTAAAGTCCCCAGTATAGCACTACTTTGATGGAGGTACTTGTATAAAGTATTAGTCCTTGCTTGTGTTTTATATATTAATTAGGAAATGCATTGCCAACACTGCTGTAATGATGTACCCTGGAATATTATTCAATGTTGTAATGAGTTGTACATCAGTTCTATTTCTGGAATCCATGTGTTTGAATATTTCTCATGCCATATTTTCAAGTTCTTCAAATCTCATGCTAGCCAGTCCACTGCTCTACCATATGATTCAGAAATGCTTTCAAGAGCTCATGTTGTTTGCCCCTGTTATTTAAGACTTAAATTGATTCCTGAGCTTTTTATGCAGTGGTAAATTCTACTCTTACACATAACTTAATTTAGCAGCCTCAGAGCTAATGATGAATAAATGTCCCCACCTCAGTACATGGTACCTCCTTTTAGGGAAAACTCTTCAAAAGTCTTTATTGAAGAAAAGTATTAAATCAGTACCTGAGAGTCTTCTGTGCTATGATAGTGCATTGAATACAAGAAAGCTGATGGGGTAGTTTTAAAAAATGTCCTGACAGAGTCAAGGTGATGGCCATTTTTAGCTGCCCTGCTATCCATCACCTCTTTCAGCCAAGCATACTCCATCATATGCAACAGCCTCATGAATTTATGCATCAAGCTGTGCAGCCAGTCGTGCCGAGGGCGCTGGTGACAAGTGAAATTGCTGTGCGCCTCATTTAGCTGTTTATTGCGCCTGAGTACGTGTTGCAGCTGTCATCCCACGATGGGATGATAGTGCTCGTTAATAGACAAGACAGGCAAATAATGATGGAGGCCACAGCAAGAGATTCTCATCTGCCAATGGGCTCTGAGCAATATCACAAACATCCACAAAGTTTTCCATCAAAAGCTGCTCTGTAAGAAAATAGAGAGGGCAGGGCTGTTCTTCATAGGACTAACAGTGGAGATTAAACTTTTGAAAAAAGTGTAGCCCAGTACATTGTATAACTTAGGGCTGGGCATCTGGGGTTCTTCACGATGCTTCCCTTTTAAAAGAATCCCAGGACAATGACCACACACACCAGCCCGGTTTGCTGCCAGTGTGTTCCAGATGCCTGTATTCCTACTACACACCATGGAATTAATTCTAACATGCTGAATAGTTGGCCTTATTCCACTGTCTTTCTTGGCCCCAAGAATTTGCAAATGTTATTTTTCAACTATTTGAAGACTTGTTTCATACATTTAGAACTTTGGATTGCTATCTTTCAATTCTTCTCAGTAATTCAGTGGAAAGTAACTTGGAATAGAACTATTCTATCTTTAGATTTGAATGGAATTTTCTTTTGTATAAAATTGAATTATACTCAAGCATTCATATCTTGGCATATAGGAAAGAGGCTCTTAATAAAATCTCTCCCAGATGAAGGTCTGTTAAATAACTGACTTCTATTTCCTTCCTTTCCTGAATGTGTGGTGCTTAATCTTATGGGTATTTTATAGTTTGTGATTAGCAAGTGCCTAAGGTATGGGCTTATGGGCTTTTTAATGTGAATCTGTAGGATTTTGCCAACAGGTTATTCATTTTGTAAGAATATGGAACTTAAAGAGTTAATTAACATGTTTGGTATAATGAAATGAGGCAAATTCTGACGCTCCTTTGCAGACTTTTATGTACAGTAGTAATACCCAAGAGAACTTGAATTCTATGCTTGAGAACTGGATATTATTTTGAGTACCAAATATAGAAACAAATATCAAGGTCTAAATTGTGAACTCAGAACAGAAATAATTATAGATATTTTATAATTTAATAGCAGGATTTGGAAAACCCATAAACATAAAAACATGGAAATCAAATACAAGAATAATCATTAAGCACACACACACACACACACACACACACACACACACACACACTATTTAGGAAATGACTCTCTTGCATGTAATAGTGGCCATGGTTTTTTTGGTGGCATCTATCTCACCATGAGGAAAGACTGCCAAAAGTTTAACAAGGTCATTTTTATTAAGGATGTCAAGAACCATAGAAAATACTAACCAGGCCTACATAGAGAGAACATTTTTATTAGGATCCCAGAGCTATAATGATGGGAGGCAGCAGGAAACCTTTATGTGGCCTTTTCATATTAAGGATGAGGAAACCAAGTCCCAGAGAAGCTAAGTGACCCAAAGAGGTCTGTAATGAGTCCTCTGCAGCACTGGCAGTGAACCCAGGTCGCTGGGACCCTAATGTCCTCCAGACTGCCTTAGATGTGACATTATTCACATTCTTGCTATGACTGACAGTGTGGACTTTTTTTTTTAAACTACTTATTAACAAAAGTCTTGTTTATATTTATATGTTACTATGAAAGGATATTCTGTTTTGTTTATTTATCATTTATATATGCTTATTTCTTTAAAAAATAAAAGAGTGGGGAATATAAGGCATTTAATACTAAAATTAAAATAATAAGGGTTGTGTCATGAAAGAAAAGAGAGAATTATAACAAAAAGCTCAGGCAAAGGATAATTACTAGATTTGAATATAAAATTTACCACTGATTTAAAACGGTTGATTCATTCTTAAATGTGATCATTGTCTTTGAGCCAAAAATTACTTCAGTGAGAATGGATCTTTAGTTTTATGATGGAGATAAATGAGAAAATATAAGTTAACTTGCAAAGAAAATAGTTTTATGATGCATATTTCAGGAATATACATATTCTGTAAAGTGAGGCACATCTGTATTAATTATTTAAAGGTCCCTTTCTTCTTCAAAACATTCATTTCTGTGAATCTCTGTTAACTTCAAATGTATAACAAAAAGCATTAGACACAACTTTCCACTGCGTATCTGGATCCAGAAATATCTATTTGTCTTAGAAGTCTTTGATAAACACTTAGTATACAGGGCAATGTGTATTCTACAATTAATTTGGATGCATGGTAGACATCATTATACAGGAGGTACAAAATCACATTTGGATTATACATTACAGTAGTGATTTAGCTCAGAGCCTTAATGTAAAATCCTATGGACTCACATGTAATAACTTCCTGTACTTTATTTCTTTTTCCTTGTTTTGTGCTTACTAGGGAAAAATACAGAGGGAGCTATATTATTCGGTTCCTTTACTTTTCAAAAATAACCACAAAATTTTGGAGGGGGGCATTTACAGAATTAATGGTCAGCAATTTTAAATATGTTGACTCCTTTTTCTTAATGAAATGGAAAAGAGATGTGTGTTACACACACACACCAAGTTTTATTAATGTTTCATAAAATGGTTGCTACAATCAAAGGAACTGCTCTGAAAATTAAATCACTGGGCTGGCTCTGGCAATCAGCATAATACGCTCTGCTTAATTCAGTCATGCTAAGATGTTAGATTCTCCTTCATTCTCTCAGCTTTCTCTCTCCTTCACCTGGGGGCATCTGCTGATGAGTCTCTTCTAGAGGTTGTTTAATGACTATTTTACAGGACCTGTCAGCTTTCTAAAGCCCAGTGGCATTGGGCGTCACTGTATTACCAGCCTTTTTACACAATTGGCCTGACTGCAAAGAGGAGGTTTAAAAGTACAAGAAAAGCTCCTATTTGATTTAATGACTGGCTGATGGAGGTCGATTAATCTTTCTGTGCTCAGATGTTTTACTCATAAAGGTCATCTATTGTTTGTTTATACTCACTTTTTCTGATTTTAGAAACACAAGAAATAAGAAGACCATTTTGAGAAGAGCAGATAGTCGCCTTAAGAAAATCCCTGTCATACGAATTCTGGGATTTGGACTCAAATCCTAATTATACAGTAAGTGAAATGAACACAGCCTTTACATTAACCTAATGTAAGGCTGCAAAACCACGCTACCTGCTCAATTTGGTTAAAGGAATTGAGGATGGTGGCTTTTTTTTTTTTTTTCCTTTTTGGCAGTGGGGGGCTGTTGCCATTCGAAAATGAAGATCTTTTTTGGTTGTATAAAGAAAAATATTTTTTCCTTCCCCCTCTTCACCTCTTTTTAAAAAAACAAACAGGAGTCTTTTTTAGTACTATCACCTTTACTTAGGGGCATTACTTTTATTTCAAGGTTAGGGACTCTATTTTCTTTAAAAAAATATGTTGAAAATGTATCCTTTTTAAAAATTATATTAATTCATTGTAATCTTGTTATATAATACAAAATCTTGCTTCCTGAATTTTAACATGAGAACTCAAGGTTCTCCATCAAATTATTTTTGTCAGTTTTAATTTTTGATCAAGGAATAACTTGTTTAATCAAAGAATATGCTGATCAGTCAAGGCTGGTCAGCAAAGAGCATGGCTTGAGAGCACAGAAAAGTAGCACACAGAAGATGGTGCTGAGGAAATATTCAACAAGTTTATAAATCTACCTTTGAAAGTTGAGACAGTGAAGCAGAGTTATTCTTTGACCGACAAAATATTACCTAACTTTGGCTCCTTGAAAGGAATGAAATAGAACAATGATTCTGGAAGTTCTAAGTGGAGATTTCTTTTTTTTTCTTTTTTTTTATTATGTTATGTTAATCACCATGCATTACATGATTAGTTTTTGATGTAGTGTTCCATGATTCATTGTTTGCGTATAACACCCAGTGCTCCATTCAATACGTGCCCTCTCTAACACCCATCACCAGGCTGACCCATCCCCCCACCCCCGTCCCCTCTAGAACCCTGTTTGTTTCTCAGAGTCCATATGGAGATTTCTGATTACAAATGACTACAGGAGAATAAGACCCACTAGCAGGTGGAGCACACTAGTGAGCAAAGATGGTTGTAAATCCCCCCACACACCCTTTCAAAAGTGAGAATAATATAAACAGTGAAGAAAAATAGAGTCTCATAACTTTTCACCGGACAGTCGATTCAGACATGCAGAACAAGGCATCTGGATATTATTTTGGGAAAATCCCTAGAGGTAGGAATTTCTGCTATTACCAAGCAATTCAGGGTGTCAAAAAGCCACAAAAGGAAATTTAACATTGTTTTCTGTTTGACTTTCAAGTCCACATTCTATTACCAAATGGCCACAGAACAACCATATTTATTCAAATGATGAGTAAAAGTTTTTCTTGAAGTATTCTTTGAAAGGCATTTCTTTTATTTTTAAGATTTTATTTATTTATTTGACAGAGAGAGAGAGAGAGAGCACAAGTAGGCAAAGCGGCAGGCAGAGGGTGAGGGAGAAGCAGGCCCCCCGCTGAGCAGGGAGCCCAATGCGGGGCTTGATCCCAGAACACTGGGATCATGATCTGAGCCGAAGGCAGATGCTTAACTGACTGAGCCACCCAGGCCCCCTGAAAGGCATTTCCAAGGGCAAATGTAAGAGAAGGAATAACCGACAGGCGGTCTCTGATAACTCTGGCATAACATAACATAGCTTTATCGAGGCAGTAGCTCAATCACCTCTTCCTGGGAAGTCCCAGGATTTCTTTAACCATATGTCGCCTCCTTTGGGCTTTTACTGCACTGAATTATATTCATTCGTTTACATGGTGATCATTCTCTGGAGATTCATCTTCATAAGGACAGGGCCTGTTTTATATTCATCTTTTTTTAGAAGTTTTTATTTCAATTCTAGTTAGTTAACATACAATGTAATATTAGTTTCAGGTGTACAATTTAGTGATTCAACACTTAGATACAACACCCGGTGCTCACCACAGCAGTGCACTTCTTAATCCCCATCACCCATTTACCCATCCCCCCCACCCCCTCCCTTCTAGTAACCATCAGTTTGTTCTCTATAGTTAAGAGTCTGTTTCTTGGTTTGCCTCTCTTTTTTCCCCCCCTTTGCTCGTTTGCTTCGCTTCTTAAATTCCACATATGAAAGAAATCATCTGGTATTCGTCTTTTATATTTATCTTGACATATCCCAAATATCCAGTACCTGGGACAGTGTTTGGCATCTGGTAAACACTCAATAAGTATTGCTTGAATTAAGTAACCAAATTATAGTGTTTTACATGTTCAGTAGGGAACTTACTAAAAGTGTCTAAATTTACATTCCTCATTGGAATTCAGACTGCCTCCTATTGCTAAGCATGAAGAAGCAATGAGATTGGACATGGAGATGGAGGCTCTGGTCTCAGTTCTGTCAGTCTGTGACTACCAAGCAAAGCACTTACACTTGAGCTTCTCCAGTTCTTATCTGTAAAACTCAGGATCAGATATAGAACTGCGATCCTTGACAGCTGTAATACCCTGATTCTTAGAGCCCTGCTATTCTCATATGCGGTCAGCCATATTCTTTCAGTCTACTTGCAACTCTAAATTATTGCTAACACCTAACATTTACTAAGCAGTTAGTAGTGATGTTAATATTATCTCCCCTAATTCTCATGACAATCCTGTGAGTTAAGTTTTTACACATAGAGAAATTGGAGTTCAAACCGATTTAAAACCTTGTCATAGGGATCACATTAGCCCCAAGTAGGGTAGAGAAGGCTCAAGCCTTGGGCTCCTGGGGCTGATTTTTCTGCTTTTTCCATTGTGGTGCCTAATTCTATCTGTGGCTCATTCTTTCCTGGACTTCTAAAAGTGTTGTAAGTTCGTATTTAGTATTGTAATGTTTTAAATAGAATTCCTAAAGGAAACAACAGGACCCTCTGTGAAAAGACCAATTTATTATGAGTCAGGCATTCTGAGTTGTATTGTTATCAGAGGTGTTGAGGCTCCTCTGATCCCCCATATCTCTTCTCATCCTCTGGTAGCCAGTGTCATGCACTTTCAAGACAGCTGGCCAATGGACTCTGTGGCCATAAAATAGAGCTCAGCAAGCTGCTCATACAAGGACTGAACTTGTGACCTTGGCGTCGTTTCTATCACACCCCGAGCAATTGAATTAAAGAGCCAAAGACAAATCTAACTCTACATGAAATGAAACATGCCCCCAGAAATGTGGAAATATTTATCATTAGGTCTATTTATATTTCAGTTGTTTATTTGGGACTTGCACTTTATAGAGTAGTGCCCTAGGAACTGCAGAATAAATGCATAGTCTGGATCTCTAGGGCTTGACGTGTGAGGGAAGAGGAGGAAACAAGTGTGTGGATGATCACAGGTCCTAAGAGAAGACAAGACAAATGTCATTTAAGTACAAAGCCAGAAAAACTCTCCATATCTATAGAATGCCCTCCCACATCTATAGAATCCTTTAGGATCAGTGATAGCCCCAAGTTTACAACATCAAAAGGGACCATTTAGCAACTCATTGGCTCTCATAGCTCGTTGGATCTCCAGTCCTTGCAGTGGCTCTGGTTTGACCTTACTCCTCTCTGTATTGTGATCTGGTTTTTATTTAACCCCAACAGATCTGGGTGATTCCCAGTTTGTTCCTTCTTTTGAGTTTCCATTTATTGTTCCCTAGTGCTCTGAGCACTTACTGGGCCCTGTCTTTGATTTTGCTTTCACTCCCTAACTTTTTTGGTTCACTTCCCCCATATTACCCTGATGGTCCTGATGCAGTTAACATCTGGATTCCCTGAAGAGGTTGCTTCACACTCTTCTCTCCAGCTTCCAGAGGAGCCCAGAGATTTTTTTTCTGAATCCTTTGGGATGCTACTGCCCTGACTGCCTGGGGACAGGGGTTGTGGAATCGAGTGTATGTTGAAGAGATGACCTTAACTTTTTATTTTCAATGGAGTAAATCCAGGAACTGTAGGCTAAGGATGTAACCCAAGGTCATCTTGACCAGTAAGCAGGGACTTACAGATAGATTTTGACTTTTAGCTAATGGGTAAGGAACTAATTGAGGGAACATAGTGTCAGGGAATTGCTTCCTCTTCAGTGCAAAGGACTGAGTGTTAGTGTCCCCTCGCCCCCACCCAATTCATATGCTGAAATCTTCTCCCCTATGTGATAGTATTAGGAGGTAAGGCCTTTGGGACATAATTAGGTCTTGAGGGTGGAATCCTCATGAATGGGATTAGTACCCTTTTAAAGGGACCCCAAAGAGCTCTCCTGTTCTCTTTCCACCATGTGAGGAGACAAGAAAAAGAAGGTAGTCTACAACCTAGAAAAGTGTTCTCATCAGAACTCAGCTAGCATGCAGACACACTGATCCTAGACTTCTAGCCTCCAGATCCGAACTGAGATGCTCATGAATCTTCAACCTCTCCTCTCTATCAGCTTTTCCTTTAAGATTCCCTCCAACTCTGAGATTCTGCAAGATGTAATGCCAACCAAGCTGAGCATATAGGAAAGTGTGATGCTTCATGGTACTGCTTTCCTTGTCTAACAGACCCATTGTTTCCTTCTAGAAATTCACTCCATAAAGTGAGTTATTTTCTTAAACCACCAAAAGTAAAAATTTTAATTTGTGGAGTTTAGAAAAAAAGATCACCCTTTATTATTGTTCAGTAAATAGTGGATTAACTCAATAGCTGCTTGATCAATGCCAGCTTTTTAGTATCCCCAGCAAGCTATGTGTAACATTTCAGATTAACTTGAACTTCCTTATTATATATGTGTCCAAATTCTTAAACTAGAGGAATCTCACTCTCTTATTATGGGCTAACTTCAATATTCCATCTTAATATATGTTGTATTTGGGATTCAATTTAGGCAGGTCACACCCCTGAATATGCTTAGATGTTTATTTTCTAAGATTTCTATAAAATAGCGCTGACTTAAAAAAAAACTATAATTGCTAAAAAGGATGAATTTCCTACTAGTAATTGCATATCAAACACAATCAGTTGAACCCCAATTTGCTAAAGGATTGTTCCTTATTGCTTTGACAATATTAATTTGGAGACCTACTGAAGTTCCACTTGGCCATTTTTTTCAATAAAGTTTCAATGAGTTTAACAGATTATCTGTTTAGGTCTGTAATGATGGTGAGAACAGGAAATTCGGACAGCAAAATAGGTCGCTTCTTAGGCTTGCTGCCAGACTTTGAAAACCACCATAACAAGTTGTTTCTGCCAAGTAAGTGAAATCCGAATGTTGGCTAAAACATTTGAAAAAAAAAAAAAGAGAAAGAAAGAAAGGAAGAAACCCATGCTGACTAATAGGCGCTAATGTGTGAATAATAATTAGCGCAATTAAGTGACTGGTGCTGTGTGGGTGAAATTTTCAGAATACAAAACATTAATGTAGGGGTTTACATACACATAAACAAAGCTTTAAAATAGGCTAATGTGAGCTCCGATTATGGAAATGTTTAAGGGTCAGTGTAACAATTGTGAAATTCTCATTGCAAGTATGCTAATCTTAGGTACAGAAATTCTATGAATGTAAATCATTGTTGTAATCTTATAAAGTCCTTAAAGATTATATCTATATCTATGTCATCTATAATTACAACCCTATATGTGGGAAACAGGTCTGAAGTCTGATAAAGAGTCTAGTAACACTAAATTAATGTGTATGGAGTTAGAAAAATGTAATATATATGAAGTCACACTAACTAGATTACTACTTAGACACCTATTTATCCCTCCCCACCTCCTGGACACACCACCCTCCAATACATCCATGCTTCTATTCTTTAAATCTCTTTATATGTTTCTCTCTTTCTCCCTTTCTCCCTCTCCACCTATCATTTATCTGAATAATATAGGACCAGTTTTCTCAGTGAATAGTACAGAATTATAGCTAAGAACCATCATGGGCTTAGTTTATCTAACATGAAGAACAAATTATTATTCTCTTAGAAATACTGCTGTGTCAAGGTCAAGGTTGAGGTCATTTACAAGGCAATGTAGAGGACAGTGTATAATTTACTAGCCAGAATCACTCACAGCTGGTGTGTGTTGCGGGGATGGGGACCTTTCCATCAGAAATCTATACTCATTTAGCTTTCATAAACAAATGCTTTTAAGAGTATAAAAAAAAAGCTGTGTTGTGAGCTTAATTAAGAAGCATCAAATTACCCACTTCTTTTGTTCACCTTTGGAAAATATATTTAGTAGCTGATGATTAGCGACCTGTGTGTTTATTCAACAGAAATAAGAAACTCTAAATCAACATGTTCTAATGTGCTGTCCTTTGCAAATGAAGATAACACTATTGATTCACAATCAAAGGGCATGCATTTATTTCTCTTTCTTTTGGGGGGTTAAAGTATTGATGATAGTAGAATATCATCCCCAGTTTTTTCCCTTGTCTAATTTGTGACCAACACTTTAATCTAAGAAATAGCTGCACAGGGCAAAACTAGTAGCCCTTGTTAATACAGTAAACACAGTATAAAAAAAAATGTTGCTGTTGTTCCAGGTACAAAGTGACCCAGAGAGTTAAAATTGTTCAGATACTCCTAGGTTTCAGTATTTCAACACATTTTTATTGATAGTCCAATTCACCACTACCCCTTGCTGTATATTCTCCCTAGATGCTAGGAATGTGCCTCTGTAAGATACAAAGTCAGACAGCTTCGAGGTGAAAATGATCTAGTTCTGCAAACATTCTAAGTGACATCATGGTCCGAACCCTGTAAGCTCAATTCGATATTTAAACCCCACCCTCATCATTTCACTCTGATTTCAAAATACCGTGAAGAGTCCCCTTGTTTGACAGATCCTGCTTCTCCGTTCTCTAGCCTGTGCCTTTCCATCTCTTCCTACACATAGGGGTTCTTTCAGTAACCATTGCTCTGAGCGAAAGGAGTTCAAGACAAACTAAATGAGGTCCCAGGTTCTCTAGTGGAAAATGTTGACAAATAGATAATTACCTACTGTGTATTCTCATGTATTTAAAGAGCTATGAGTTCATGTAGAAGGAATTCTCAATCCATGCTGCAGATAGAAGGGTAGAGGGCATTAAGTAGATGGAATACTGGGGGAAGCTTCCTAGGGGAACAGGTTCTGTTTACTCCTGAATTGCAAAGCTCTCTTCCCTGCTGATCTTTAGCCTGTACTCTGTGAACAGGCTCAAGTTTTTCCCACCCCTAACAGAAAGAAAATCTTGTCATCAACCCAGCATTTCTAACAATAACCCAGCTCCTCCCACTCCCTCCAGCTTCCTTCTATGCTTCCTTCTCCCCTGCCTCTGCTGCCAGTCTTCCCGCTCACCTGGAACTTTTCTACCCTTGATTGTCACTTCTGAGTGCTTTTTCTTTTTAGAGACTCTTTATTCCCAGAAATTCCATGTCTTACCTCATTCTAATTTCTCCTCCTTTTCATGATTTCAGATCCTTTCTTCTGCTCCCATTTTAAAACCTGGTGTTCTTGGGCTTCCTCTCTGGTTGATTGCTCTTCTTACTCTGTACATTGTCCTTTAGTGATGTGAGTGTGTCTGTGTGTGTGCGTGTTAAGGGTGGGGCTCATCCATTCTCTTGATCTTAACTACCACCTCTATATGTCTATAATCCAAATAAGAGTCTCTAGCCCTCAGGTTCTCCTCTGAATTTCAGGACTGAATGTAAATGTTATGAAAAATCTCTACTCGGCTATGCCAGAGACATTTCCACATTTCCAACATGGTCCAAAATGTCTCTAATTATGTCCTCAGCCTACCATATCCATGTCAAAACTTACTACTCCTCATAATGCTTCTCACTCAGAGCCCTAGGGGTCATTCCTCACCTGCTTGCTTTCCTCCCTTCCATCCCTTACAGACTCTTCACCAAGTCCTTCCAAGTGTACCTAAACATTTCTCAACTATATTTCTCCTTGGCCCAATTCGTGCCCTTTTTGCTTCCTGAGGCTTCTCCTGTCTTATGGTAGGTAAGGTTCAAAGGCAAATTGAACATAAACCTAATAAGCTTCATCTTCCAGTCCCTCACTTGAGTGCCCCTCCTCTCCTAAGGCCTTGGGAGGGATCTGACAATGTGCCCCAAACAGTCCTATATTTTTTGTTTGCTGTCTGTTTCCACACTGACTCCTTCTTCATTGCACTTTTCTTTAAATTGAGTGGCCTTGGAATGACTATAAGCATTTTTAAGCTCTGGCTAAGCGGAGGGTGGGTTGGGAGTACATTGGTTTGGGTTCATGTCATATATTTTTGTGGTTGGCAATCGCTTGTGTGAGGACTTAAATTATTGCTAGCCATTCAGGACTAGGAATGGCTTCCAGGGATATTCTTCACCCCCACTGTGTCAGCTCACATAGAGTGGTAAAACAAAGCAGCTGATGCAGAGTTCAGGCCATGACTGTGACCAGGTTCTGTGGCTCTAGAAACAGAAGTGTGTGTACAGTGGAGGACAGACTAGTTTGCAAATGGTACAGACACAAAATCTAATCTGTGGGAAAATTTTTCCAATTCTGAAACGTATGAAATTCTAAGTGGAAGGCTCATGTTTTATTGATCCCTAGTCAAAATGGAAGTAATGTCCTGGCAGGCATATGCTCAAAAATACAACAAATACAATCATAAATCCAGCATGGATTTTTTTTCTTTCTTTTTTTGATGAGAATAACATAAATGTACTGAATTCCTGTATTTTTAGGGTTAAATCTTGTAGCAGTGTTGTGTGTAGAACCTCATATTTAGGGCATCCCAACATATTAAATTACTTCTCAATCTACCTGATTCACCTGAAGAAAGTCTATCAGTTCCAAAGGAAATAGCATGAAAAATTGCTACCTATGAAGAAACAGGCTAAGGAAATGAGTGTTCTGGTGATAAAATTCCTACTCATGTTAATTAATAAGTCAATATATGTTGTATAAAAGTAATTTGATGGCACATTTAAGCCATTCCATGAATTTAGGTTGCTCTTATATAGACTTTAAATTAGTATTCCTTAAAGTATACTTTAAATTAACTCCTTAAGAGGATCCCCAAACTTGCTTGAGGGAATTATTCCCATTTTTCAGATATGTAAACTGAAGCAAATGCAGTTTATATCACTTTTCCAAGGACAGTTGGGTGGTGGTAGTAATAGTCAGAGTAGGAATTCAAATCCAATTCTTTTAATTCTAAAATCCTAATTATTGGGGTGCCTGGGTGGCTCAGTCAGTTAAGTGTCTGCCTTCGGCTCAGGTCATGATCCCAGGGTCCTGGGATCGAGCCCTGAGCAGGGAGCCCGCTTCTCCATCTCCCACTCTCCCTGCTTGTGTTCCCTCTCTCACTGTGTCTCTCTCTGTCAAATAAATAAAATCTTTAAAAAAAATAAATAAAATAAATACATAAATAAATAAAATCCTAATTATTTTGTTCCTGGGTGGCTTAGTCAGGTAAGCGTCTGTCTTTGGCTCAGGTCATGATCCCAGAGTTCTGGGATGGAGTCCCATATTAGGTTCCCTGCTCAGCAGGGAGTCTGCTTCTCCCTCTTCCTCTGCCCCTCCCCCCTCCTTGTGCTTGCTCTCTCTCTCTCTCTCTCTCAAATAAATAAATAAATAAAATCTTAAAAAAAATAAAAATAAAATCCTAATTATTTTTACCATGCCATAATGCTACATATATAATTACTGGCAAAAATTTATAACACAGTTTCTTTACTCAAAACCAAAGGTCAATACCATTTCATAACCAAATGATGCTATAATATTTTTTAAAAAGAGCTTTGGTAATTTTTTTCACATTACTCTCACTTAAAATTGAAATGAGTTATAGATATTATTAGTACCTACTGATGTACACCATATGGTTTCTTAAGGCTTTGTTAATGCAAATTTCAAGGATTATACTACTTAAACTTTAGCAAATTCTATTAAACACATTAATGGGAATCATATTTTTAAATTTGTTTGTAAATCTTCAAAATTATCAATGTGTGAAGGCAATCTGTTCTTCACACTTTACCCTTGAAAGTTGATATCAGCCCTCTGAAAGCAGCTAAAAGGACTGAGGTAATAATAAATGAGAAAATGAATCCTTGGAATAATCATTAGAATGGCACCCAACTGAAAGATCATGACAAAACATGGCATGACAAGTAGTGGAAATTAAAACTAAAATTAATCAAAATATGAAATAAGCACCAATAATTAAGACCCTTTACAAAAATTAAAGATAGTGACTCCTTTAATGATGAAAGAAGCCTTAAAGGTATGAATATGATACATTATAATACAATCTGCTACTTGGCGCCAGCCAATTCACAAATATTCATGTAGGAGGAACAGAGAAAGTGTTTCTTACATCTTGAAAGCTAAATCTAAATAAAAGCAAACTAATAAGCAAATCTGATGACAGTTTTCTCTTCAGCATTATATAAATTAACATTTCTAATTTCATTTCTTATATAGACTACAGAAAAGCATTTTGGTGAAAAAAAGCAAGAGATGATTTTACCTAAGTTTTAAATAGAGAAACCTTTGAAGGAGGAAGTATAGGAAAGCAGTAAAATAGTTCAGTAGTTTGACCTTTATAATTTTTTTTTAATTTTTAGAAATATTTCACTAAAATATTTAAAAGAGTAGGATTTGAAAACCTGAAATTGATAATTTATCTTTAAACAGAGTGAATACTGACTGTATATGGAGTAGAAATAGGTATCATTTTGAGTTGGAGGAAGACAACGATGAAAGTATTTGATAACCAAGAGTGTAAGAAAAAGAAAATAGAAAATTAAACTGAGTGAAAAAAATAGACTCAAAAGATAATGTGGCTTTTAAAACTAAATAAAATTTATTTTATTTTTATTTTCTTTATTTACTTAATAGACTCCACACCCAGTGTGGAACCCAATGCAGGGCTTGAACTCACCACCCTGAGATCAACACCTCATGAGCTGAAATCAAGGGTTAGATGCTTAACCGACTGAGCCACTCAGGTGCCCCTAAACAAAACTCATTTTAAACCATTACTTTATTCCAGTGTTGAGCTTTATTGGTAAAAAAGGAAAAATAAATAAATCCAAAAGGATATTTTAAATTTTCTCCTAACCTTGTGGATGCATTCCTAAATCTTCAGGTCATTCTAAAGGTCTCAATGAGTCTATGACTGGTATAATATATGAGATCACATAGGAAGCATAACTTACTCATAAAATGGGAATATTCATACCAGGGGAGAAATAAAGGCTTAAAATCTTAAAAATTTTCTGAAGGAGTCTCATTTGATAGCAGAAAAAATATATAAATACATAGTGAAATGAGCAATTGTTTACATTATAATTATTGTTAAAGTGCATTTTTGTCAACTCAAATCTCAAATGTAGAAATTTCTGCCTCCTATATTATAAGATTAAGATTCTCAACAATCTTAACCTCCACATTCTCAAGAATTTCCATCACGTGAGCACTGGTGTCAGCCCCTCTATCACCAAAGGCCAAAATGAGTATGTCCCATTCCCAGGCAGGTATGAAAGTTGCGGAAGAAAATATTTTAGGCAGAAGTTGATTCTTCCAGGCTTTAGGAGGAAAAGCATCAAATATATTCCACAGAGAAACCTGAAAGCATTTGTAATGGTGAGAAATGAACGGGAAGAATTTGTGTTTCTTCACATGAAAATTATAAAAAAAGAAAATAGGGATGCCTGGGTGGCTGAGTTGGTTAAGCATCTGCCTTCGGCTCAGGTCATGATCCCAGGGTCCTGGGATGGAGTCCTGCATGGGGCTCCCTGCTCAGTGGGGATCCTGCTTCTCCCTCTCCCTCTGCCCTTCCCCCCCCGCCCATGCACGCTCTCTCTCTCAAATAAATAAATAAAAATCTTTAAGAAAATAGAAGATAAAAAGGAGGAAGGCATTGTTCCTTACAGCATGATGCTGTTGTCACAGCTAGATTACCATTGACTGTTGCAAAGCTGAGCAAGCACAAAACAGTGAATGATAGATGCTTTATATAGAATGGAAGTAGGGAATAGAAGACGGCAGGCAGAAGGAGACAAGAACAAACAGCAAGGTAATCACACAGAAACCCAATCAGGCTCTTCACAGGGCATTATACTATTTCCTTTTACTTGCTAAAGGCACATGGGCCTACAGATCTCAAAAAAGGCAGATTGAAAAATGAGTAAAATTTAGACCTTGGTTACAGATGTCATAAAGATAAAAGGCTTGGAAATTATTTAAATTTCATCAACTGTCCTGTTTCTTCTAAGAACCTCACTCAACCACCTTAAGTGAAGAAATTTTCATGCACTGCCTAAACAATAAATAATATGAATGATCTCCTTTGTTCCCCTTAACTTCTCAAAGGTCCCACAGTATTTTTTTTTTAATTAAGAGATTTTTCTCTAATGGGAACAAATATTACAGATTATTACAAAACCTATTCTATGTATTCTGTTCTATGTATACTGTATATTATATATATAGTATGTTATGTTCTATATATTATATTCTAGATCTCAAACTGGTGGCGGTCACTTAATTGCCATTCTCCCATATACAAAAATCACCATATGTACTCAAAATTATTATCATTCCCCTTCTCTTCTACAGACTAAGAAATCCCATTTTGCGTGATGCTTTACTTTGCATTTTTCAGCACTTCTATTATTTCCATTTTTCTCTTGTATGCCCTTGTCAGCTGATTAAAACATAAGAGTTCGAAATAGGCAAACCGATAGACTGAGTCAGTTTTGGATATGTGGAGCCCATGATGCTGTGTCCTTATTTATACATCTTCGAGACCAATAATCAATTACCTACAGGCATTGCTGACTCATGGTTAGTTTCAGGTCTTTCTAATCCACAGCACTCTGCCAATCATGCCCAATTTTATGTTTGTCAAATCATTGTGGGATCTTTTATATTTGGGAATTTAATATCACTCTCTGCCTACCAACACCTCCAACTGTAATTTTGTTTTCCAGCTATGTTAACTGTGATGTTGATAATAGATCTCTGCTCTAAGTTATAATAAAACCAAATAAATTCAAGTTGTTGGGACTCCTTGAAGGACCTCTTGGTTTAGTAATGAATTCTTGGTCATTTTTTAACTACTAGAAACTTATAACATGTTTTCAGTACTTAGAAGTTAATAGGAGCAAAGAAAAAAATTTCTAATGTGTAGAGGGCTCTAAGGCTCATCAAATGATAAAGATACGGGTATATCATTTATTGTTTTAAATTCCATGTTATTACTGTCCAGGTGGCAGAACGTGTTCCTTTGTTTTTGTTTTTGTTTTTTTGTTTTTTTTACTAAAAACATTATTAAATTGTACAAAGCAGTTTTTCCGTTCCATTAAAACTAGAGAGTAAAGTCAATTTTAGTGAATTCTAGAAAAATTAAAATTACTTTGTTGCTAGATTTATTTAACAACACGTGAGTTCCCAGAATATCCTGGAATCAAGTGGACCAAGATGCCTCTTAGTAAGTTTACAGAAAACGAAAAGAACCTTTAGGAGGGGGGGAAAGGTAGGCAGTGGGAAAGGAAGAGCTGACTATTCAGAAGTACACTGAAGGGCCTCGAGATGGAAGGCAAAATCACATATAGCTGTCTAATACTGACTTACTATTGCATGTGCTCTTGCGTTTTCGCAGTTTTTCTCATGAGTTGTGACAAGATGACAACAAAACTACTGCCTTAATTACACGAAGATTGGAAGGTGTGTAACAGCCCCTCAAGATGACTGAAGCAATTTCACATGAAAGACAAACCTCAAGACTAGCATTTAAATATGCCAAGATACAAATTTTAAAGTTACACGAAGGCTACAGTCTTGATAGTCTATCCATTCTTTGATATATGCTACTGTTTTAGGTTTGGAACCAAAAGCCTACTAGCCCTTTTTACCTACATGTAAACATATTGTTGAGGAATTAGTTACAACCTTCATTGGAAATCTTCTGGTTCCCACAAAGTCATTTAACGTAAAAATCATGGATGATACAAAGGGATGGATTTCTAATAATGAATTATTTCCTCTGGTGACATTATTTGTGTTTATTGGGTAGGCCAGATCTCACAGATGAGAGAAGTTGTCCCAAAGCCAATTCACAGCTTGCCACTGCCAGCGGTATTTGAAGATGACATACCTTCGTGGTCGTGAGTGTGCTCCAAATGGAAGAGTGGAGGAAGAAACCGATGTACAGTAACACTCTCCACATGTAAAGATGACTCCTTAATTTTCAGGATCTCTTAGACTTGACCGCCCAGACGTTTTACTAAAAGGACCAAGGCTCTCCACTGCTGCATGCCCGGCTGGCGTCCCCCACGCCCGCCAGGTGGTTGGACTCTGAACAGCTAAGAAACCTGAGAGCATTTCTCTTTTCTGTTTTCTTCACCTGCCTCCTCTTCGGTTCACTGTACAGCAGCGGCTCCTGGATCTGACTGTCATTCATGCTCCACACATCCCTACAGGCTCAGAGGGTTGTACTGAGATGAGCCGCCACACTTCCGTGCCCACAGACTGGCTGAGCTCTAGCCCTCGTTTTGAATGATCCTACCTTGCCAGCTCATGTAAAGTGTTGTCCACACCTGAGCCAGTGAGTTCAGGAGCAAGGTTCTGGCAAAGGCCCGCTAGGGTCCCGGACCACTCCATTAGGGGCCATCTCTATGCTCTGACCACTAAATCAGCGATTGTTCATGGGGATTAAATGCATGTCAAAAGGAAGTGGATCATTAATGTGTTCTATGTATTCAAAAGGCCATGGATTTTATCCCTAATTCTCCCATGTTATTAATAAGGTGAACTATGGTTTACTGAGTGATCCAAGAATAACCAAAATGACAACTGTGTTGGAGGCCAATTTAGATGAAGATAAACAAATTTGCATTATATATTCTTTAAGGTATAGAACTGAAGGCAAAGCCAAAGCTGAGGAGTTGATGCTCGTATTTATAGCTAAAAAATTTTAAAAATTAAAAAACTCAACAACTTTAGGAGACTCCCCTAAAGATTTAACTGACTACTTAGGATAGAGCCTAAACACCTAGATCACACAACAAATTATCTCCTCCAGCACCTGTCATCAGGTGAAGAACTTCTACCTCATTTTACAGCAGGCAACCAAGTCCAGGCGCCATTATTACTTGAGAGTAGGAAGCCAGAGAACCTAGATATGCAACCTCGTAACACCTGACCTCCATGCCACTGTGTACTTCACCCTAATGCCAGTAGATGTGGAGAAATAAGAGAAATTTAAAAATTCAATGAAGTTTAGGGGCGCCTGGGTGGCTCAGTTGGTTAAGCGACTGCCTTCGGCTCAGGTCATGATCGAGTCTCATATCAGACTCCCTGTTCAGCGAGGAGCCTGCTTCTCCCTCTGGCCCTCCCCCCTCTCATGTGCTCTCTCTCTCATTCTCACTCTCTCAAAATAAATAAATAAATCTTTAAAAAAAAATTCAATGGAGTTTAGAACTACAACTGTATCTTATGTCCAAACTAGTTCAATCATTCATTATTTGGATGATTTTTTTTTCTTTTTAATAATGTCTTAAACTGGTAGGTTAATTTTTAAAAAGAGAAAGAATGAATGAAGAAAATATATAAAAGGGAATATTTGTAAACATGGTGTTGATGTTTCTGAGCAATTATGTAGAGCTGAGCAAATGCTTAGGTTAATAATATGAATGCTTTCATTTCCAGAGTAGAAGAAAAGTGATATTAGTAATGTAATGTACTTAAAACATTATGTTTTATGTAACATGTTCTAGATATACTATTTGTTATGTCATAGAACTGCTTATATCTTAAAGATATTTATTTTATTGAGTAAATAAAACTTTGCTCCCCGCCAAATAATATTAATTTTAACTTGTAGCTGAGAACACTGTGATTGACTATGCTTCATTATTTTTGAAAATCTTGTTTAATATTTTTGAAACAGAAACCCTAAAGTCTGATTTTCAGTTGTTTATCTCCTTACTTTCATTTCATTACATGGTATTTTATTTCATTACCTAGATGACAGCTACACCTCTCTACAGGCCTTTAGAAACAATACAAAATTTGCACTCAGCATGAGGCTCAGGGTGCCCATATATACATATTTCAAACTTTTCTGTTAATATGAAAACATAGTAGCTAACTTCTTATTATGCATTTAGTCATTTTTATATCAGTGTGGCTGAAAAGAACACCATACAAAGTGTCCAAGTGTCAAGACCTATTACAGAAGACCAGTAAGTGCACAAATGAAACAGATTGAGAGAGAGGGTGGGGGGATCCTCCTTTCCCTCAGGACACAGGGCATTATCTACTGTGCATGTCAGACATGGGAGCAGCTGCACTCTCTGTATTAAATATTAGACATAGACACAAACTGCATATAAAGGAAGTTTTTTTAACCCTCCTCCCCCCCACACACATTCCAATTTAGAGACTCCTTGCTTTGGCACATTCTGCCTTTGGTTTCTCTTGTTATCTTGACTATTACTAGTTAGTAGTTTACTCACTTACTGTCTCCCTCACTTCCATTAGATTGTGAGTTTGGTGAGGACACAGAGGATTGCAGGATTCTTGGTGACCTTGTTGAGCACCTCATCCATATAGCATAGGGCAGTACTTAGCATATACCTGGTGTCCAAGATACACTTGTTGAGGGAGTCAATGAATAAATGAATGAATTTTTAAACATAGTCATGAATAAGTTACCGTATGACTTCTCCCCTTTCCCCTTCCTTTGTCCTTTGAGTTTGCTTTGTCCTTTGGACACACGCGCCATTAACTCCTGCTGAGCTCCGTGGTTTCTCCTGGATTCTGCCACAACTTCCAGACACCTCATCTCACATAGGTGCTGCCAACTTTGCACTGGGTATTAATCATTCAAAAGGCATCGCTTCTGCGATGTCTCCCGCCTTCAGCTTGGCCTCCCACTTCTGATAGACAGGGGGCTTTACTATGGCTATGTTGTCCCATTTTCCATGGAGAAGTGGGGTCACCAGTATCTAATAATACTAAGTATAATAATAATAACTAACATGTACTGAATTTCCATAATGTACCAGGCATGAAGCTGGCTTTGATTTACTTGGGCCCACATCTAATTCTTAGAACATTATATCCATTTTACACATGAGGTTAAGTGGCTTAAAGTCACATGGCTAATCATTGGCTAAGCTGAAATTCAAGGCGAGGTCTCTTTGGTTTCAATATCAACATTCTTTTCACCACACTATAGAACCACTACCAAAGTTGCACTGCCTGTACCCCAGTACTTTATAGAGTTGTTACTGATAGTTTCAGAGTTTTCCCACCCACTAAGGGTGCAGCAAGAGTTTGTGGGTGATTTTTCTAGAGGTACTGCTCACCTCTAATCACAGGATCTAGGTTATCCAATTTTCTCTTTCTCTACGTGCTTTTTCTCAGAAAAGTTCTTTTTCTTTCAAATTTCTAGAAGTATACTTCACTAGGGAGAGCTTTTTGAGGGCAGAGCCAAGTCTTGTTCTCTCTGTTCCTAGGATCCAAGACAGTATCTAGCATATCATATCATTGAACACGTTTTGAATTTATGAATTGAATTGAATTGCGTTGGAGACCCAACTCATGGACACACAAGTTAACAAGATAAATAAGTACAAAGAATACTGGTCAGAAGGATCAGTCTCAATATAAGTTTAATACCAGCTTAACCACTATCTTGAGCGGGTTACTTCATCTTTCTGATTCTCTGTTATCACATTTATAATAGAAGGGCAACTACTCTCTCATTGGATAGTTGTAAAGATCAAATGAAAAAGCAAGGAAAACAGTAGTTGGAATATTCACAGACCTGTGCCTTCAATCATGGTCCCTCCACCAGTTAAACTTTGCTCTACTTTCAAGGATCGTGTTGTTATAATCTCAGTGCTTTTTAAAGAATCTGTAAAGTCCAAAGCAGAAAAAAGAAGGGAGCTGTATAAAGCAAGAATGATTTGAGAGAATTGACCTTGGGCAGGCTTATCTTCTCTGCTAATTGGTTTGTCTTCCTCCATCGCTGATGATTTTGATTCACCACCAGAGCTACTCTCACCCATTTAGGTCCCCCAAGCACCCGGTCTCTTTCCTTTCTCTCCTACCAATAGGCCAAATTTTGATATTCCCACTTCTTACTTTCTATCTTAAATCGGTGTCCTCTTCAGCCCCTCTGGCTTGGCTTTATCCCAGGTGTCATTATCTCTCTCCTGGTCAATTGCAACACACAAGACTCCTGGACTTCCAGCTTCTTGCTGGGCTTTCAAAATCAAACAGAATACAGCAAAACCCACCAACTTTCTCTTCTTCAAATGGTACTAGTGTAGAAAATCCAAATCTACTGGATTTTCAGGGGTCATACCAATTCCAAAAGTTATCCTCATACATCCGTAGAATATTCTGGGAGGCAAATTCTTATTTTCCAATTTCATTTTGTCATAGGAAAAAAAGCTTTTGCTGGGCCATGTGCCCCACTTTTCAATTCAGAACATATGGTCACCATATCCTTGAGTTACCCTGTACCCGAGAAAAGGGAGTCTCTTTCTCCTCCTCCCCCTTCCTATTAAAAATGAATCACCCCCATCTCAGATCTCACACTTCAGTCTAATACTTACAGCAGTAGAGCTGAGGGGCATTGTATTTTAAATAGGCTTATGTGAGCCAGGCTTAAAACCAAACAATGATTTATAACATTGATTCTTTGGGAAAGGGCATTTTAGGTCCCACATGACCATCTAACAAATGAATTTTTGTAACCCATCCCCATCTGTAAGTTGGAGGCTGCCTTTATTAGGAAGAAAGCAGTAAACTAAGAATTCATATCCCTCACATTAGCATTGCTGGAGAGGACAGAATTATGTGCTAATTGTTTAATTGATGAGCATAAAAGGAACATTTTATTTAAAGCAACACTTCTGAATCATTTCCTTTGACTCTGTTTCAGTTGTCTGCCTAACAAAATTCTAGCAGTCTTTTTTTCTACATTTTCTTTTCCTTTCCTTCACCAACACTCAGTAAGATTTCATTCTAGGCCTGAGCATATTATTTGCTTTTCAGGAGGCTCTAGTGGTAATAAAGCATTACTCATTTTTCTGCTTTATTTCCTTGAGACACAGAGCAAACATGCAGTAAGTGATAGCTCTGTTCAAACGCCACTGTATAAAACAAGTGAGCAAGACTTCTAGCCCCTATCTCATCACGGAGGAAAGGAATGATTTCGAGAGCAGCACACGGCAATAAATTAAGTGAAGGAATTTGTATCTCCTGAAAATTTTCACCATAATTCCTCCAAAATATTTTAGAACAATTCATTTTGTTTTATGGCAACACCCTCAAGCTAGGCACTCTGTCTCATTGATTTTAATGAGAAAGGGAAGTTACTATTGTATATGATTCCATCTGAGATTATCAAAGTATATAAGATCTCTTTTGTTCTGTTTGGTTTTCCTTTTTTATTTTAAGATTACATTAACAAATCAGATTTTGCTGAGAAATTATTCACAGTTTTCACCAAATGCTTCCCATGAGGAAAATGGCAATTTTCTTCATGACAGCAAACCAAGAATATTGTGGTTTTCTCTAGATGAGTGAAACTGGAGAATTCTTTCTCAGAGAGCATAAAGCAAACTGATTAAGTCAAAGAGGTGTTATAACCCCTATGGGAAAGCCACATTCTTCACTTTTGAAGTATTCCCAGCAAAGATCGAGGACATCTCACCCACAGTCACACCATGATCCAGTCTATCTTAGTTACTTGCAAGTCCTCAGCAGGTCACTATACTTTATACTTACTAACCATGTAAATAAGTATAAGATTCCTAATCACTATGAATAATCCTGAATCTTCTCCATTTTTTAAAAATAATAAAAAGCATGTTAATAAAAGAGTGTATCCTTTTTGTTAAATTGACTGAAAACATTTGTATACATGTCATTTTTCAATCTGTTATAACAAGAACCTTAGAAACAGTCCATTGTAAAGGATTTATGAGTTTAACATAGGGTGCCTATTCTTCTATTTTAATAAATATTCTTGGTATTGAAAATGAATGAAACATGTCACCAACTTAATTCACAGGATTTATTTAATATTATGGAAAGATCAATGTAACAGAGAGTTAAGATGAGCTCCAGTTTGAGTCTGCTCAGGTTCAAGTCTTAGCTGTCCCACAGGTGGGCTGTGGGACAGTGAAAAAGACACCGACTTCTTTCTATACCTCTGCTTTTTTCATCTATAAAATGAGAGTAAAAACTGCCCCAGCCCTAGGTGGTTGTTGAGATGATTAAATGCTTAGAAGAACTCAGCACCTTGCATGTGGGAATATGCACTGATATCTTAAGTCAGTAATGTGCATTTGGGGATGTTTTGGCATTATATTTGATAGTGTTTCCTAAAATAAAACAGAATGTAAAATATTAACGTATATTTGTGGTTAAAGAAGTTGCAATTTTGGCTCTTGACTCTTGATGATGATGACAGGAAATTCTGCATTCAGCTTTTCACTCTTAACAACTCAATTTTTAATAGACAGTTGATACCTAAAATGTGTAAGCTTTTCTAATCTGAGGCTAATCTTTGCTGACTATATCCATAATTTGGTTTCGCTTTTCATAAGCAAATAAGTACCAGAATGTATGCCAGAGGACAAACATAGAGGAAGAAAATAAAATTCTCGCACAGTATGTTTCACCTGGTTTGGCAAACTTAAAACTGTTTAATAATGTTGACCCAGTGAAATTAGTCTGAATCCTTGAGTCGTGTCTTAAACATGAGACAATTAATTTTCATAGAAAATTGTGAAGATACACAGTTTCCCAAACTCCTGATTTTTATATGTTCTTTATAGGAACACATAGTCTAGCTACCACTACTGAGCTTAGCTATCCTCAAACTAAGTCAGGGTTGCAGAGTCTCACATTTCTGAGTATAGCAATCTGGAGACATATGGGGAACGTGTGAGCTGGTCAACAATCAGCGGTGCTTGATCAGTTGCAGAATATCAATTAAGGGAGAAAATGAGCTAATGTTCTTTCCACTGGAGAAATGACTAGAGTATTATGTCTCCCTTAGCCTACCCAGTGACAGCTGACTTGTGCCCATAAACTTTGGTGCATGGACCTATTAGTTCACCTACTTCGATAAGCTTTATTTTCATTAACGTACCCAAGCTGTGACTTTGCCATCATTTTCCCCGTGGGTATTCATATTTGGAGTGCTCTAAAATGCACACAGATATTGGCACACTCTGTAACACAGTCTTGAAATCGCCATGCACAATTTACTAAAAGCAGTGTGTTTGTGCTCTAAAGATGATCCTACTATTGTTAAGTGACTCTGAGTGCTGAGCATTGCTTCGTTCATGACAGGGGAAAAAAATACCTACCCTCTCGAATGTCTGGATTTAAAAAAAATAAATAAAAAGAGAAAGAGAGAATGAAATGGAAGAAAGAGAAAGAGAGAGAGTGCGCACACAGAGAGCTTATCCCTGTTTACATTTTCATCCTGTGTCTACTGGATTGATCCCCTGCTTCATGTCAGCTCACCAGGCTGACAGCAATTCTAGCAGAGAGACACAGGGTAAGAGGGACTTTGATTCATCCCCTCCCCCTAAGTCCCTGCCTGTCATTGTCTGCTCCTGAGTAAGCAAAGTGAATGTGGTCAGAGAGGTCTGGGGCTGCTGGAGCTGTGTTTTCCAATCTCAGGGGCAGCCACCTTCTCATCAGCAAATCCACGCAAGCATTCTGTGCATTATGCCGCTTTTCACTCACAAGTTTTGTTCTTCTCTAGAGAAGCACTTAGCCCAAATAAGACAATTCACCCTGGAACTGTGTATGTGTGTGTGTGTTTGTGTGTGTGTAGATTGAGTGATAGATTGAAAATTTAGAGGTGTTTTTTTTTAAGACTTCATCCTTATATTTAAAATGTTAATTTCCCCCTTCCCCCTTAGTTCTTCCAAAAACTGCTCTGTGATGTGATCACAAATACTCATGTGCATAGATTCCCATTATCATAATAGGAGCACTGTAGTGAGGTTTCTTCTGAAAATAAATTACTCTGTAGAATATATTAGGAGGACTAAACCCAAACAAGCTAAATTGTGTGTTCTCCCATCCTGTAAGTTAAGCATTTGAAGTTACAAAACCAATTGCATTTTTCATGTCATACGTATTTTGTTTTCTTGTTTTATTTGCATCTTATCTGGTTCATCTATTCTCTCTCTCTTTTTTAATTTAGAAGACATTTCAATTATTAAATTTCTTATTTTCTTTCAGTTGTCTTAATCATTCTGTTAGCTGCCCCTCTCTTTTCAACACATTGTAGTCCATGTCAATACCCATGGCTGACTTCAAACACATGAATATGTATGTTCTCAAAGAGAGGAGAGGCGCCCACCAGGGTGTATTTATCATGGGCAGTGGAAAGGCAGAGAACAGGCTGAAAGTGTGAGTTCTGTGTCCTGATATTGCATAGCCTTGAGTTGGTCACCAACTTTGCTTTCTACCCCCCTCATTTCTAAAACAGGGACAGACAGACCAGCTCTCCTACCAATTTCCAAGGAGGGTGTTAATGTCGATAAAGTAATCTACAGGAAAGAACTGTGAGCATTAGGAGAAAAAAAATTATTAAATCCAAGATGATTCCTGTAAATGATCCTCCTTCTAGAATTTCTGGTAAATATTTGTTAGTAACTCTTGGATATGTTTGTAGGTTTAGTTTAAAATTTTAAACTACTGGGGAAGTGATTACAATTAACCTGTATTCAAAAGGGCTAGGATTTCAATGCCTGCATTACAGCAGGGTTTATCCTTAGGGATGAAGGTTACCGAGAATATTAAAATCACCTTAAAATGACCCAGAGGTGTCAATGTCTTTCTTGCTCCCAGTTGGTAACCACCACTGTCATTGATTCAAGGGTAGACAGTCAGCTAATTAAGAATTATCTTTGATATCATCTGGATTGATTAAAAATGTATAAAATTTCCTTGATATATTTTAAAAACTGAGCTTTGAGGGGCTTTCTTTTGAATTCAATATGAGCTTGAGTTGTGACTCAAATGGATACATTAAAATATCTTTAAGTTAAGGTTGAAAACTGTTTGAGATTATGCTTGGCATGAAAGGCATAAACCAGCCTACCTCTTTTGTGAATATATCAGACAAACGCTTTTCGTGATCCTGTACATTTTATCTTCTCTGGGGCCAGCTCCACTCAGTTTTCTCCTGATTTATAAGAATGAAACCCACACATGAAAGAGTTGATATTTGACCAAGTAAAGAGGTTCATAAGAATTTTATTCTTTTTTTCAGATGCACGTGTTCCTTTTGTATGTGTGTTTTTTCCCCACTTTCGTCTATCAGGAATGGTAATTTTTTACATCAATTTACATTGCTTATGCCATTTTCATGTCTTGGCTGGCTGGGAAGTGGCTCCATCCTGGACTTTTCAGTGACACACAGAAAAAAAGCAAACTCCCTCAAGCTAAGCGGAAAAGGATTTAAAACTCAGTGTGCATCCCTGTTAGGGGCAAGAGAGCCTATTGCAGAAACAAAGAGTGAAGAGAAAATTCTATCCTTGGAAGCTTCACAATAACACAACCACAGTTTTTCATGTAATAGCTCAAATGTTCCCACTACAGCCATTAACAATGTAATGAAACAAATCACTTGCTATCTGTCACAATTATGATCGATGGAATCCAACTGGTCTAACTTGGGAGAAAAAAATCACATCTCAGAGTGGATTCATTTTAGAAAATAGCAAAGTTTGGGAGGGAGGGATGACACTTATTTCCCATAAACAATACAGGCAGGCAGCCATTTGATCTATCTAAACCAAGAGATTACTGTATTGATATATCCTTCCCCTGCAATTTTCTCTTTTATTTTATTAGGCCTCATAGAGGATTTCTGGCTGCCCATGTGAATGAGAACACAAGTGTAGGACCACACAGAAAGTAATATTGAGATATATAGTGAAACAGTGTTAGCATTGCTCAGTCTTCACTCTGCAGGTAACTACTCTCTTGCTTTCTTTGGTTTTCATTTTTCTGATTAGGTTTCTTTATTCCTGTCATCTTCAGAAATCTCTAGAAATATTAATGGGGGTAAGAGTTACTATAATATTTAAGAAATAATAGCAAAGACCTATACTGAGAGTGTATAACATACTATGTTACACGAGATATGGGGCCAATGGTTTTATCATACACTTTAGAAGTCAATTTTGTTTTAAAAGTTGTTTATGAGTTGAAGTATCTTGTCCTCTTGAAAGGGGAAGTAGATGCAGAAGGTGCTGAATTAAAATTGACCCACAAGGCAAACTACAATAATGATCATAGTTATCACTTACTAAATACCTGTTATGTACCAGATAAACACACATTCTGATCCAAACCCATACTGCACTCCTGTGGTCTTAGTAACTCATTTTTCAACCTCCTTTTATACATGGGGAAATGGAATTTTACAAAGGCTAAGAGATTTCTCAAAAGCAACAGGCTAGGAAATTGCCAGAACTGGAATTAGAATATAGAAATGTCTTCCACAGAGCTCATGTTGTACCCATTAAAGAAAGTTCCTCAAGTTTGAGAATTCTTTCATACTCAAAAATATACAAGCACATTAGTTATCCATACAACATTAGTCATAGTCAGCAGTACTTATTCAACACCACAAAGCTTAAAATGAGGGTGCCTGGGTGGTTCAGTTGGTTAAGCGACTGCCTTCGGCTCAGGTCATGATCCTGGAGTCCTGGGATCGAGTCCCGCATCAGGCTCCCTGCTCAGCAGGGAGTCTGCTTCTCCCTCTGACCTTCCTTCTTCTCATGCTCTCTCTCTACCATTCTCTCTCTCTCTCAATAAATAAATAAAAATCTTTAAAAAAAAAAATGAAACACCATCACTGGGTAGAGCAATCAATGGGCACCAATGTATTCAACAACACAGATCATAATGGGCACTGAAATCCCATGGGCAGTACCTATTAGAAGGATTCAAGCAGATAATCCAAAATTGTATTATCGGTGAAATAAAGAAATCAAAACATAACTACACACACACACACACACACACACACACACACACAGAGTAGTAAAAGTGCAGGCCCTGAGAATATGTTCCCAGCTGGACAAACTGTGCCCTCTATCAGATAGAACACAAAGGATACTTAGGGCTGAGTGCTATGGATGCATTTGGGGAAGTAGGAGGTGAAAGTGTGCTGATTATCCTAAACAGAGGCATGCTGTTTTCTTAAGAGGTATACATTATGTAAAAACATTTCATCACTGACTCCTGAGTTAAATAGCTGCCACCCCAACCTTGGGGAAAATGGTTTTTTTATCCAAAGGGAGATCAGTGGCCACAAGAATCCAAGCCTGAAGGTATCTTTTTCTCTGTTTATCTCTCTTAGAGAAAGGCAAGACTTTTAGGAGATGGCTTGACTGTGCAGAAAGAACAAGAAAGAAAAGAAAAGAAATGCTTGATATGCAAATGAATTTAAATTTCATTCATGGGCAATGAAAAACTAATGGATGCATGAGGTGGGAGAGGGAAGCGTGTCTCACAGAGTTGGGTCAAAGAGATTATTCTGAAGTAACACGTTGGCCTGATTGGAGAAGTGAGATGAAGCAAGGCATGGAGAGCTCTTAGAGGACAGGAAATATGGCCTTCCTGTGTTCTCTAAAAAGGTGAGCGCCTTGCCCTCTGTGACTCCTAGTAAATATTAATAAAGGGGGATAAAGAAAGTGATTTCAAGGACCCAAATTAAGAAGTGATTAAACTCTGAATAATAATCTGGTGCTAGAAATGGCTGATACTTAGCACATTTTGGGTACTCCAAAAATAATGATTAAATAATAACCAGAAGGGTAGAGTTCATTATCTTCCTCTCAGGAGAAATGATGTTTTTAGAAGTGGTTAAAGAAAGTTTTATACTGGGAAAGGGAGAACTTAAAAGAATGAAGACTATTCCCAAGAACCCAGGAGATTATTAGTGCAATAAAAGCTAAGAGTGGGTGCAAAGATTGAAATGAGGTTCTGTATTCCAAACTGTGAATGAGGTTCTGTATTCCAAACTGTGAATGAGGTTCTAAATCCCCACTTGCCTCTAAAAAAAAAAGTCCATTCCATTGAGTAAACATCTAAAAGAGAATTATTTCTCCTTCAAGGACCAAACTGCAGAGTAAAGGACTTTGTGCTGCTTAATTTTATATGTTAACTTGATTGGGCTAAGGGATGCTCAGAGAGCTGGTAAAACATGATTTCTAGGTGTGCCTGTGAGGATGTTTTCAGAGAGATTAGCATTTTAACCGGTAGAATAAGTAAAAAAGACCTCCCTCACCAATGTGGGAGAGCATCATCCAGTCCACTGAGGGCCCAAATAGAACAAAAAGGCAGAAGAAGGGCCAATTTGCTTGAGCTGGAGCATCCATTCGCCGCCTGCCTTTGGACGCTGGTGCTTTGGGCATTGCTGGACTTTCACACCAGATCCAGGATTTACAGTATCGGCTCCCTTAGTTCTCAGGCCTCTGGACTTGGACTGAACTATACCACCAGTTTCCTGGGCCTCCACCTTGCACACTGCAGATTGTGGGACTTCTCGGCCTCCATAATCACATGAGACAATTCTTATAATAAGTCTCCTCATATATCTACATATATATTCTATTGGTTCTATTTCTTTGGAGAACCCTGACTCATACAGACTCCACCCCAGCTCCTGTCCCTTTCATCATTCTCTTAACTGTTTTCCAGCACATTTTTGTTTTTCAAATTCAAGTCTAACTATAAAGACTAGAACGGATTTACCAAGTTGAAAACAGAAATGACAGATTGTACAGCAACTTGAAAATGAAAGAGATAAACAGACATCAGAAAGAAACAAACAAAAACATGTTTTCCATAGTACCCAAGAGGACTAAATAGTTGCAGAGCTCATTCTGAAAATGGAATGTGGAAGTCAGGCCAATTATTTAAATTACTAATTCTCTGATAACTCAGTTCAGGTGTATCAATGGGCACATTGATATATATATATATATATATATAGAGAGAGAGAGAGAGAGAGAGACTAAGGAAACATCTATATATATATATAGACTAAGGAAACAAAACAAAACACAATAGAACAGTGGTCACAGTCATGCTAGATCATCAACGTGTTTCAATTTTTTGAGCTCCCCAAATTGAGTTGACAACTGCCCGTTTTGTGCTCAAATCCATATTTGTAGTCTACTTTTATTATAACACATTTCTCTCATTGATTTGTTTATATTTTGGTTATGCCCCTTATACTGTGAGGTTTTCGAGGGCACTAACCATATCTTACTCATGTTTAGCCTATTCTGGGAAATAGTTGGCTCAATAATTGTTTGTAGAAATTAATTGAATCAAATTAAAATGATAGCACAGGCTTAAAATATTAACTAATCCCAACTGGTTGCTCCATATTACCCACAGGACTTAATTATGATTCTTATATAGACTTGCTACTCAGAATGATCCACAGAACCCACAACAATGGCATCACCTAGGAGCTTGTTAGAAATAGAAACTCAATTCTCAGGCCCCACTCCAGACCTACTGAATCAGAATCTGCATTTAACAAGATCCCCAGGTGATTCAACTGCACATTTGAAATTTGAGAAGCATAGATCTATCTACCTTAAGTCAGTTTTCACATACGCATTTTTCAGTAAGCATTTATTGTGTATCTACTATGTGCTAAGCATGGCTCAAAGCACGATGGATAGAAAAACAAGATTTATAGCTCTTAAAAAGGTTGCATTTCCAGCAGAAGAGACAAATGATAAAAACTCCCTTATAATGAATTATTTAATTAGAATATAATGATTGCTCTGTTGGAGAGGTATAGGAGCTATGAGAGATAGATCTAGCCTGGGGAATAAGGGAAGGTTTTCCTGAGAAGCTGATGTTTGAACTAAGATCTGAAGAATGAGGAAGAGTTAACTAGAGAAAAGCCTGGTGGAATGGAGGAAGGGCCTTTAGGAAAGGGGAGAGCATATCTGAAGACTCCGGGACAGAAATAAGTATAGCATTTTGGAGAAACTTAAAACAGCCAATGTGACTGTAGTTCAGAGAGTGAGACAGGCAGTGAAAAGAAATGAGACATAGCTAAAACACATCATTCAAGACCTTGAAGATAATGTTAAAGATTTTGACTTTGATCCTAAGAGCATTGAAAAGCTATTAAAAAGAGTTAAGCAGGGTAATAATATGATGAAAATATATATATTTTAAAAAGGCTCTTGGCTACATTACAGAAAATAGAAGAAACTCAAGGATGAATGCAAGGAGACTGTTCTGGTTATCTATTGCTCACTAACAAAACTTTGTGATTTAATGCAGCTATTTTATTTTGCACAAATTTTCTGAGTTAGAAATTTGGGAAGGATTCAGTTGGGCAGTTCTTTTCTGATTCCTGTGGTATCAGTTGAGGCAGTTGGGGTTGGAAGATCTTCCAAGAGCAAATGTCTGCTGCCTTGGTTCTCAATCTCTCTCTCCCTCCTCCCCTCTGTCTCATTCTCTCTCTCCTTCTCTCCAAGACATCCTGTCCTCCCGTGCCTCTGCACATAGTTTGGATTGCTAATAGCATGGTAGTCTCAAGGTTCTAGGAGTGAATGTTACAAAAACAAGTAAAGTTGATAGATTTTTAAGGCCTGAGTCTGGAAATTGGCATGAATTAAAGCAGTCAAGAAGCCAGCCCAGATGGGGAGGATATTTAGACTATCTTCCCCTCGCCCCTGACACATGCACACACAGAGTGAAAAAGCAAAGAATTTGAAGGCATCTTTAATCTACTGTAGAAAGAAAGTTGACAATTATGAAAATAATACAGTTTTTGTCATCCTAACATCAAAATCTATTTTCTAATTTGGAAGAAAGCCTCCTGTGAATCTTAAGTCAAAATGAGTCAGATATGTCCATTTCCTGATAGCTGGGCCATGGACATATTTCATAGACTTGGCCAAACAAATGGTCCCAAACAGAACGATGACTGTGAGGGAAATGACCTTGAGTTTAGTTATCTGGAGTTTTTCTTCCCATGGTTTCTGTTGATATCCCCAAACCACCTCTCCAGTATTCAATTTTCAGTTACCTACCCAATACCCTTGGATTATTTTTCTAAGTTAGTCACCTAGAGTTGGTTTCTATTGCCTAAAACACAGAAGCCTGATCACTTGAGTAGTTCAAGCAAGAGTTAATGGTAATCATCACTCAATGGTAGCAATGGAAAGAATTAACAGAATCAAATGATGTTAAGTAGATCAAATACATAGTGTTGGATGAAATATGAGGATGAGAGAAAAGCTTGCCAACTATGGATATGGACATTAGAAGAGGGTGACATTTTAGGAGTTCTCCCATGTTTTAAGTTTTGAACATGTTGATCTTGAAATACCTGTGAGAGATCCAAACTGACATCTTGTGTGGGTAGTTCTATGTATCATTTATAGTTCACATATGACGTCTGGATAGAAATAAAAATATGGGAATAATTAGCTTATAGATGTCAAATAAAGCCATGTGTATGGATGAGTGACCCTGGAATAAAAGGAAACAATTTCTTTCTCTGTGTTTATTCTCTGGTCCATAGACTTTTATTTGAATAGAGGGTATTCCTCTACAACCTTGTCATTTAGGTTTCTCTCCAGAAAGAGTCTGCATTGTTGCTTTGATGGAGTACTTTAGGAGAGATATAATTATCAGACTTGAAGGGGCTCTTTTCAGAGATTTCCAAGACCTGTTATCCTTGAAGTAGCAAAAGACATACAGAGCTTAGTAGAGAAGTAGGGTGGGTTCTCACTCCTTAACTTTTGGCTCCCTAGGTTCCAAACAGCATTATGACCAGAATCCAAAAAATAATCTCATGAAAACTCCTCTTGAAATTTTTGAAATTCCTAATTAAGAGTCTTATAAGTACAAAATGGCAAACTATCTTCTAATAATTCATGACAGATCTTGATTTTTTTAGAATAGAGAATTTATTGTCTGTGAAAGAAAAGTTGCACATAAATAAATTAGCTATGCCTTGTTGCATTTAGAAGACATTAATAGAGTCTGCCTAATTACATAGAAGGGTCACCATACATCCAAGGCATGGAGTCGAGTCTTGCATAGTAAGTACTTGATATTTTTGCCCCAAGAGAGGAGACTCTGGGGACTAATTCACACCAACCAAATTCAGGCATGATAAATAAATCAGAATCTTAATTTATAGATTTATATTGACATATAAATAGACATGTTGGTTGGCGTACAATCCTCTCCCGTATAGAAATATGTCTTTGGGAAACCAGATCACTAACCAAAATTTGCTTGGTGAATACAAGGAATATTTTCCAAAATTTGTTTGGTGGAACACAAGTTTTAAGTCATGTCAGTGTTAAATTTCCCCTCTGCCCCCTAAAAAGGGTTTGGTGATCAAGAAAATTTATCTCTCACATTTTCTGTGTGTCAGGAATTCAGAAATGGTTTGGCTGGGCAAAACTTGGGATCTCTCATGCAGTTGCTGTGATATGATGTCTGAGATCAGAAGAGTGGATGGTTTGAGGAGCTACATGCTGGCCATTTGTGTCTCTCTCTCTTAATATAGCCTCAATGTTTTCCATGTGGTCTTTTTATGTGGGCTGATTTGGGCTTGCTCACAAATGCTAGCCTCATGGCATTTGGACTTTATACATTGAAGCTTAAAGTTATAACAGGAGTATTTCACCAAATAAGGTGGAAATTGCATCACCTTTTCTGACCTGGCCTTGGAAGTCATGCAGCATCACATCTGCTGCATTTTGTTGGTTACAGCAAGTCATAACCTTGCCCAGATTTAAGGGGAGAGAACAAAGGCCTCACCTTGCAATGGAAGGGATGTCAAGGTCACCTTTCAGAATGGCGCTTGGAATGTGAGATAATGTTAAGGCCATCTTTAGAAAATGTAGAGTGTCACATTAGTTGTGGAACATGGTCATGTAACAACATCTCAGAGGCTCAGACACCTCACATTGGAAGAAATGAATGAAAAGAGACAAAGAGAAGAAAACGTCCTGATTTTGGCATCTAGAGATCCATTATAACAAAAGATAACTATTAAATACATGTATCAATCAAGGTTGATGTAATACCATTCCTTCCTTGCCTCCAATCTTTATTTCACCTATTTCTATATTATTAACCATCTTGAACATCTGTTTCTTATCTTTCATGATTTAAGTTCCGTCTGTATGCCAGCAACTGTCAATTAACATTTCAAACCGAGACCTCTCACCCAAACTCCGGACTCACAGATTAAACTGCCTGTGAAAAACTTACCCCCTCTCAAGGACTGAGATTTTCTTATATAACAAAGAGACACGGGGCTTGGGTCAAAACTGTTGCTTTTTTTTGAGCTGCAGAATATACTTAACCTTAGACTTGCTTGCCGCTTGGCCAGTGGTTCTCCAAGTGTGACCTCTAGACCAACAATGTCAGTATCAGCTAAGAACTAGTACCGTGTATTCTTGGGATCACCCAGCTCTCCTGAATCAGAAATTCAGGGGGTGGGGCCTGGAAATCATGTTTTAACAAGTCTTTCCCGTGACTCTGCTGCACACTCAAATTTGAGAACCACTGGCTTCGGCCAGATGTTTCTGAGATCTGAGAACTGTTACCTTAGCTCTTCCTCACTCACCACTTCATATTTCTCTTTCTCATTCCCATTTTATTATGGCCAACCTAAAGCTCATAAGCTATGAGCCTTATAACCTCTTCTAATTTTTAGTAGGCAGAGCAGAATCCCATTTATATGCTTCTCGTGTTGCAAAAGGAAAAAAAAAAAGCTTTTTCTTTTTCACCAGTTTTCTGGTAGGACCCTCAACATCTCAAATTTGTTATATTCTCAGCCTTCTCAGCTGGTAACAGCTCCATCCTTTTAGCATTCTTGATGTTTAGTTCTCACACATCCCAAATCCAATCCACCAGAGAATTCAGTCTGCTTTACCTTTAAAATAGATCTAGCCTCCAGCCACATCTCACCGCCTTCACCTCCATCTCCTAGTCTAGCTGCACAATCTCCACATGTATGATGCCCAGGGAGTCTCCCTATGTCTGTTCCTGTCCCCTTAGACTACTCTCAACCTAAGAACCCAGGCAGTCCTTTTGCAACATAAACCAAATCGTGTCACACCCCCACTCACAACCCTGTTAATACACCTAATTTTTCTTAGAGTAAAAGCGTTTCCCATAGCCCGCAAGGTGAGGCCTGGCCCACCTCTGCCCCTTATCTCTGACCTCTCCCTACTTTGTCTACTTACGCTGGTCTCTTCCAGTTCCTGCCTGCTTGCCTTAGGGGAGAATGGACACAGCCTGAGGGCTCTGGGTGTCTGACGCAGAGAGCAAAGAGGTACTGCTGGAGACCAGAAGAGCAGTTTAAACCCTAATGGAAGAGAGCACTGAACTACTGGCTACTGCAAAAAAATCAGAGATAAGTGTAAAACAGGTCACCTGACAGTAATTTTCCCCTAAGCTACCTGAGACAGGCAGGGAAATGTAATTTTTCTGTTTGTCCACTGTGTGTTTGTTCCCATTTTGCTATTGTTTAAACACCTCAGACTTGTTTATACAACAAAGATGTTTTTGAGAGCTCTGTCTCATGAGACTCACCAGTACGTATTCATTGGATGGTCAGTTATAAACCACCTACAACCAGATGAGTGAGAGTTTATTATATTGAAGGAAACCTCAGGTATAGATGGACTCTGCATTCTGGGGGTGTTAGAGAATCCTCAGTCTCTAAATTTGGAATGGGATGAGTTGAGAATATGAAGATTAAGGCACTAATCTGCTCTTAGTAACTTGCTTTTTGAAAGAGCAGAAGCAAATGCAAGCTTTGATCGGTGCCAGAGTTGAAGAACAGAACTATAGGCCCTTCGCACACTTTGATTTGGAAAGAGTTGCCTTTCACAATGGGGTTCAAAGCCTGGATCTTTACTTCTTGGAATGTGTTTCTTCCTGTGAGCATAAGCGCTCCCAACACTTGATTTCCAAAAGGATTTCCTTAGACTTTCTTTCTTCCCTCCCTCCCTCCCTCCCTCCCTCCCTCCCTCCCTTCCTCCAGAATTTATTTTCAAGTAATCTCTATATCCAACATGGGGCTCAGACTAGATGGTAGTGTCGCTCTCTCTTTCTCTCTTTCTCTCTCTCTCTCCCTCTTCACCCTTTTCACCCAAAATCAAAATTGCAGGTGACATTCGGTTCAGTTCTACTTTAATTCCCAGTAAAAACCTCCATTCTGTGGAGCCTACCATCTTCTTCCCCTTTTCACCTGTGTGATACATTTACTAAATGAGAGAATGAAATTTGTACATATTTTTACCCTCTCAGGTCTAGGATTCTGTGAAACTTTCCTCATCAAAAGCCCACAGGCTGCAGAAGTTGGTTCCCTATGGCTTATACCTCTAGGATCATGTATAGTTTCTGACCACGGACTCCAAAGTGTTTAACAATGTGCAGCAAAGTATCATGGGAACTGACCGGGTGCTAGGCGTAGTGTTAGTTATAATTGCTGAAAATATAAAAGTTCATAGTGTAGTGGGGAAGTCACAGACATAAACCATTGGTAACCAGAAATGTGGCAGAGTATCAGAGATGCCTGGGAAGCAGGGGTACCCAAGGAGATCAGCAAGGGGAGTCGGGAATGGAGATCTAGAGCAGGAGATGCCTCAACTCGAATGGAGCATGAATAGGGCTTGTCAGGTTACTAAGTAAATATATCATTTCATAGCAGATTTCTAACTCTGTTTCTGTCCATGAGCTCTCGCAACTTTTATTTCTCAAAAGATCCACTAAGACCTAGGAAGATAATTAATTTTCTGAAAAAATAAAAACAGATAAATTTGCAAATTATGTTAGAGCCGGAGTTCTATGCGGTGTGGGTTTGTTTGTTGTCCTTAAGGAAAGAAGGTAGGTGGGGTTTCTGGCAAGCTCTGCCAGCCCACTGGGATTCAAATGTGGCTACCTTAGTATCTGAAAATTGTATTTTGAAACATGAATATACTTATCCTTTTTGTAAATAAGTGATGATAAAAAAGGAAATGTGAGATTTGTATCCTCCACACCCTGGCACAGAGTTGGTGTGTTTTCTGTACCCTGCCTTGTTGAATGACTGACTGTCTTGTCACACTTTGAGCATTTTTTCTTCCTGGTCAAGAATGTTCAGGGGCACCTGGGTGGCTCAACCAGTTAAGCAACTGCCTTTGGCTCAGGTCATGAGCCCAGCGTCCTGGAATCTAGTCCCTCATGGGCTCCCTGCTCAGCGGGGACCTGTTTCTCCTTCAGCCGGCCGCTCCCCCTGCTTGTGCGAGCTCGCTCACTGTCTCTGACAAATAAATAAATAAAATCTTTTAAAAAAAAGAATGTTCATTAATTGTGACTGCCCTTACACATGCGTGCACGTGCGCGCACACACACACACACACACACACACACACACACTCTAAACCTTTTCTAAAACAGTTTGCTCTCCAATATATTTTTCCTGAATGTTTCTGTCCCACATTTATCTTTCCCTTCACAGAATTTTTGTTAGTCATTAAGTTATTAGTAGTACACTGTCTCCCCTCAACCACCAACCCACACAGTCAATTTAGAAGTTTATATATTAAGTTTTGTTCTCTAATTGTTCCATCTGTAAATTTCTTGTTCCTCTGATGAGATTAAGCTTCTTGAAGTCAGGAACCAACTCTCATATATATTCTCATATTCCCAAAGTACCTTGATAAGGTGGCAATGTAGGCTTTATTAACTGCATTCTGCCAACAAAAAGAATTAACCTTTTATCCCATCAACAAATCTTTCAGCAATATTCCCTCTGCATGGGTACCTTCCCCCATGCTCATCTGTACCTGCACACACACACACACACACTCATACTCACATACACACTCACACACAAACTACTCTCGTGCATCAATCAGGTCTTCAGCTTCTGCTTGCATAGCTTTAATCTACTAGAAATGCCAACAACATGCACTCACATCTTTCTCCCCTAAAGTCACCTTTCATACTTTTATAAAAATGCTTAACTGGCCTAAAAATCAGGTATTTTTAATGTATTTTGACAGCATACTTGATAAGTTATTAGTCTCCTACTTTACAGATGGAACTTTGAAGTCAAAGAAGTTCAGAGATTTGTCAGTACATTGCAGGATAATCCATAAAGAATGGTAGAAAGAGCACCCACTATTGTGCTACCTATTTAATACTGTGTCTTTATTATCGAGTTTTTTATATTTTTTGAACACCCTCATTCTTTTTAATATTTTAGAATTCCACGTTTAACTATGAAATATAATTTCATATGAGGAAGATTACAAAAAAAGTGTTTTGGACACATTGTGATAATATATCTGACTACATTTTGAAAATTGTAAAGTAATATACAAATGTACAGTATTTTGTTTTCAAGAAACTTTGGCATCCCTAACAAAGTTTGCTCATGAGAATTGATCGAAACAGAACTTGTTAAATGTTATCCTTCATTTTCAATGATATGTACACGAAGGTATAATTGATAGGAACTATCTGTAAAGTTGTAGGTGATATGGTGACAATAAATCATAGGGTAAAACATTCTGGTCTCCCACAGGAAGCTGAAATATTGTAGCTATAAATTATACATGAATATATAATACATGAATTAATAACTATATACATTGATATAAAATAATCCTTTGATAAGAATTTTGATTTGGATTGTTTTTACTAATGAATTTAGAATTTTTAAAAATCTAAATAGCTCTCCTCTTGCCACCATTTAGTTCTAAATCAGTAAAATAAAATGTAGTTTTCAACTAGTTAAAACAAATGAATAAAATATCCTTTATTCAAAGACTCCCGGTCGCCTGGATGGCTCAGATGGTTAAACGTCTGCCTTCGGCTCAGGTCATGATCCCAGGGTCCTGGGATCGAGTCCCGCATCAGGCTCCCTGCTTCTTGGGAGCCTGCTTCTCCCTCTGCCTCTCTTTCTCTCTCTCTCTCTCTCTCTCTGTCGCTCATGAATAAATAAATTAAAAAAAAAAAGAGTTTGAAAAAAAAAAAGACTCCCGGAATTGGTTCTGGTGATGAGTGCTATACTCAATAGTTTACATCCCGTAATTTGTGTACTATTGCTTCAATTACCAGAAATTCCTTATTTTAGAGAGAGAAATAATCTGATGGTTTAAAGAGAGAATTAGCATGACAAAATCCAGAGTACTGTTTTACAACCCTATCATAACTGAAATAGCTTCAGGTCTGTTTCTCCTGGCCCAGAGCCATCAAGATGGGAAGGAGGGGACTCGTCCTTGTCATAAAAACTCTGTTCCTGTTTCCTTGTAGTTCCGCAACCTCAGAGAAGGGTGAGAACATCCAACCAGGCAGTGTTAATCAAAACGACCAAGGAAACAGAACATTTTCCAAAAAGTTTCGTGACACTGAAATTAATTTATCAACATTTGATTTATAGAGAGGGACACACTTATTCCGTAAAAGCACGTGCATTTCACTCTGGCCATTCTGGTAGCTGATTCAATCTTTGGAGTCATCTAAGGTCACCACCACTGAATGTGAACGTGTAAATTGAATTTAAGTGGAGGATGAAGACTGCCCTCCTTCATCCCCATCACCCAGAAAGGTAACCCAGGTCATTCATTATTTCTTTCTTTTTTTTTAAGATTTTATTTATTTATTTGACAGAGAGAGACGCGGCAAGAGAGGAAACACAAGCAGGGGGAGTGGGAGAGGGAGAAGCAGGCTTCCCACGGAGCAGGGAGCCTGATGTGGGGCTCGATCCCAGGACCCTGGGATCATGACCTGAGCCGAAGTCAGACACTTAACAACTGAGCCACCCAGGCGTCCCAGGTCATTCGTTATTTCATTTAACCTGCATGCCACTTTTCCTCAGAATAGATAAAAAGTTGGGAACCTAAGCTTACAAAGCTGAACAGTTTGGTAACTGCCACTGCACCAGCAATCTGAAGGATTTGCAAGCAGTCTCTAGTCCTGCAAAGAAACTTATCTAGATAAACCATGGTGTGAAATGGGAAGATGGTGAGTATTGTTTTTTTGCTATCTCTGAATGATCTGGTTTTTATTCTTATAAAAATTAGGCTTGAGGGGGCGCCTGGGTGACTTAGTCGGTTAAGCGTCTGCCTTCAGCTCAGGTCCTGATCCCAGGGTCCTGGGATCGAGTCCCACATCGGGCTCCCTGCTTAGCAGGGAACCTGCTTCTGCCTCTCTCTCTCTCTGCCCCCCTCTCCCTCTGCCTGCTTGTGCGCGTGCTCTCTCTCTCTCTGTCAAATAAATAAAACAAAATCTTAAAAAAAAATTAGGCTTGGAGATCCAGGTGACATCACTTTCTCTGGTTTTGTTCTTCTTCCTTCTTTTGCTAATCCTCCTCCAGCTCTCCAGTATCCAATCTTCATCCTGTTCCCACTCCCTGAGTTCAGATCAATTGTGCCTTGTGTCTACAGTTCTCAGGTTCTTTCCCACACTTGTGGTCAAGATCAGCACAGTCCATTCACCAAGCCACTTCCGCCTGGCTCCCATTATTCAGAATAGAGCAACTATATGCCAACCCATTACTAATAATGATTACCCCTGAGAGTATTACAGTGCTAGCAAGCTAAAAGACTGGCCCCTCATGAGCCCCTGCCAGAACTTATTTTGGTCTGATTTTGTCTAATCTCAATTACTTTACTTTATAAAATTTGTCTAGTTGTATGGTAAAGATGGAAGTCCTTTTATCTTCTTTCTGCCTAGGGATAAAGATACTGGGATATTCTTCCTCAGGGATTTCTATACTGAAAGTCTACCCTAGAATCAATAGCTTATCTGGTCTAGGAGCTGCCTTTTCTTTTTTAAATGTACTGATATGTCATATGAGGTTGTATCCTCTATGCTTTCCCATGCTTGCCTGCATGTTAAGTTGCTGAGGCACACTATTCTTACAATGTTACCTGTGTTAGTCAAGGTTCTGCAGAGAATTGGAACCAGTGGAGGGGGTGGCAGAGAATAAGAGATTTATTATAGGCATTGGCTCACACAGTTACAGAGGCTGGGAAGTCCCACAGTCTGCCATCTGCAAGCTGGAGAACTAGGAAAGACAGTGGTATAATTCAGTCTGAGTCTAAAGGCCTGAGAACCAGGGGAGCCAATCATGTAACTCCCAGTCCAGGGTCAAAGGCCTGAGAATGAGGGGGCAGCTGGTATAAGTCACAGAATCTGAGGTCCAAGAACCAGGAGCTCCAGTATCTGAGAGCAGGAGAAAATGGACCTCCCAGCTCAAGAAGAGAGAGAGATGCTCCAAAAGTCAGAAGGATGCTGCAATATATCTTTACTGGTCCCATTGAGTTTCTTTTTAGTCTAGACACTCCACCTTGAATGCAAATCCCGAATTACCTACCTGCCCCATTGTTTTCCTGTCTTTCTCTTCTCTCTGTTCCCAACCCCAGGATCCATGTTACATGTTACAGTCATCACATGTACTCAAGTCAGCAATTTCTTTTCATCTCATTTGTCCAAGACAAACATATATTTTCTCACCCTGCTTCTTCAACATAGAGAACAAACACTATAAACCTTTCTTGCATATCATAGCATAACTTTAAAATGCGTGTATGTATATACACACACACACACGCACACATATACATATACATACACACACACACAAATGTTTCACAAGATGTTACATAATAACCTGTACTTACAAGGGTGAGTATGGAAAGAATCATGGAGTTAAAGTGGATCAAGCCATTGTTGTTCCCCCAAATTCCCCTTGTCCTGTGTATACTTAAGTAGGGAATGTGAAAAATGAGGTAAGAATTCTTCACAGAAAGGCTAGAATAGCCATACTGGGAAGCACAAAATGGTGGTAAAGGGTGGTTGGTCCATGCCTACTTTCATCCCCACTGGTGCCTCAACACAAGACACAACTCCTGAGCAGAGACTGTGGGAAGTGGCCACCCAGCATCTGAAGAACTGTCCACCCCAATCACACACCAGACCATGACTGTGGAAGCACATTTTAACAGAACCTCCAGTTTGAAGAGACTTATAAAGTGGTTTTTGCCACAGGGAACATCTTTCAAAGTTGCAGAGACAATTCCCAGATGGGTTGTCTGTAGATGCAATCTGGACTGGGCTGTCTGTCACCTCCAGCTAGGAGGCAATCTGGCAGCACACAAAAAGAGCATGGAGAAAAAAGGAAGATGGAAGCAGTCAATGCAGCTCTTATTAAGTGACCATCATTCCCATCTAATCCTTCACCTTTATTTGAAAAGTCTTCCTTATTTTGTTTTGTTGCTATTGTGTAGAGAAAATGTAGATTCGGTCTAGAAACTATTGCAACTGTTCAGATGGAGAATGGCATGTGCCCCTTGAATTTTGTGTGAAATTTAAAATGTATGTGAAATATTTTGGAAAATATACTGAATTTGCCATACAGTTAAAGAAATATATAGCATACATTACCATCAATTATTAGCATATATCATTTGGAAAATTTAACCCAAGCCAAAGCAGTTTATCAATGCAATAGGGAAAAAAAGTCTAAAAATGTTTTGAAAGGATGTTAGCACGTGTAGTTTGTAGACGAGAAAACTACACTCAGAGAGACTGATTTGCCAAGATTACACTGGTGGCAGAATGAGGATTAGAATATGTCATTTGCCTCCTTGTCACTGCCACTTCCTACAATATCATATACTTCCAATTGTTTGAGACCAAACAGTCAAACAACAGGTAGCTGTTGCATTATGTAAGCAGTGTGGGAAAGACATTCACAAAAACTTATTAGGAATATAAGATATAACATCCTGATTACTGAAGGGAACTGTTGTAGACCTAGCTGAACTTTCTCAAACACAGCAATCCTCAGATTAGTATAAGTAATTTGGTCAAGCACCAACTTAAAATCAATCATGCTGCAAAAAAGGATATGAAAGTTCAGCATGTGCTGGGCACTGGGCATAAAAATGGAAAAGGCACAGGCCTTGCCCTCAGAGAGAAACTTATAGTTACATACATCTTTCCAGTTCTTACATTTTGTATCCTTCTGGCCAAGAAGTATTGATATACAAAGACTCCAATAAAGAACAAAGTATTATTTTCAAATTTTTCTTTAAATATATGTAAAATATTTCCCATTATTTTCAGCTGTCAATTAAGTTTGCAGTTTTAAAACATGTCATATATTCAGAGATGCAAACCATTATCTAAAGTGCCTAAGTGTAAAGGGACTCTGTCTCTGCTGATTATTCCTAATCTCCCTGACTTCTCAACATTAGAGTGGCCTGGGGCTCAGTCTTCAGACACTTTCTTTTTCTATCTACATTCATTTCCTCAGTGATCTCATCCAATCTCATGACTTTAAATACCATCTATATGCTGACGATTTGCAAATTTATAACCTTAGCTTAGAACTTTCCCCTCAACTCCAGACACATATATCTGACTGCCTATTTGACATCTTTACTTCGATGTCTAAAAAAAACACCTCAAACTTATTACTTCTAAAACCATGGCCTTGATACATTCTACTGTTCCTGCAGGTGTACTCATTTCAGTAAATGGTAATTCCATTCTTCCAGTTGCTCAAGCTAAAACCATGAAATCATTCTTAACTCCTTTCTTTCTCTTATGTCCCCCAAATGTTCAGGAAATCTGGGCTGTCCTTTAAAAATATACCACTTGTCATCACCTCCACTGCTATCGCCTTGGTCCAGGTCACAATTAGCTCCTGCCTGGATTACTACTCTAGCCTCCTACCTGGTCTCCCTGTTTCCACTTTATTGCTTACCTGCAATGTCTTTATTAGGGCAACAGCCAAGGCAATCAATCTTCTCCACTCAAATCTATCCTATAGTTGTCCTATTTCACCTAGATAAAAGCCCAGAGTCTTTACAGTTACCTATATGGCCCCACTTCCCCACATTTGCTGTCCCTCTCTTCATTTCCTCTCTGAACTCATCTTCTCCTACTGCCTGTCGCCCTTCATCACTAGACACCATTGGCTGGAGCACTTGACGCTAGATTCCTCAGGGCCTTCGCACTGGCAATTCCCTCTGCCTGGAGGGCTGTTCCCCAGATTCACTGATTTCCTTTAAGTCTTCACTCAAGTGAAAACTTCCCTGGATACCTTATCTAAAACTGCAAACTCTATACCAAAACATACATTTGCAGAATGCATCAAGGCCATGGTTTTAGAAGTATTAAGCTTGAGTTTTGTTTTGTTTTTGTTTGTTTGTTTGTTTTAGACATTGAAATGAAGATGTCAAATAGGCAGTTAGATAAAACACACACAAGTCCAGCTCCCCACTTGTTTTTGTAAGTAAAATTTTATTGGGACACAACTATACCTATTTGTTTATGTATTGTCTATGGCTGTTTTCTTATGGCCCCAAGAGCCAAAAATATTTATTATCTAGCCCTTTGTAGAACCAGCTTGCCAACCCCTGTGAATAGAAGCTTCTTTTGTGCTCTTCTTTGTCACTAGAGTCACAGGGTCATGCCCAGCACATATCAGGTATTTGGTAAGAATGTGTAGCCTGGTGAGTGAATGAGCGAATGAATGAATGAAGTGTAAATGGCTGTACACTTTAAGGAACTGGACAGGAGAGTGAGGTTGCATTGGACTTCCATATGACTAAGCATGTTCAGCACACATTTTGGAGGGTTTTGATGAGGTTCTTTTTGTTGTTTTTCAACTAAGAAAAACATTTCTTTATATCATTTCTTTATATCATTCATCCTAAGTAATGGTGGTCGTTTCCTAGTGTTGACTTAAAGAAAATGTAAAACAACGGGTAGGTATTGTTATTGTGCTAGTTATATTGTTACAGAAACACACCTATAACAGAAACATTAAATAAGCCATTTGAGAGAGCAGTTAGGTAGGACGAAAATCGCCTGAGGTGCCAAATGAAATCACCTGCAGGACCTTTTCAGGACTGTTTGCATCTTGTTACCAACCAAGTGAGAGACCAAAGCTGAACCACTTTGAATGCAAGATTGTAGAAGGTTTTGGTCACTTGAGTCCAGCAAAAAATATGGAGTCCCCTCTGGCTATATACTTTTAAGTGACAAAATAACCTATTGCTTCCAATGATAAGGCAAGATTGAGAGTATTTTGTTTGATCTTTGATCTCTGGTGGCACTAGAAATTTCAGTAGTAAAACCAAAACCAATGTCTCCTTTCTTTCCTGGGGAGCCAGTCACAAAGGAATTGACGCAAAAGACCCTTCTCTTTAGAGGGAGGGGTTGAGGCTCTTATAGGAAGGAAGTTTCCTCTCTTCTAGGTGACACCCCGATACTCCATTCAAAAAACATGGATTTCTGGGTTAGACTGATTGATGGCAAAGATGAAAAATCCTTGAGCAGTCTGTTAGCTTGAGCTGAAAAATGTGCTCAGCTAACTGCCTTAAACATTTTAAAATATAACTCGCTAGCTGTAGTAAAGGCTGTTGAGCTAAGATTTGGGATTAATTGTTCACTGTTCAACATGATTTGTGAATAATTGCAGAACCATAGCAATTAAATTGTACTTTCTACAAAACAGGCAGCACATGCCTCCTGCTTTAGAGAGACCCACGTTTTGGGGTATGTGTGTGTGTGTGCGTGTGTGTGTTGCAGATTAGCAAACCTCTGTAAATCTATTTGGATGTACAGGTGACATCTCTCTTTGAGTCTTCTCCTGAAGACCTCTGGGATATGTGCTATGTCATAAACTTGAATGATGAAAAAGCAGCAGGGCTCCTTCAGCCTCTAATTGGAACCACTCAATGTTGCAAAGAAACTGAGCAACTCTTTATTATTCCATTTAATGGTTTTTTTTACATTCACAAATCATTCATCAGTATCATCTGAAAATGAAAAATGATAAGCACAGTGACATTTGGCACTATACATCTGGTTTGTTACCCAAGAGTTGGTGTGTAGGTACAAAAGTATTAGCGATGAAGTCATGCCCTGGAGAGGATGCAAAAGGGGACTTGTTGTTCAGTTCTGGCTGAATTCCCAGGTTTGGGCCAGTGTGAGTCTACCGGAATCAGTGATAATGTTTTCTGTCATGGTTGTAAAATACTTTCAGAGAAGCATAAAGTTTTTATGAGAAGAACAGTAAAAGAGATAACTTCTTCTGTGCCTGGGGGTTAATATTTGTTCTTGTTGGCTCGTTTGAGGAGAGCAGAGGTTGAGATGGAGAAATGAATGCACAAAGCTTCGAGTTCCCTCTTGCTGCTATACAGTGTACATAGTAGCTTCCAGATAGGCACAATTGCCCCAAATTTAGAAGCCCCGACAAATCACCAAGTCACTAGATCAAAACATTGGCACTCCCTGGCTTTGTGTATGTCATAGGCCCCATCACATTTTTCTTTCCCCTCTGCCCCTCCCCCCTTTTTTTCCATTAGGATGATAGAATTATTTGTGTAATTGGTTTCCAGGTTTCAAATATTATTTATTTAGAATAGTTTATCGTAATATGTCAGTGAGGTTTAGCGACCTTTCCGAAGAATGGGAATGTTAGGTTGTTCCAACCACATGCTGTCAAAGACTATTTTAAGTGCCCTGTTTCATCAAGTAAATGCAGTTAGTTAAATTGAATTTGGAAGATTTTCTCCTCTTTGTGATGAATAGAGAATGATTATCATACCTGTGATACTCCTGACTTCCCCTTTGTACAAGTAGAGTCGTTGTTCTGATCTTGAAGTTTATTAGAGCTTTAAGCTGTCAGGTTATTACTGTCAGTTTCAAGAAAAGAAAGAGTTACTGATGTAAAATTAATTTATTGAATGGAATTGTTTTGCCCTCAGGGAATAACATCACCATTTAATTTAATTTCCCCATCATATTGTCTCATTTGTAGAGGAAAAAATAACTTTTCTTTTTAACAGAATAAAGTGCATTATGCTGAGTGGTGTACTTTATCCTTACAGGTTTTACTTGTTCTAGATCATCAGTTGTCATAACAACATGATATATTGTGCAGTAACTCTTGCTTGCTGAATTTGGGAAAACAGCATTGGTTTTGATATTTACTTCTAAGAAAATGTTAGGAGGATTTAGTAACATTTATAAAAGTTCTTCTCTGGTTACTCTTTTCAATATCAAACAGTTTCACTCTGCACTGTCCTATACAAAAATATTTTAAAAGTACATCTATTTATATTTTTAAATAAGCTCTGAAATCATAAATGTCCTTGTCACTGGTGGTGTTCTCATTACTGGCTCAAAGACACAACTATGGTCTCTTGGGATTCAGAACACAGGTGCACTTGGCCTAGTAGGTGGGATTGGAAGAACACAGATACAAACACGACACAAAGAGCCTAACATTTAAGCCATTTTTCAAGGAGAAGCCTGCAGAGGCACTGGAGGCAAAGGTGGAGTCTTGGAGAAAACCACTCTCATGATGCATGGAACACTAAGACTCCTTTTGAGTCTTGTTCCCAGAGGATATTTCTTTACAGACAGCAGTTGAGTATCACACTAGAAAGTTTTGTCATGTATACATAGATCCAGGAAAATAAATAAACTATGCTAGTTACAAAATTAAATCCACAAGGACTTCATTTCTCTCTGTGTGTGTATTCTATTAAAGCAGCACAGTCTCAATATCTCCTCCCTTCCTCCTCAAAATGAGCTATAATGGAAAATCAATATTCGTCCAATGAACACTTTTTGGGCACTTATTATGTAAAATGCATAATATTTACTTCTACAGTTTGCAAGAAGATTCAGAGCGCACCATTTATAACCTCACAGAGTTTGCAATCAGATACTTGCAATACAGATACAGATAATTGTAAGGCAATACAATTATACCAAGAACACGGACACAGAATAGAGCCTGGTAACAGAGCAGATGTCCAGGTCACGTATGCTCATGTACAGCTATAACTGCTCTTAAAATCTTGCGTATTTTCAAACTGGCAAATAAATGCTGTTCCCCCACAAGTGCCCACCCCCAGCCGAGCCCCCGAGTCCCTCTTCAAGGACCTTCATTTCCCCCACACTTCCTCTGGAAACTGAAGTGTCCCTGCACAGCAAGAGGCCTTGAAGGACCCTGCTTCATGGAAGGAACTCATTCAGATTGATAAGCATCTGAGCTAGTACCAGTTTTTAAATATTTTGAATATCATCTCTAGCAGAAGGTACTATTAGAATTGAGAGTTTGCAACACATGAAACCGCCATTTTGTCACTCAAGAACAATCGCATATCAGTAAATGCATATGGTTCCATCCATGCAAACAGGTGTTAGAGAAGTTCAAAGGACAGAGTGTTTATACCCTGTTGTGTTGAGAAGGCATCTTGACTCTAACTTGGTGGCCCTCAAATTTCAGTGTACATCCAAATCCCCTGTGAAGCTTGTTAAGACACAGCTTGAGTAGGGCTGGGTGAGGGCCTGAGAAGTCCCATTTCTGACAAAGTTCCCAGGTGTTGCTGCTAGTCTTGGAAGCACTGAGAGCACAGCACCTTTCCATTCTTCCTGGGAGAAAGTGTTTTTTATTATATAGTTCTTATAAACCAATAAGGAAAAGATGAGTCTCTTAATTTAAAAAATAGTCAACATGCTATATTGGAAAATCACCAAAGGAAAATACAAATGAGCAATTAATACAAAAAGTAATCAAGATACAAATGTAGGGATCCAAAGGGGTACGTGCACCCCAATGTTTATAGCGGCAATGTCCACAATAACCAAACTGTGGAAAGAGCCAAGATGTCCATCGACAGATGAATGGATAAAAAAGATGTGGTATGTATATATATATATACACACACACACACACACACACACACACACACACACATATACAATGGAATATTATGCAGCCATCAAAAGGAATGAAATCTTGCCATTTGCAATGATGTGGATGGAACTGGAGGGTATCATGTTGAGTGAAATAAGTCAATCAGAGAAAGACGTGTATCATATGACTTCACTGATAGGAGGAATTCTTTAATCTCAGGAAACAAACTGAGGGTTGCTGGGGTGGTGGGAGGGATGGGGTGGCTGGGTGATAGACATTGGGGAGGGTATGTGCTATGGTGAGCACTGTGAATTGTGTAAGACTGATGAATCACAGAACTGTACCCCTAAAACAAATAATACATTATATGTTAAAAAAGAAGAAGAAGAAGAAGATAGCAGGAGGGGAAAAACGAAGGGGGAAAAATCGGAGGGGGAGACAAACCATGAGAGACTATGGACTCTGAGAAACAAACTGAGGGTTCTAGAGGGGAGGAGGGTGGGGGGATGGGTTAGCCTGGTGATGGGTATTAAAGAGGGCACGTACTGCATGGAGCACTGGGTGTTATATGCAAACAATGAATCATGGAACACTACATCAAAAACTAATGATGTAATGTATGGTGATTGATATAACATAATAATAATAATAAAAAAAGAAAAAAGTAATCACTATAACTGGTAAAAAAAAGACATGTAAATGGAAGAAATAAAGTATCACTTTTGGATAATCAATAGCCCAGATGGGAAAATATTAATAATACTCAATGTTAAAAAAAGTTAGAGAGAAATGGATGCTCTCATAAACTACTAGTGAAATTACAAATTGCTAAAACCTTTCTGAAAGGTAATTTGGCAGCATGTATCGAAAATCTCTCTAATACTTAAGCTCTTTGTTCAAATAGTTCTACCTCTAGAAATTAATGCCAGGGACCTCATCAGAGCTGTACATTAAGATTTATACATGAATGCTCATCAAAGCATTATTTATAATAAAAATTAGAAGTAACCAACCTAAATATTTAACACATAAGATCCACAGGGTAGAATACTATAAATCATTCAGAAAAAATTCTTAAAGGTTATTCTTAAATGGGAAAAAATGAATAAAGCTGGAAATAGAGCTATAGATAGAGCAAAGCTCCAATTTATGCATAAGCTTTCACACATGCAGTGCCTATAGACACAGATATTTGGAAGAAATAGTGGAAGTGATTAGAATTGAAATGTTAACCACTGTTAACTCTGGCTGATGAGATTACAGAGAATTTTTCATTTTCTTATACATTTCTTCATTTTCCAAATCCTTCCATGATGAACTTTGTAAAGAAGAGTAAACTGGCTCCATGGCTCCAAAGAGTCCTTGCTGTTGGGAGAGTAAATTGGTAAAATTTTCTGGTTAAAATGTTCTAGCTCTTTGAGCTGGTGATTGCACTTGGAGGAATATAGCCTGTCCAAATAATCAGATATACAATACATACAAAATTTCATGAATCAGGAAAGCTCCTTATAGCAGTATTTACACTAAAACTTATCACCTTACCAAATGTTCATTAGTTGAGGAAGGATTAAATACACTGTGGTTTATCCAGAACATAGAATTCTAAGCAGGCATTTGAAAGAACATCCTGTTGAAGATTAATGTCCTGGAAAAAATGGTCATTGTCTAATGTTAAGTGAAAAAAAGCAAATATATAAGCTATGGACAGTATGATCCCACTTAAAAATACCAAATAATTATGCAAAGGAAAAGACTGGAAGGGATACATCCACATGTTAACAGTGTTCATCTTATTGTGGATGATTTTTATTTCATATATATTTTTTCCAGTAATCTTACAAATTCTAAATAAACACATAACATTTCTAAAAGCATAGCTAAAAGAGTATTAAAACATAAGACTGCCAGGTTTTTCAATACCAAAGCTCCTTTTCTAAGGTTGTAATTGTTCTCCCAGACATTTGTGTTGCTCTTTTTTATCCACTATTTAAAATGCAGAAGTTCAATTAAAAAAAAAAAAGAATGATTCACTTGGAAATTTAAAAAAAATGGCTAACATGATTTTCAAAAAGACGTTCTTGTGTTTATCTGATTGGAAAATAGTAGTCCAAGCATCACTTTTCCAGAACAGAGACCATCTGTTTAAATAGCTTCTGGAGGAAGGGCTCCTGAGGGCTTTAGTCACTGGTTCTGGCCAGGAGTTCAGAGCCACAAAGCCATCGAACTTACCTAAGAGATTCACACCTTAGGTGTAGATCTGTACATCTTTCTTTGCACTCAGTCTGGAAAGCAGCACCCAATAAACACTAAACGGGAGTTTAGCTGGGAGCCAAATGGGAAGTACAGAACTGGTAACAGCCTTCTACGAGGTGACCAGCTGGTGCCTATCTCTTCCTTTAGTGAACTGCTGTCATGGATCTGGCTATCCTGGACCCCCGCCTCAGGTAAACCCAGAGACAGTCACTTGGCCTAAATCAGGCAGTCAAACTCTTCTCTCCTAAGACATCCCATGGTTGACACTGGGCACTTGATGGAATGGCCTAAAGGGACTCTCCATGAGTTGCTACTATTGAACCCTCTGGAATTGTTCTCATTCTTTAACTGAGTCCTGGTTATTTAACTTCCCCTTCAGTTCTGAAAGTTACCCAATTTCCTTTCAATAAAGCCCTTATTTCTATGTATGTATGTATGTATTTATTTACTTATTTACTAATTTTTAAAGAGAGGGAGAGAGAGTGTGAGTTGGGGGGAGGGACAGAAGGAGACAGAGAGAATCTCAAGCATTCAATGCCCAGCACAAAGCCCAAAGTGGGGCTTGATCCCTCGACCCTGAGATCATGACCTGAGCCAAATCAAGAGTTGGATGCTTACCCAACTGAGCCACACAGGTGCGCCTAAACTCCTAGTTTGTAATAGTCAGTGAACACTTCTATAACTTACAATCCTATGTGTAGCCAAAATTCAAACTGTGTGTAGAGAAGGCAGAGTGGGGTTGGGAGAGGAAAGAGCAAAGGCTCTGATGAAACATGGTCAGGTGTGTCACCCTCATTTGTGTGACTTATTTTCCCAATATCACATTTCCTGTACATCACTGTAGGTCACTGAATGTTAGCAAACTTAATTGCCTTTCATTCTGAGGACTGATTTGGAAGAGGATAGTTTCAAAAGTGCAGCCTGAAAGGTGGAAGTGTCTCAAAGAATAATTAGGAGAATCTTGGTGCAGTTTCAGCCACCCAACTCACACCAAAGACACTCCAAATAACACAAGGTCACATTTAAAACAGTGTATTTTCACAAGATTGATAAACCCCTGGCCAGAATTACCAAAAAGAAAAGAGAAATGACCCAAATAAATAAAATCATGAATGAAAGAGGAGAGATCACAACCAACACCAAAGAAATACAAACAATTATAAGAACATATTATGAGCAGCTATATGCCAGCAAATTAGATAATCTGGAAGAAATGGATGCATTCCTAGAGATGTATAAACTACCAAAACTGAACCAGGAAGAAATAGAAAACCTGAACAGACCTATAACCACTAAGGAAATTGAAGCAGTCATCAAACATCTCCTAACAAACAAAAGCCCAGGGCCAGATGGCTTCCCAGGGGTATTCTACCAAACATTTAAAGAATTAATACCAATTTTTCTGAAATTGTTCCAAAAAATAGAAATGGAAGGAAAACTTCCAAATTCATTTTATGAGGCCACCATTACCTTGATCCCAAAACCAGACAAAGACCCCATCAAAAAGGAGAATTACAGACCAATATCCTTGATGAACATGGATGCAAAGATTCTCACCAAAATACTAGCCAATAGGATACAACAGTACATTAAAGGGCTTATTCACCACGACCAAGTGGGATTTATCCCTGGGCTGCAAGGTTGTTTCAACATCCTCAAATAAATCAATGTGATACAATACATTAACAAAAGAAAGAACAAGAATCATATGATCCTCTCAATAGATGCAGAAAAAGCATTTGACAAAGTACAGCATCCTTTCTTGATCAAAACTCTTCAGAGTATAGGGATAGAAGGTACATACCTCAATATCCTAAAAGCCATCTATGAAAAACCCACAGTGAATATCATTCTCAATGGGGAAAAACTGAGAGCTTTCCCCCTAAGGTCAAGAACGTGGCAGGGATGTCCACTATCACCACTGCTATTCAACATAGTATTAGAAGTGCTAGCCACAGCAATCAAACAACAAAAAGAAATAAAAAGCATCCAAATCGGCAAAGAAGAAGTCAAACCCTCACTCTTTGCAGATGATATGATACTTTATGTGAAAAACCCAAAAGACTCCACCCCAAAACTGCTAGAACTCATACAGGAATTCAGTAAAGTGTCAGGATATAAAGTCAATGAACAGAAATCAGTGGCATTCCTATACACCAACAACAAGACAGAAGAAAGAGAAATTAAGGAGTTGATCCCATTTACAATTGCACCCAAAACCATAAGATACCTAGGAATAAATCTAACCAAAGAGGCAAAGAATCTGTACTCAGAAAACTATAAAATAACTCATGAAAGAAATTGAGGAAGACACAAAGAAATGGAAATACTCTCCATGCTCATGGATTGGAAGAACAAATATTGTGAACATGTCAATGCTACCTAGAGTAATCTACACATTCAATGCAATCCCCATCAAAATACCATCCACTTTTTTCAAAGAAATGGAACAAATAATCCGAAAATTTGTATGGAACCAGAAAAGACCCTGAATAGTCAGAGGAATGTTGAAAAAGAAAAACAAAGCTGGTGGCATCACAATCCTGGACTTCAAGCTCTATTACAAAGCTGTCATCATCAAGACAGTATGGTACTGGCACAAAAACAGACACATACATCAGTGGAACAGAATAGAGAGCCCAGAAATGGACCCTCAACTCTATGGTCAACTAACTTTCGACAAAGCAGGAAAGAATGTCCAATGGAAAAAAGACAGTCTCTTCAACAAATGGTGTTGGGAAAATTGGACAGCCACATGCAGAAGAATGAAACTGGACCATTCCTTACACCACACACAAAAATAGATTTAAAAAATGGTTGAAAGACCTAAATATGAGACAGGAGTCCATCAAAATCCTAAAGGAGAACACAGGCAGCAACCTCTTCGACCTCAGCCGCAGCAACTTCTTCCTAGAAACATCGCTAAAGGCAAGGGAAGCAAGGGCAAAAATGAACTATTGGGACTTCAACAAGATAAAAAGCTTTTGCACAGCAAAAGAAACAGTCAACAAAACCAAAAGACAACCGACAGAATGGGAGAAGATATTTGCAAATGACATATCAGATAAAGGGCTAGTATCCAAAATCTATAAAGGATTTATTAAACTCAATACCCAAAGAACAAATGATCCAATCAAGAAATGGGCAGAAGACATGAACAGACATTTTTCCAAAGAAGACATCCAAATGGCCAACAGACACATGAAAAAGTGTTCAACATCGCTCGGCATCAGGGAAATCCAAATCAAAACCTCGATGAGATATCACCTCACACCAGTCAGAATGGCTAAAATTAACAAGTCAGGAAATGACAGATGTTGGTGGGGATGCAAAGAAAGGGGAACCCTCCTACACTGTTGATGGGAATTAAAGCTGGTGCAGCCACTCTGGAAAACAGTATGGAGGTTCTTCAAAAAGTTGAAAATAGAGCTACCATACAACCCAGCAATTGCACTACTGGGTGTTTACCCCAAAGATACAAATGTAGTGATCTGAAGGGGTACGTGTACTGTGATGTTTATGGCAGCGATGTCCACAATAGCCAAACTGTGGAAAGAGCCAAGATGTCCATCGACAGATGAATGTATAAAGAAGAAGTGGTATATATACACAATGGAATATTATGCAGCCATCAAAAGGAATGAACTCTTGGCATTTGCAACGATGCAGATGGAACTGGAGGGTATTATGCTGAGGGAAATAAGTCAATCAGAGAAAGACATGTATCATATGACCTCACTGATATGAGGAATTCTTTAATCTCAGGAAACAAACTGAGGGTTGCTGGAGTGGTGGGGGGTGGGAGGGATGGGGTAGCTGGGTGATAGACATTGGGGAGGGTATGTGCTATGGTGAGCACTGTGAATTGTGTGAGACTGTTGAATCACAGACCTGTACCTCTGAAACAAATAATACATTATATGTTAAAAAAGAAGAAGAAGAAGAAGAAGATAGCAGGAAGGGAAAAATGAAGGGGGGGAAATCGGAGGGGGAGACGAACCATGAGAGACTATGGACTCTGAGAAACAAACTGAGGGTTCTACAGGGGAGGGGGTGGGGGGATCGGTTAGCCTGGTGATGGGTATTAAAGAGTGTATGTACTGAATAGAGCACTGGGTGTTATACGCAAACAATGAATCATGGAACACTACATCAAAAACTAATGATGTAATGTATGGTGATTAACAACATACTTTTAAAAAAAGTAAAAAAAAATAAAAAAATAGAAAGTAACAAAAAAATAAAATAAAATAAAACTGTATTTTCTAGGGACGCCTGGGTGGCTCAGTCAGTTAAGCCTTGGACTCTTGGTTTCAGCTCAGGTCATGATCGTAGGGTCGAGAGGTTGGGCTCCCAGGTCAGTGGGGAGTCTGCTTGAGAGTCTCTCCCTCTGCCCCTACTCCCTGCACGCGTTCATGCTCTTTCTCTCAAATAAATAAATAAATCTTTAAATAAATAAACAAACAAAACTGTTTTTCCTAAATAAATGCAGCCTTAAGATAAGTGGCTCTCCCTGCAACAGGATTTTTCACACCTCACCCCTCTTATATAGACTCTGGAGATGGCGCTCTTGTTGAGCCTTAGTTAGTCTAATTCCTCCACTGCTTCAGATCAGGTTTCATGGCAGCTAGTGACCTGACCCAAAGGATAATGGGGAATTAGTGTTTGTAGTGGAGAGGGAGGAGAAAGGGACTGGGCATTATCACCTGAACCGCAAGAGAATGATGTTAAGAAATCCAGTGTAAGAACAAAGAACAGTTCACAGAAGAAACAAAATCATCAAAGATGCATCTTGCACAATGGTCATGTTCTTTGCCTTTTTAGTTCTGCCACTAGGAAGATAATAGCAATATTTGTCCATGCAACAAAGATACAATTTTACAATTATTTTCATGATAAAAACAGCTTATTTCTCTCCCAACTGTCTTTTGAGGACTTCGTTTATAAGCTCTGGGAGGGGAGCTTGAAATAATATGAAAGTTGTGGGTGAGAAAAAATAAGCACAAGCATTCCTTTGAAATGTTCTTAATAAATTTTTAAATTAATTTCCAGGCTGATAGGTCTCAGGAATCAATTTAAACTATTTAACTCACCATGCAAGAATGAAATTATTAAAAAAAAAAAAGAGGCAAGCTGAAAAATTTTGAAGGCTATGTGCAGGAAGCCTTCAGCAGACAGCAGGAAGGAAAACTGCAGGCTTATAATGGGATTAGGAGGGTTTTTTTCCTCTTGGAAAAGTGCTCACTGAAGAGTACTAAGAGGTCCAATTAAAAACCCCATTATACTCTTATGAATAGTTGAGATTTCAAAAACTCATCCTAAGATAAGAGTTCTAACCAGCTCATACTAGCGGATCCTAACCTGGTTGAGAGGTTTTTGTTTTGTTTTGTTTTTTAAAATCTTATCTTTAGTTCTATCTTTACAGAAGTTTACATTGTAGGTGCTAGACTATCTCTCTTCCCTTCAAATATTGTCCACGATTACCTTGTTCCAGGATTTTCGACATACATACAAATAAACACCAACTCTGTGTTTCCTATTGCTCCTTCAATAAAAAGAGAAGTATCCTCACCCTATCAGTTTTGGTCTCTTGGATTGAGCAAACCAGAGTAGATACATGGAAGAAACCTAAATTTTTCCGGGCAACTGATAAAGTCGACATATTTTATGCACATGTAAACCAATGCCAAATGTTCTCTTTGGGCATACACCTAGATTAGTGGGGAGAAACTCTTCCACATCCAATCTCTGTATTTCTAGCTATCATGCTGGGTGAAAAGTGTAAGTTTAACAAATATTTGGATTATTTGATGAGAGTAGTATTCCTCCCAGGGGTGCCTTCTTCTTATAATTCATATTCCTTATATTGGGAAATTAAGAGCAAAGCATTACTTCTAGCTTAGGTATCTTTTTAATTCAATTCAACTCAATTCAGTTCAATTCAATTCCACCTTGCAACTATTTATTGACTCTTCCCCTCACCAGAACTGGATTAGTGTATGTTAGATAAGACCACGAACCCTACTACTTGGTTCCTTTACTCATCTACTCTTCATTTAGTAGCAAAGAAGTAAAGCATTCATCTAATTGACCATAGAGATCTCTCTGTTTCTGTCTCTCTTTTCCTCTCTCTCTCTCTCTGTTACTATATTATATATACATACTTTTCTATTTCTCTAAATATCTATTAAATATCTATTTAAGTATCTTTCTATCCATCTATCTTAGGAGAATTTTACAAAGTATTTTTAGAGGAAAGTTATGAAAATAAATTTTACCTATGTAGTTCCTTGCCCTATCTATGTAAGCTTACACACTTATTCACTCACACCCACATGCACACTCACACACATTTTTTTCCCTCATTTGAATCAACCACCACAGCTGCCAGTGCCTCAGGGGCTTTAAACATCAATCAGTTTCACAGCTGGAGGCAGAGTGATCTACAGCAATAAAGCTTAAAGTGCTTCCTTTTCTGATATAATTTGATTCTTCCATTAGAGCACACATTCTTTCTTTCTTTTTCTTTTTCTTTTTTTTTTAAGCTAAAGCAAATGTTCTCTGTCCATACTAGGGCAAATAAATAGTTACCTTAAAGAAGCAGAAGGTACTACTCACCAGTTAGGATGCTGGGTGAAGAAATCGATCCAATAGCCTTTACTTCTGTACTGCTGAGTTTCTCACTTTTGTATCTAGATGTGCCATTCTCCTACTTCCTCAGGGCTGCCGGTGACCTTGGTTCCATTGGTCTGGGAGTGAACTCTGGTACCTATAGTAGAACAGATACCAGTGGCTTTATTGAATATATTCCTAGGTTTCTAATCCTGTAGAATTCAATGAAATACAGAAAAATGTTATGACAATCACTGCCCTATTCCCCCCCACCTTGGGACCCAAAATGCTTAAGTTTCAAAGTTTCTCCACCAGCTAGAGCACAAACCTTGGATCTCCAGTTTCAAATTATCTTAAAGTTGATTTATTTCTATCTTTACATTGTCTCTCTGACAAGCTCACTGTAATCGTTACTCTTTAGTTTTGTAGGTGTTTTTTTAAAGATTTTATTTATTTATTTGACAGAGAGAGAGAGACAGAGAGAGAGGGAACATAAGCAGGAGGAGTGGGAAAGGGAGAAGCAGGCTTCCCACGGAGCAGGGAGCCTGATGTGGGGCTTGATCCTAGGACCCCAGGATCATGACCTGAGCTGAAGGCAGATGCTTAGCCCACTGAGCCACCCAAGCACCCTGTTTTGTAGGGTTTTTTTGAATTTTAAAGAGTATTAGAAAGGGTAGAAAGTGATCTGAATGCCACCAAACTCTGACAATGATAGTTGCAAAGAATTAGTTGTTGTCCATAAAGATATGCGTTCAAAGATTAATCATGAGAGTGGGTCAGAATCCAGCTGTGGAACATGACCCTATGCTTTCATTCCTATCTAAAAAGACCGACTGGAATATTCGGGTTTGTTTTGCTTTTTTTTCCCCCAAAAAGATAGAATTTTGGCAACAAAAATCCAGATTATTTTTCATAAAATGAGCAATCACATCTAAACAGGAAGCCTGCTTTAGGCACCCCTTTCCAGCTGTAATACTGCCAGCCGCACTTCTACTGGCTCTACTGAAGTTTCTCTCCTTTGGTCTTGCTTTATTTTAAGCTTGATCATCCCTTAGAATTCGTTAGGTAAATCTTCGTTCAGGCAGTCTATTTGATAGTTAGAAAGCACAATCTATAAAACCAGTTTATACCAAAGTCTATGATGATGGAATTTGAAAATATGCACACTAACAGGTCCTCAGAAATCCTTAGCCCTGTACTCTTCCAGCTCGCTGCTTTTTACAGGTGAGGAAGACAAAGCTCAGGAGGTTTAAATGGCCAACTAAAGGACACACAGGTAGTTATTTATCAAACTGAAATTTGGGCCCCAATTTTTCTAAATCCCTTTTGCTATGGACTGAATCATACCCTCCCCCCCCCATGTTGATGCCCTAGCCCTCAGTGTGACTGTATTTGGAGATAGGACCTATAGAGAGGTAATTAAGTTTAATTAAGGTCATATTGGTGAGACCTAAGCAGATAGGGCTGGTGCTTTAGACAAAGAGGAAGAGATACCACTTTTTTTTTCTCTCCACCATGTTAGGACATAGAGAGAAGGTGACCATCAGCAAGCCGGGAAGGGCACTCTCAACCAGAACAAACCCTACTAGAAACCTTGACTTGCCAGCCTCTAGAATGGTGAGAAGACAAATGTCTCTTGTTTAAGCCACTTAAGTCTATGGTATTTTGTTATGGCAGCCCCAGTTAAGACAGCTAACTTTCCAATTTTCTTTTTTCATATTTTATCACTGCCCGCTGAGCTCAAATCTTTTACAAGAGCTCTAGTTTCACTATGGGACACTGAGTGGAATATGGAGGGTTCCTGATAAAATGTGTTTACTGGCAGAGCACACCATCAGTAATCGTGCCTGTTGCCTGAGTCTCAGCGGTAGCACACACACCAGGAGAAGGGGAGATTAGACACCACCCGCTTTTATTGTGTCAAATTTGTCTACCTTCAGTCTCACACAAATGGAGCTAGTTTTCATTTATTTTTATTCCATAAGTGTCTGCTCCTTGGTTTAGTTCTTCCAAATTGGTATGATGCCCACTACCTGGTTTTATTTCCTATCTCCTTATCTTCCTTTTCCATCTTCTCCTCCCTCTTTCCTTTTCTCCTAGAGTGCTGCAATAATTTTATCAAAAACACTATAATCTGTTATAGAAGTGTATTTTTCTTTATTCAGGACTCACAAGGGCTTCTTGAATAAATGCCTCTGTCTCTCCTTGAGACAAAGACACTAGGAGAGAGAGAGAAAGGGAGGGAGAGAATTGTGTCCCCACTTGGGCCAGAGTAAAAAATTAGTTTTTCTTCAGGTGTTTGCTTTGCAATAATTTTTAGAAAAGCCAATTTTTCTCCTATTTGAAATTAAATTTTAAGAGATCTATTTAGAATTACAGTAAGTATTAATTACCAACTCACATATTTGTTTTTGAGTTTTTAACTGGCTAAGGTATTTTAAGGGAAAAAAAAGAAATGTATTGTACTTAGTCTTCCTAAAATTTTGCTTATTTGCCATTTTTCTGTTCCAACCCATTCCATCAAGCTTTTCTTCTTCAAGAGCCTGGCCCTTGAGTCTCCTCATGACTGAGTCCCTTCCCATCCTCCGAGCCTTGATTCTCGTGGGTCCCTTACAGGTTTCCTTGCCTTGACAAACTGGTTGACCCCACGTTTCCCCGTGAAATGCACAATGTGCATTTCTATCATTTTGTCATTTCTTCCAAACTGAAATGTCTTCTTTCTTCTCTGCCACTCAAATGCATTCTCCCTTTTTTCCACTGTTAGGCCCCATGTCTCATCACTTTCCCCAGATACATCCACCAACAGTGATTCCTCCTTTCCTCCTCCTTCTCTCCCATTTAGCCTGTATTGGTCTCTATTTGCTACTTCTATGCTAATCTGTCATAGCACTTATCTTCTGTACAGAGAGGCCCTGACTCCTTAAGAGTCATAGCTTTCTAACACTCTACTCGAGCACCTGACACGGTGCCATGCACGTCTCAGATGCTCCTTAGATTTGTTAATGGTGATAATGAACTTGTTCTGTAACTATTCTTACTGCCATTGCTCGCTACCTAATGGGCATGAAGCAATTATCACTGAGCAAGTGCTGAGCCAATGCCTTACATCAGTTCCTGCGTTGACTCTTGCCTCAACCCTCCGAGGTAGGTCCACTTTGCCGTTTCACAAACAAAGAAAATGAGGCTTGAGTTGCCATAGTCAAATGATTATTTCATGACTAAACGGTGGGGAAAGGGACTAACACAGGTTTATGCCTTTTCCAGGTCAGATATTTTATAGGCATTACATCACTTAACTTTCACAACCATCCTGTGACATGGTTTCATCTCCCAAATGAGAAAATCCAACTCCAAAAGGTTACGTAGGTTAGCCAAGGTCAGGCAAGGTTTCAGACATCAGATTCCTCTTATTTAAGGATAACTGTCTTCAGTACCTGCTTTGGGGTTTTGGAAAGAAAAATACTATACTGCAATGTAATTTTTTTTTTTTTTACCAAACTTAAATTATATCCTCCCTTTAAATAAGAATCGCCAAATGCAAATTGAAGAAGTGGTTTATGGGTATTTAAGAATTAAAAAATCCCTGCTTTAACCAATTAATGGATATCATTCCAGGCACCTGGGTGGCTCATTTGGTTAAGCTACTGCCTTTGGCTCAGGTCATGATCCCAGGTTCCTGGGATGGAGTCCCACACTGGGCTCCCTGCTCAGCAGGAAGCCTGCTTCTCCCTCTCCCTCTTCCTGCCACTCTCCCTGCTTGTGTGCTCACTCTGTCAAATAAATAAATAAAATCTTTAAAAAAATGGATATCATTCCAACGTAATTTGTATGTCGGGAAAATAAACTTCCTGAGGTTTGGGACCATTTCGTGATAATTGATTTTAGGTTGTTACTGTGAGGAAAAACCCGACTCGAATAGCTGGTTCAAGGTATGGCCCAGAGCTTCTGAGCACAGAGCACTTGGCAGAGAGAACGTCTGGAGTCTGCCAAGCAGAGGGATGGGTCTCTTCAGAGAAATATTACATTTTAAAGGAAAGACTTTTTCCCCCCTCTTCACAGCATTTTCAAATCTTGGCACTAAAGAGGGGGAAAAAAGGTATGTCTTTTCTTTGAAATACTGGCTTTTTCTGAAAAGACCACCCTCTCCCCAAGCCTTGGAAACTTCAAACAGTCTGACCGAGAAGTCAGAACTCCTCTGGTTGAAGAAGCTGTTATCTTGAAAGCTGCTACAGGCTATAAGTTCTTAGAGGGTCCTGGAGCTCAGAGTCTGTTTGTATTCATTTTTAATAAGCTAAATGAAAAGTGGAAGAGAATTCTGAGCATGTGTATAAATGCATACATATGTGTATATCCATATACGCATACATTCTTGCTTTTTAACATTATAAATATATAAAATTTAGTTAAATATGCACCTTATGAATTGAAGTTTTTTTAAAAAAAATAAATTTCAAATACAGATGTAAATTTATTTGAAAAATTGTGATTAAGCTTTTGACTAAATATAGTCTTGCGGCAAATTTCCTGTGAAATTTTAATTGGATTTCATACTTTTTTGTCTTATTTTTATGTGCCTCACATTTCACTACTCTGTAAGAATTTGACACAATTTCCATGTGTTTCTCATACCTGATATTATAGTTTAAGTACATTTTAAGTGCATGAATTAAAAGGCAAAATCCAAAGTCATTGACTAGGGTGAATATTAATTTTAATGCAGCTTCTCTATTTTTGGCACTTCTACCCTGTGGAGACTTCCTGTGTCTCCTTGGCCCAACTAATTGTTTCCCTAGCTTTTGACATAGAAAAAGTCCCAAATTATGCATACACACACAAATACCTATCATAAATGCATTCAGAGAGGAGAATAATGACCAGAGCGTTGAATTACAGTCCACGGTGTTTTGTTTTCCTACAGTTCCCACAACTGTACCCTTCCAGGGGTTCCAAGTCTTGAAAAGGAGCATAAGGTATCTTTGGGCTACCTAGGACACTCTTAAGTTTCTACCTTGCATCCCCTCTATCCACTTTCTGCTCTAGCTGTGGCTGTAGCACCCCACCTCACACAGGTGTAACCAGAAATACCTGGTTCAGTGACACCTCCTTACTTCTTGACCGAGGGCTTCTTTGATGACCTGTGACATGCTGTGTGAACCAACCAAGCCATTCTGGCCCCGCACAAAGGAGTACAAGGAGTCAGCTTCCCATGGAGCTGACCAGGGACCAATGACAGGTATGATACAATGGATAAATACATCCCTCAGGTGAACAAATCAGAGCTGCATCTTATACACTTCAGAGGGTCTCCAGCTAAGTGGAGGCCCAGTTCTCTCAGCAGTGACTAACTTAATAGCATACCAATGAACTGACCCCTCCTCCTTCTGGGTGTCACATTATGCCACTGGTTCTCAGCTGTGGATGATTTTACTCCCCGCTCCCCATTCGCAGGGTATTTAGAAATGTCAGAAGAACTTTTTGGTTGTCACAACTTCAGAGTAGAGGCTATTGGCATCTGGAGGGTAGTGGAATTCTCTTCCACTTTTCATTTCCAAGGCTATTGGCATCTGGAGGGTAGAAGGCAAGGATGCTACTAAATACATCTTACAGTATATACCACAGCACCTACAACAAAGAATTACCAGGATCCAAATGAAAGACCCCACTTTTTAGGGAAATCCAGACCAAGACAGAGGTTACTGGGTTCTAGCTACCTTTTCAGTATCTACCACAAAGCATTTTTGATTAAGAATGTGTGCATGGGGGGCGCCTGGGTGGCTCAGTCATTAAGCGTCAGCCTTCGGCTCAGGTCATGATCCCAGGGTCCTGGGTTCGAGCCCCACATTGGGCTCCCTGCTCAGCGGGAAGCCTGCTTCTCACTCTCTCACTCCCTCTGCTTGTGTTCCTTCTCTCATTTTGTGTCTCTCTGTCAAATAAATAAATAAAATCTTAAAAAAAGAAGACGAATGTATGCGTGTATATCAGCTATCAGCTCAAATTGCTTTCTTAGACTTGCCAAAAATATTCCACTGCCTTTTTTTTTTAAGGTTTTATTTATTTGAGAGAGAGGGTGAGAACGGGAGCACACAAGAGAGAAAGAGAGAGTGAGTGAGCACAAGCAGGGGGAGGGGCAAAGGGAGAGGGAGAAACAGTCTCCCCACTGAGCAGGGAGCCAGATGTTGGGGTGGGGCTCGATCCCAGGAACCTGGGATCATGACCTGAGCCCAAGGCAGACTCTTAATTGACTGAGCCACCCAGGTGCCCCTCCACTGCCCTTTTCATTTGATGCAAACAGGTCTGGGGGGTGGGGGAAGAGCTAAATTAAAATCTAATGACACTTAAAAACTTAATAAAAATTGAAAAAATCTAATGACACTTGGAAAAGGAGGCTGAAAATCAGCAATTTATGTTCAACACGAATGGGTTTTACAGTAATTGGGTCTGGACGGCAATGAAGCCAAAGTTTACAGAAAGCTTCCCATGAATCAAGGCTCTTTTTTTTCTATTTTTTAATTTTTTTTAATTTTTTATTGTTATGTTAATCACCATACATTGGGGCTCTTCTTTTTCTAAAGGGCAATTCCAATTTTAGTTTTTGAAGCAAATGGTAATTTTTTTTTTCCTCACTAGACTGAATTTTTTGGAGACAGGGTCTTGTTTCATCTGTGAATTTCTCAGAATTTTGGGTTTGTCCCTGCCCAGCAAATGTTCAATTAATTAGTGAATTTGTGACAGAACCAAGGTTATGTCCTGGTCCCTTGATTCTTAGTGCACTACTCTTTCCAAGGAACACGGATGGCCCGGGCTGTTTCACACAAGGATGACCAATTAAGCAGGACAATCTTTCCATAGTCATTTTAAAGCAGCATTCTTTGTCATCTCTAAGGAGGCATTTCCTGTTTTTCTGTCATTTGGGGGGGTCTTTAAAAGTTCATTTCCATCAATTTTTCTGTTTAAATATTATCATCAGATCAGTCTTGTTTCCCATACCTTAAGAAAAGTATCTCAAGATCCGGTGAGTTTGTTTCTACTTCTCAGGATGCAAAACAACAAAATGACTTCTCCTGTAAGACAGTTGGTTCCTTTCAGATATGGGTTAAATCTCCGAATTCTTTAAATCCCTCTACATGTACAGAATGGGCCAAATGAGAAGAAAATATTTTCAAAAGTGTTCTGATCTTTCCAATTATCCTTGGAACAGGGAGATTTTTACCTCGTCACTCAAGTACATTTTAAAAGTTCAGTAAAATTAAGGGAGGAGGACTCCGCTCATTTTTCTGTTGTCAAATTTGAATTGAAATTTGAGACAGTGTATATAGTTCAACTAAACCGAGTCCCTCATTTCAGGAATCAAAACATTTAATGTCTCTCTGGGCAGACCTGGAAGAGCATTCCGTGATCCCTGGTAAATTGTGTTGCTTCACCCAAGCAGAATTTTCTTTAATTACAGAGCAGGGGCATCGCCGCCTTATACTTCTACTTGTGTCTCCTAAAGAGCCAATCATGGCATTAGTATCAGTCACAGCACTCAAGTGGAACAAGAAAACAAGAACATAAGCGAGTGAGCAAATTATAATTTTTCATGCTTACAGTGCACCTTCTCAAAAAAGAGAAATGATATGTAAACTTGAATGAACTTCTGACTTCAGTTCTGCTCCCTGATCTATGGCCTGGAAACATTTGGCCTTCTCCTTCCCACGGAGGAACAATAATATTCATTCTCCTAAAACATCAGCAGAGGTTTAAAGGACACATGTTTCGAAAGCATCCTGGGGACAAAAAAATAAAAAAGACTTGGAAATATGTAATAGTTTTATTAATTCACCTTTATAATGAATCATTAAAAGTGAGCCCAGAGCAACCTACCTGTTGTGGCTTCTTGCTTCAAGCTTTCTCTGTGTCCTCCACTCTGAACCCGAAACTTTGTTGAGAATGACTGTGGATCCACAGTTTCAAGGTTCGTTAATCATACTCCCTGCTGCATCTGCTTTCTGATGTGCTGTGATGCTGAATGAGATTCCCATACTTATGCAAAATATTAACAGAACTTTTTTTATTAAAGACGTGCTTTATTAATCTTAATAAATCATAGTTTGTCGGATCCTTTCTGACTGCTTCTCAAGTAAAATGGGGCTTGACTGTGCAGTAACAGTGTTTATGTCATGCTTGAATTGTTTAAGGTGAGGCTTTGAGTAGTTTTATTGCTTTTGTTTATATAGGTAAACCCAATCTGCACATTTGAAATGATTGATGAACTGCAGCCCCACTTGGAGTGTTTGTCATCACTCATGTGCTGAAGTGACATTTCTTTATGTATTTTGGCATAAACATATGCAACTACTGGCAAAGCATTTGACCCTAGAGTCTGACTATTTGTCATTCTAATCTTTTTTTGCCCAAAGTCAGGCAAGTTACTGTATATTCTATCTTCACTCACATTGCTAATTATTCAACAGACAGTAAAATAGTCTTGTGGCTGGGATTGCATAAATTGCTGAATGTGTGATCTTCATTTCTCCAGCCAGGCAGCTAGGTAGTATGTGGAAAAATAAATAAAGTTGAGACACATGTAAATGTCAGGGAAGACAGCCATATTGAACTACAATAGCTTTTCAGGAAATTCTGCAGCTTCTATCAATGAAAAAAAAAAAACCGAGAGGAAAATGTTATGAGTGTGGAGTTTAGCAAATCAAATGTAGGCAGAGATTAAGCAAAATTCATTGAACAGGACTACCTTGGAATATAATTTTCCTATAATGAGTCTTCTTTGAAAAGCAAGTAACCAATAACTCATATCATGTGGACAAAGATAAATGAAAGGCTTCCTAACCTCCAGGCTCAGAGTTCAAACTCTATGTTGTGTTGTTTGAAAACTTGTGATTATTTATTGGTGAAAATGTCAGAAAAATAATTAAAGTGTGAAGTAATTTTCTGAGGAAAGCCATTACATCTCATTTGGAGAACTCTGCTATGGTTGTATTCTTATAATTCTGAATGAGCAGCAACAGAGGGGAGGAGCAGAGTCAGGGAGGAGCAAATAAATTTCAAAACATTTTAAGAGAAACCAAAATAAGTGACATCATTATTACCCAGTTCATAGAGCATAGTGAAAAGCCAAATGGTTAGAGTTTCACAGAAAAATAAGAGCTAACAATTCTAGACTGAATACAAGAGTTGGTTCTTAAGATATATATTAATGAGAAATAAGATAGCTTGCCCTCTTTTCAGGATACAAAAATATTTTAGTTACCATCAGTCAATTGTAAGCTAACTATTCAACTCTGGATAGTTGACAATGAGGAGACTCTGGGTTGAGAGAGGGATTTCAAGTCCTTATCCATGGTTGGCGCTACTCCGTAGCATGATATGCTAGAGGAAGTTTCCATCCTCTGTCTTTGGTAATCAAGATGACACACTGGTCCTTGTAAAGTGGGTTTTTCTTAGTTCATTCACATATGGAGAACAAGTCTATAGGTAAGATGAGAAAAGGTTAAAGAATAACGTAAGAGGATAGTAGTCACTGAGTTCGTAACAAAGATGAGCTTTGAGGTCACCACAAATCCTCACAGGTATAAAAGTATAAAATGTACAATTTTCATGTTAATTTGATTTGAATGTTACAGCTCAGGTAGTGTTTTCTTTTTAATTTACTTTTTAATGTTTTAATTTTTTTTTAATTTACTTTTTAATGTTTTCAGGTTGGCTTTTTGTTTGTTTTATTAACCATAGTCTGCTACATTATTGTTTAAAGTATTTGCTGCCTTCCCCTGAGGCAGATTTTACTTCCCCATGATTATAGATTTAATTGTGTAACTGGCAGTGCCCCTTCCAGAAAAAAGATCATGCATCAGGCGTGGCCATGTGATTTCTTTTGGCCAGTGAAATGTACATGGAGTAGCCTGTGACACATCAAACAGAGGTTTGGAAAATCATTCTGTATTTCCACCACACTCTTGTCCCTCTGCTACGAGTCTGGAAATATTTCTGAAAAGGGACACTCCACCTGCCTGGGCCCCAGAACAAGAAAAGGAACAGAGCTGCAGTGGTTCGTGAAGGACATAGAACATGAGTGTAAAAGATATCCTTGTGGTATGATCAAAGATCTGGGGGTTGTTTATTATTGCAAGATGTCAACCTAAGGATAACCTAACCTAAGGATGTTAATCTTGTATAAATCAGAAAAAAATATGGAAATGTTCATCAGGGACTCCTCATGTTTGTTCTTCTATTGATTAAATCTGGTTCAAAAGATAATCATTAAGCATCTAATTCTGTAAGGTGGTGTGAAGAGGTACTCAAAAAAGCATGCGTCATAATGCTGGCCTTCATGGCTCTTACATTTTAGTCATTATTTACTGTCTCGATTGAAAGAAAGATTTCTCCTACTCTTGAGACACAGGCACCAAAATGATGCACACATTTACACATATGTGTGAACTATGATTATAAAGCTGATTTCCAGAAGCCATAAAGGAAAGTCTACTACTTCATGTTTCCACCTCAGTATACCCCACACATTGGATGTATCTTCAGAGATAGCTGACGCTAGGCAGACCGGTTGTTGCTAAACTCTATGCTGAGCATTTCCACGTTTTACCCCTCATAAGCCTTATCACTGTCCTATGAGGTAGATGTCACGGGCCAGACATTACAAGGGAGCCCCCCCTGAGGGCGCAGGACTTAGAAGCGGTGAGTAGGAAATCCACTCTAGATCTGCTGTCCTCAGCCCACTCTCTTTCCTCTCGGCCACCCTGGGGTGGAACAAGAGTGTTGCACAGTGATGGCGCCCTGGGAGCTGCAGCACGCTGGCCTCAATGGGGACCGAGCTGCAGTCTTTTCTTCAGGCACTCTGAAGCTGTGTCCCCATGATCCCCTCTGGCAGTTTGTTCACTCATAATCGCCTCATTTGGACAATGCATTTCAGTGAATTTTTTTGTGGCTTATTTTGATGGGCATGGGAACACAGGGAGAACCTGCAACTTTCCATTCTTTCCCTTTCCCTCTTCCCTTCGGGGCTAATAGATCCAAAGCCAATAAGCAATAGCATCTGGACTATCAGCATAAGGAGTTATGCATCCATTTCCTGTTAAAATCCTACTGCATATGCACCAACATCTTCTTGGCCTGGCCTTGTTTCTTTTAAACCTCAGGTTTATAGCTTGTGTTAATTTGCATGGTTGCACTGAAATAACGAGGATAATAATTAGAGTCCAAAACGTTATGAATCAGGAGATTCACATCAATATAACAAAAGCATTCAAGGGTAACAAGGAAGAGCATAGACCGAAGAACACTGTTACAATGCACCTCAGGTGACCAGGGACTGAAAGTAGATACACTCTTCTGTTTGGTAGCAGAGAAAGCTTTAGAAAATCCTTTGTGTTTGGAGCTCATGCAGCATGGAAGTTATAGCAGTAAGAATATGGTATGTAGTACAGAATCAAGTCTAAAATTTCACACACAAAATAAATGACTACAGTTTCATCCCTTTGTAGTTACAACCGGGGCATCCCCCCAAATATGAAGTCTGGTGTCAAAGACTACCACAAGCCATCCTCTTTAAGATGACCAAGTTCTTTCAGCTTTGTCTCTGTTCTTATCATTCTTTATGCTCCCCATTTTATGGATTTTAAGCTATGATAATGTTACCTGTGTTATCTGCACCTTCCTCTTATACTGTATGTCCTGTTGCATAAGATGATCTGGCACTCAGATTATCTTTAAATAAGATCTTTAAATAAGATTTTTTTATTTAAATAATCTTTAAATAAGACTATCAGTGAAAACAAAGTGATTTGGATATGAGCGTACATACATGAGTGTGTACAACAAACCTGAATGCAACTTGAGGTACCTAGGTTTATTTGCTGAGTATATGTAACGTAGAGAAAATTTCAAGTACTTGAATGAACATGATTATGTTGCAATACATTGATGTACACCCATTCATGCATTCATTCACTTCATAAAAATATATTGAGTGCCTACATTATGACAGGCCCACTTCTAGGAGCTGTGGACAGAGGACTGAATAGAATATAGACTCTATTTCATAGGCTGACATGTCAATGGGCAAATTTGACAAAAAACAAATGAGAAATGAGAAAGATATTTAAATATATTAAAAATAGCAATTGGTAGTTGCTAAAAAATTTTAAAGGGTAAAGAAAGATTCAGATGCCATTTTAAATAAGTAGTCAGGGCAAGCTTTCCTAGGATGCCCTTTTGAACAGAAACTTGTAATAATGATATGGATAACAATTATAGATTCAAGTGTCCACTGACGCTTTGTCTGATGGTTCCTTGTTATCTGAGGACTTAACAGTTCTTTCTCTCCTCCTTTCACCTTCTCCCCTCCCTATCTTTTCCCAATTATATTGTTATATTTAAAATACTAACCTTTGTTTTCCTGGGTTTTCATTACTAACATAAAATCATTCAGACAATGATAGTTTCTCTTCAAAATTAGAAATACCTTATACCCCATCATTTATGTTGGGAAATCTCCAGATAACCTCTCAGAACTAACACTTTTTATTTTTTTATCAGCTGATAGTCTTTTTTTAAAATATTTTTCTTAGAATTAAAAGAAGTTTCATTTTTCTATATAGAGATGATTTATCAGCCAGCTTTTCCTCCAAATTACTAAGCCAATTCAGAGGAGATGAAAGAATTTATTCTTTAAGGTAAACATAGAGAGAAAAATCAGAAAGAAATTGACAGCCTAGTGAGACAAAAAGGCATATTCATTAAAGAAAACCTTTTTAAGAAAAACTTGGAACATTACTTCTTTGAAAAACTACTTCTCTGTCACAGCTGTGTGGCTCCACATACAGCTAGAGCTACCTGCAGCTAGGGCAGAGCGGGAAAGAGGTGGGGAGATTCCCTGCAGAGAGTGGGGAAGTGGTGAGAGTGTGTCCTGGCTTTGCACTCTGATCGAATGAGCTTGGGCACATTACTTGATGCAGTGACTTGATTTCTTCAAGTGTAGACAGAGATAGTAATGCTTACCTCATGGGGTTTTTATGAGGATGACCTAAGACAATGCACATAAAGCACATACCATAGGGCCTGGCATGTGGTCAACACTCAGTAATTATGTTGTCTAATTATTACTGAGACCCATTTTTCCTTTCCTCTTTATTCATTCTCTGATGCAGAGCGAAGTATGGGCCAAAGACATACTGGAAAGAGATGAAAAATTGGGGATGCCTAACAGACAGCATGCAGTAATCATCTGTCATCCTCAAAACTGAAATTCTAAGGTCTGGTTACCGTGAAGGTCTAAGCTTCGCCAATGATAGCAGTTCTACAAATGTTCAAGTACAGTGTAAGAACACATGTACCCGGATGAAGGTGAACCATGCCAGCTTGTTTTACCACCTGAATATACATTATACTGAACACAGAAGAGGGTTCAGATGAAACCATTGTAGTGTAGTTCACACCAAGAAAAGCTTCCTGAAGATAGGCATCCATGTGTGTTGCAGTTTTTGAGAGTCAAGAGAAGGGGGTTGCAGCTGTGGCCAACCAGCCTTGACAGAGACTTGGTCTAGGAGGGATTTGCTCTCTGCTTTTGAAAGGAATTCAAACAGATACTTTGGGATTTTTATTTTGGCTTTCTAAAATATAATGAAAATCAAAGAATTAAGTAAAACTATTCTCTTTATTTGTAAAATTTTCTTGTCATTCTCTCCTACTTAAATGTAAAATCTATGAAGGCAAATGTGTACCTGCATATGCTCAGAGCGTGAAACAGTACCGTAAACCTTGTGGGACATTTGATAAAAAAATTGTAATTTTGGATGAATAAAGGATAAACATATGAATGATTGAAAAAATGAAAGAAATAACATCCAGGTGAGGAAATGTCTTTTTTATTCCCCTTCATATCTAGAACTGTGCCTGGAACCAAATGAAACTTTAATACATGAATAAATATTTAAGATCTTGAACGTTAGACATACCCTTGACAGAAGAATGCTTCTCTTTTCTTTAGGGAAATTGTCCTTTTCTTTTCTTTTCTTTTCTTTTTTTTCTTTTCTTTTCAAGTAGGCTTTATGCCCAGCGTGCAGCCCAATGCAGGGCTTGAACTCACAACCCTGAGAAAATTGGTCTTTTCAACCAAGGATGTAGCTTTGAGAAGACATAGGGCCATGAAACTCGAAAAAACACCATAGATGGCTCTCACATTTAGCATATGTACTTTGAGACACCCTTTAGAAGGCATGTTACCTAAACTCCCACTCAACTCAGAAGATTCTCCTTCAACAGTCCTGGAAGATGAGTAGCCATTCAAATACATCATATAAAGAGAAGCTCATCACTTTTAGAGCCAGCCCATTAAACGGTTGGAGAGCTATAATTATTAGAACTTTCCTCCTTCGATGGGGTTGAAACCTGCCTTCTAACTAGTACTTAGAGCTCTTTGCTGTTCCCACAGGAACAACAAAATCAACTTTATTGTCTCTTAAATATGGAAGATAAGATTCTCCTCTTTCTGTTTTGTCTTCACCCCTAGTGTTTTTGTTATCTCTTATTCAGAGAAAATGTGTTTGATAATTCATGTTCTGTGTAGGTAGCATATAATGTGTGTGGCCATTTATAATAATGTAGGAAAGAACAAGAGAAGAAAATATGAAAACTGTCATATTTCAATCAATTATTTCAAATGCACACTTACTATCATTCTATAAAGAGGCTATTACTAGATCATTTTAAGGATTAGGAAACTGAGGCACAGACATTAAATCCTGTGAAAAGTCAAGCTGGAATTTGAACCCAGAAATAGCTGACTTGAAAAATATGTGTTTTGTCCTGTCTGGGTACAATGTGGTATCTTTCTGTAGATTTTGGATCAAAGCAATTTACTTTCTCTGAATGAAGGGAAGCTCACATTCCCTAGTGGTAAGGGGTTTGTTTCAAAACTAACCAGCCCTTGGGATGCCTGGATGGCTCAGTCAGTTAAGCATCTGCTTTGGCTCAGGTCACGATCCCAGGGTCCTGGGATTGAGTCCCGCATCAGGCTCCTTGCTCAGTGGGGAGGCTGTTTCTTCCTCTGTCTGTCACTCCCCACTGCTTGTTCTCTCTCTGACAAATAAATAAATAAAATCCTTAAAAGGAAAAAAAAAAAAAACTAACCAGCCCTACTGTGTACGTTGGGTATTTAAGGTTTCAAATGGGGTAAAGTACCACTAACATGAACAGGGTAGTTGCAAAATGATAGAAACCTACAGATAACAAGGCAGGAATTGCTTGGCAAGCTCTCTCTTAATTGAGTCACAACAGTTCTATAAGAACCTGGGAAATACAGAACATTCAGACAGATAAGTCCACTCCCAAGGACACTGAACAAACACAAAGACATCAGATAGCTGCCATAGTCCTCAGCAAACTGAGCCTGAGGTCTGAGAACCTTAATAAGGCGGGTACTCATAACATTTCACCATCTATTTGCCTATTATGTATAAACTTGCATACTTTAAAAAATAGGTGTTTTAGCATGAAAAAAATAGATATAAGAAAGCCATTAATATAGAGATAAATGTATCAGATAAAATAATACAGGAGGGAACATAATTATATCAGAAATAAGAAGTAACTATTAGGCTCTGTGATTGTACACCATATTTAGCTCTGAGCTCCCTGGCAGCCAAGACAGAATTAGTGAACAAGAAGCAATCAGTATGATTTTTGAGGCTAGAACAGAGACTGTTGTCATATGCCTTTTCCTTGTCTCCTAATTCACACAAGAGGAGAAGCAACAGTGTTTTAAATGTAGGTTGTTCTGGACCAAGCTAGAAAGGGCAGAGTGAACCTGCACAGATCATTTACAAAGGTTGATATTCAGACAGAAAATATCTGTCTGTGAGTAATACGTCTGTAAATGACCTGATATGAATTTATTATTCAGTGAATTAATCAACAAGTATTTATTGAACCTCAGCTAAGTGCCAGGCACAATTCCTCTCTCTTTACAGCACACAGTCGATATAAAGAGTGCTTGATTATCTCCCAAATGGTGGGTATAAATCAGGGCTTTTCAAAGTATTTTCATTAGACAATCTCTTCTGAAATATGCACTGCACATGAACATACCCAGAAACCCAGTAGTGACAGAGTGGTGAGGGAGACAAAGGGTCCTGTTCTCCTGGAGCCTACATTATACTGGTATTTTCATACCGACATCATAGAAATTGATAAACAGAAATGATTCAGTGTTCAGGCTCTGAAGTTAAAGGTCTTAAGCTCAAATCTTGAGTGTCTCACTTACCTAAGTGTGTGTCATTGACCATTAAAGAAAACTGCGGCATACCTCACTTCCTGTTAGGTAAAATAGGGAAGATAATTTATATGGCTACTGTAAGGATTAGCTGTGACAATGAGCAATGTTTGGCATAAAGTAAGTGCTCAGTACAAGTTGGCCAACACTGTGGTTACAGACGAAGAAACTGAAATCCAGGAAGGCAGAATGATTGTCTCAAGTCACACAGCTAGCAAATGGTAGAACTTAAATTCATATCCAAACAGCATGACACAAAATTCTGTATTCTTCACCACTTCACCAGTATGCAGTGAAAGACAAGGTCATGAAAAGTCTGGACCACATCTTGAAGTCTTTGGAATGACAGGCAAAAGAAAAATGAACTGAGCAATAAGGAGACATTGAAGATTTGGGTGGTCTTATCAATGAAGTAACCAACATGTTGTAGAATGACTGATTTTCTGGCAATATAAAGAATTATTGAAAGGACAGCAAACAGAGGTTTAAGATTTATTTAGATTTATATTTCAGCCTTTAATGATACTGGAAAAAAACTTGCTGCCATTGCTCCAAAAAGGTTCCAGGCATTGAAAGGTTAATTTCAGGGGACAGGGCCAATGGGAAGGAACTAGACCCTAACATCTGCCAGTCTCTAGGGTGGGACCATCTCTGGAGACTGGAGAGCAGAGGCTAACATGGATGTCCAGGAGAGCCAGGACAACATAGTACAGAGAGTGGGAGGGACTTGGGCCATCCATTTCTTTACTTCTCTTGGGTTTCACTTCTCTCATCTGTAAAATAGGGATAATAAAAGTACCTACCTCACAGGGTGGCTGTGAGTTTTAAATAATTAATATTTGAAAAGTGCATAGAACAGTGCCTGATACATACTATGTGCTCAATAAATCCCACCTCTAATACTAAAATTAGATTTATGATTTTGAGAAAGTTACTTAAGCTCTTTGAATTTTGGTTTCCACATGTCAAAATGAGGACCACACTGCAATTATTCTGTTCTGTGAGCTTTTTATTTTTCACATTTTAAAGTTATATAGTCAAAATGAATCTCATATTTGATTTATATAATTTACATCTAGATTTTTTCTTGAAAAAACTATTGAATGCCATACTCAGTGGCATCTTAGTGTCAAGGAAATAAAGAAATGCTTATCTTGCATGGTCGTTGATGGCTAAAGAAGCTACATATACCCCAAAGCCTACCACACTGGAAATCAGTTTCTCTCTTTTAATTTCTTACCTTGTATTGGTTCTAGAACCTCATGCTTCAATTCCACCGATCTATGGGCCTTTACATACTTTGTAATTTACTTTTCTTTGAAGTCAAGTACTCATTTGTTGTGCCTGTCCTTTCAAAATTAGATTAACATATACTCCTCCCCGCTCATCTTATAATGTTTTTCAGAACATTACTTTTGGGAATCTGTACTTGGCCACTCCATAAAGTACATTAACAGCACACAGGTTAAGAGCCTGGGCTTCTGAATTGGATAGAACTTCAACATTTTCTTGCATAAGATGATAATAATGAGATCAACCTTAAAGACTAAAAACTAAGTAAATGGTAACGCTAAACACTTAACATAGTACCCGGCCTATATCAAGCCCTCGGCAAATGATAGCTCTTATGTTTTTATAGCAACAATTGTAAGTCCTCTACTATTTAACCATTACCAACAAAATTATGAACATAAGAGTTCTTTTTTTTTTAAGATTTTATTTATTTATTTGTGAGAGAGAGGGAGAGAGGCAGAGAGAGAGAACACAAGTGGGAGTTGGAAGGAGCAGAGGGAGAGAGAGAAGCAGGCTCCCGCTGAGCAGGGAGCTGGACGTGGGGCTCAATCTCAGCACCCTGAGACCATGACCTGAGCCAAAGGCAGGTGCTTAACCAACTGAGCCACCCAGGCACCCCAAGCATAAGAATTCTTATATAAAATATACATTTCATAACAACTCACAGATTGTTTAATAGACTCTGTTTTAAATAATTCTTAATTTCAATGTATACATTCTCATATTCTAAGGTCGGAGATACCTCTGTCCCTCAAATATGTAATTTAAAAATATTGAAATCTCATTTTAATAAAGTATAAATTAAATTCACCCAAAAAAATGAAATGCATACTATACACTCTCTCTCAATAATGAGACTTACTGAAAATGTCAAGGTCTAGAATACCTTCTATTGACACAGTTGCATAAACTATGGAAAGGACATAATAACTAAGAAGCAAAATTCTGTTCAATGCTAAGTATATTTCAGCAATGGAGATTCATGGAGCAATATAGTTTCTAGTATAAAACAAGTAAGTCTGATAGCATGACAAAATACAGCTCGAGTTCCCCAGGCCCTATAAGAATCCAGGGGACAATCTATACATTTAATATGTACAGCAAGTGTAAGACTTATCCTGATTATACAACTGAAATGTGAAGAGGGTCACAGAACTGAATGAAGCCATGAATCACCACTCCTGGAGGGAGGACCAAGAGCTCAGCCATTTAAAATTTCACAGAATGTTTCTTTGATCTATCTGTCGGGCTCCAGTTACTAAGATGATCATCAAATCAAATAAGAAAACTAATAGAACTCCACTAGGTAGAGATCTTTTAGAGAATCAATAACTAATAGAAATAATAAGAGTCAACATTATTAAATGCTTACTATGTACAAGCCCCTACATTTATTAAATACGTCTCAAATATAATTGGTCAGGAAGCCTTTCTGTTCTCAGTGCATAGCACAGCTTTTGGTATATAAGGGGCATTCTCTTATTATTTTTCAATGAAAACAATAATTTTGTCCACATAAAAATGCAGTAAAGACTGTCACATTTCCTTAGTATTTTTGAAATAACTCTATACTTATAATTACTTTTTACCATCTTCCAACATTCCTTTTTTTCTTTTTTTTCTGTTTTTATTCCCCTGCATTTTCTCCTTCTCTTCCTCCTGCTCCTTCTTCTTTTTTTGCTTAGGGCTTAGGTAGGAAATTATTTTGCTCAAACAATTATAAACAAACAAAACACTTCATTTTGCAATGTTACTCAAACTCAAATTCTTTTATATTCAAATTTCTTTTGTACTTTAATCTTAAAAAATGATTCTATCTGGATATGAGTATATTCTCAACATGTCATCTTCATGTAGGCCATTAAAATATCCCCTTTTCCTTAACTTTAATTATTGTTGAGTTTTCTGGGGGTCATTTTCATCTCTTTTGTGAATGTAAGTAGAGTATTGTATTTTCTTTCCCTTTCATCTCTCATAGCTCCCTAGATCCCCACAGTTTTTCAGAAAGAACTGTAAATGATGCAGTTAGCATGCTTGCCAGTTTCCCTCATTCCACAGATAGAAGGGATATCATCTGAACCTGCTGATGTGGAGATACGCTCACTTTTTGAGGATTCACTTAGCCTGCTTTTGTAGATAGCTATTTTTACAAGATCTTCATTACTTCCTGATTGCCCAATATTTTTCTTTTTTTATTCTTTCCAAAGACCAGTTTATAAGATAAGTTCAAGGCCTCAGACATGTTAAAGTGATCATTAATTTCAAGATGCTCCACATTCATGGGTCCATTGGTCACAGCATTGATTGTGTCCCTACTGTGTTCAGAGCTCTGTATTTACCAAAGCCAAGAGCAGTTTGAGGCTTTTCTCCCTGAGAGCCTCTTCTTGTTAGTTTGTTACTCTGTCTCATGTTAGCTTTTGCTAGAGTTTCTCACTCTCACAACCTGTTGGTTTGGGTTCATTATCTTCTCCTCAAATTACAATACAGATTACATGCTCCCTGGAACGATTCTGAAGAGTATTATAAGAGAGCACACTCAATGTTTACACACTTAGGTTCTGCTTTGTTTATGGAATTTTTTTGAAGTTACTTTGCGTCACATGCTCATTTGTTGTTGTAGCTTAATATTTTCCAAAATCTGATTCATCGAGACTTTTTAACTTACTCAGCTAATGGGTCTCTCTTGATTGGAATAGAATGCAAGCAGTGGAGTTTGAGGGGTAGGTTTGTCATTATTATTGTCCAAGATGCACCATGATGATATTTATCTAAGTAATAATAGAGCTGACTTTTTTTTCTGTTAACGGGTGGTTTTCAAATATGTGTTATGACTATTAATAGCCTAAAGGTTTGTAGGAATTCTACCTCCCATTGTGACATTTGGAAATCACAGTAACTACAGAAACTGACATTCAGACACACACTGTGCATCACTTTTTTACACAATAAAATGGAAGCAACAGACTGTCCATCTTGAGTGGTGGACTAATGGCTCCATTTACAAGGCAAATTGCTGCTTTTGGTTAATACTTGAGTTAATACTTGGCACCTTTCTGACTGGACTTTGGAATATTTGGAGGAATAAACAAGAGTAAGACATTTTGTTTGCTTTGTTTTTGTTAAAATTTCAAGAGCCTTATTTTTTCATACCCACTGATTTAGTTATCTCTGTATAACATAATTCCATCATTAGACAAAATATTTTTGACTCTTCAAATACTGGAGAAGCACCAGGCCAGATTAACTGAAATAAATGGTTCTTAGGACTGAAAAACAAAAACAGTTATTTATTAAGACCCCGTTTTAATGTAAGGCTTAACTTACTGGGGCAGCAGATTCAGGTGGCCAGACTGTGGCAGGAAGTGCAGGTGGGCTCTTCCTTGACATGGCCTCTCCTGTTGGGCATGGTCTAGTGCCAGGAGGACCGTGCAGACGTCAGACTCATAAGAGTTGGGTTCAGGTGCCAAAGCTTCCGCTCCTTATTCCCTGAAACCGGACAAGTTACATTATCCTTCTGAGTTTCACTTTTCTACATATGTACCTGCTTTACTGTTGTATGAGATGCTGTGTGGTATCGCATGCAGTCCAGTATGAGACTGAGTGCTGTTGTCATTTTTCTGTAAATTTTATTTTTAAAAAATGGAAACAGAAACAAGATTATTCCTAGATAATTAAGCCCACATTAAATGAGCTCTGTATATGTTAACAGTATAAATATATACACAGCACAGGTAAAATCAGTATTTTAATGCAGTGCCTTTACTTATATCTTGCTAAACTGTAAAATGTTTCTCTACTTTCCCCTCCTCGTTCACTTTTCTCTTTTTCTCTTACCAGTGTAGGAACATGAGAATGACTTTGAGGGCATGGTAAAGGTCAAATGAATACAACGTAGGAAACAAGAAAAGGAAGTCTACTGTTCCTCAGTACTTGCCACACTTATTTTTTAGTCTGAAAGCCAAGTGGTCAGTCTGTGTATTAGTATGAGAATTTGTTACTCCCATCAATTAATGAAGGTTTTCGACAAGTACGACTAGAATTTGTGTTCTGGGGTTAGACCTCTTTGCTTTTAACCTCTTATTATTGTGTTTTCCTCCTGTTCCAATCTATGTTGGTCTGGCTCGGTGCCTAGTCCCTGAATATACCACATTCTCATGCTTCATTTGAGAATGTTGTCTCCACTCCCAGGAAGGTCCTCTGGAATTTAAGTCTCCTGGGCCCCTGCTATTCACTTGTCAACTCTTAATTTAAGCTCAACTCCTTTAACAAGCCAGGCCTGAAGTCTCCAAGTGCACTAGACACTCCTTCTTCTCTATTTGTACAGACCCTGTATTATGGCACTCTCGGGGCCTTAGGTACAGAAGAGCATTTTTTTTTTCTTATGACACCAGCATGGTACCTGTCACACAACAGGCCCTCAGTTAATACCTATGGGTAAATTAATGGGTGTTTGTTTCCCTATAGCAATGCTGATGTGATAAATGCCATGTAGCAATTGTTTTCAGTTATAGAACTCATAAGCTGAAACTCTAAGGCCACTTCTAATCACTATTCCATTTAATCTTTAACACAACTTTATCCAATTGACATTATTATCCTTTTTGTAATAGATGGGATTCAGAAAGGTTAAATAGCTTGCCCAAAGTCATATAGGCAGTAAGTAGTACAGTGGAGAAGGAAACTCAAGTTGGCCTGGGTCCAAAGTCTTAGCTCTCAACACAAAGTACTGTAGAGGGTTATCAGTCTTCCTGCCTCTGCTTCTCTAAGCCCTGTAAGACTTCAGTTACAGCAGTTGCATGATTTGTCTTAATTCTTTCTTTTTACTATTGAGTTCTATCTCCACCAAACTATACGCTTTATAGGTGGTGCTACTTTCCAATGTGGCTTACGCTCCACTATACCTCTCTGGAGCTATAGTTTGAAACTACAGCGTGTTCTAGACTGAGGACTCCCTGGAAGTTTCTCCTATTATTCAGTGGCATTTTTCCATGTCTTTTCCCATCAGTGCTTCCAATGCAAAATTGTGTGCCCCTAGAATTAAGCATAGTTTAATGCTGGAGATTTTGTTGTTTCACTGTTTCAAGCTCACTTTAAGTGTATTTTAGCATTACAATTTATTGCATGAATTTGTATCCATAGCCCTCCAGGTTAAAGTAATGGTATTAACTCCCAACTTACTGAGCTCTTACTGTATGATGGGCACTACGTGAAATGTTCTATATGCATTATCTAATTTAAACTTTATGACCGCTGTATAATATGATGCTAGTGCTGAACTCATATAGGAGAAAAATGAGGTCACCAGCCCAAGGTTACAAAGCTAATAAGTGAAAGATGCAGAATTCTATCACTGTGCTATTACTAGACTGAGTCTGAACTCTTAATTACTGCTATATTATCTCTCAACTAGTACCTCACAAAACATAACTATTTATGCTGAAAGGAAAACTATAGCTGTTACTAATATAAGAATTAGCAGAATTTCTCAACAGCCATATCATATTTCTAGTGGCAAGTTGTACTCAAAAGCACTGAACAGGAAGATAAGATCATAGACTTACTTATCTGTAAGAAATTTAGAAAAAGAAATAAGTCCTGTTTACCAGCCTGATTGCAATTAATGGCTTCTTTTATTATATGTCATTGATCATTAATACACTAACTTGAAGTCATTAACGCTAAAAGCAACTAAAGCTTATAGCTTTGAGCTTCGGCAACTTAAACACCAGAACACAGATGATTCTGTTAGCCATTGTATAATGTTGACAAGTGCTTATAGACCTATTACTACACTGGGAGAGGCAGTCTTAGCAGACATGTCTGGGGGACCCCAGAAGCGTATACGATTGATCTAATCCATTTTCTTTCAAACAGAACATTTCCTATTTTAAACGATTCCAAAATAAGTCCCCCACTGCCCAATATCAAAGTGCAATTATTTATGCATTGATTTTGAATAAATGAAGTCAAGAGCCATCATAAGTGTAAAGGTTTTGAGCTACTGGGTGGACACATCATTCCCTGTTGAAAAGGCCGGGGAAATCTCTCTTGCCTGTCTTAAAGGTGGTCTCAGTTTTACCTGCATATTCTTTGTTCTCCTGACTATGGAAGGTATATAACATTGAGTGGAACACTTCCTCTTTAATTCTTACCCACCTACTTACAAATGTGAGAGCCCCTCTCATTTCCGTTTACAAATACATTGCATAGACAGGGAGTTTATAGAGTATTTCTAGGGTGCTAAAGTGAGCCACCTTCCACAAAGATGCACTGACAGTGAACTAAACAAAAACAACACATAATGCATGTCTGAAAATATAACATTTTGTTATTCTTTAAAAACAAAACAGTCAGTTGTGTCTTATTGTTGAATTACATGCTGCATATTGGTGTTAAAATAAATGAACTGATGAACACATCCCTCTTCAGTGCTGCTGTGACGTACCATGAATTGCATTTCTTTTCAAATATTAAGGGTTCGTTGATCTTTTATGTTTTGTGAATTTTTGTTAAAATTAACACATGAGGAAAGTGCTTTAAACAGGATTTGAGATAATTAATGCATGGAAAGTTATGATTTCTTTTTACCACAATAGACGGATAGATAGACAGACCAGTCTTCCTATTTGGTGTCCTTTTCCATAATTCTCTTCATCTGATCAATAGCTTACTAGAGAAATGGAAGGATATTACACAGGATTTTTAATTGATCAATTTCTACTTTTAAAAATCTTCAATACTTTTCTAATTCTCCCCTTTCAATCCTCAAGGTTACATCTGCAATTATGCTACATTATTGAGGTCATTCAAAATAATATATAGACACCTTAGTATTTTCTGTTCTCCATTGATGGCTTTACTGTCCTTTCTCCTGATTTGCTCTAATCGAGCTCACTTACAAGCATTCTGTGCGCGTCGGGCTTCATCTCTGTTTGGCAGTGGCAGCTGCTGGCTTCCTCAGCATCCCTCCTACTTGCACTCAACACATTATAATGCTAGATGCAAGATCACCGTACAGAAAAATGAAAATCTTCAATGTTAATTCTGAAACAGTCCCCATCAATCAACACAAGTCCGTTGAATTATGAAGTTTACACTTCCTCCAAATCTTCAGGAGCCAGTCAATGGTGCTCTGGTCAGGTCTGCGCTTTCTCCCCGGAGGTCTGGACTTGCTATCCTGACCCTTCCTCTTCTTCCAGGCGTTGGGAGCCTTGGAGAAATCAGCTGCATCATCAGCTGGGATGGTGGGAAGGAGGACTGCATCATCAACTGGGATGGAAGGAGGAATGTGGGGACACGACTGCACAGTAGGACGCTCTTCTGTGTGTGCATGTGTGTGTGTGAGACAGAGTGTGAAAATAGCTAAATCGCTGCCTGACTATGATGATGGCAGATGCGCAAACAACACCACAATGAGGCAAGGAACCTCATGTGATAGAAGCCACATTTTAATCAGGGTCAGGGGAATTTGAATTTATAGCTATTCTTTTCATCCAAATCCTTCCTGGGATCCACAAAATCCCTCAGAAACTGCTGGAGGAGGAGCGAATATTTGCAACCAATTCGGACATCTAGGTCCTGATGTTGAGGATTTATATTACTCAGAAATTCCACTCTTACACATATCCTAGACTCTTCATAACAGCGCTGTTCACAATAGCAAACACTTAGCAAAATGGCCTCAAATGCTGAGAAAATAAATAAACTGTGGTATATTCACACAAAATATTATGTCGTAGTCACAACAAATATCAACGTAGGTGAATGATAGCAATAAACTATTGAGTGAAAAATAGAAGTCCAAAGGTGGCATACTGTCCTTAAAAAGAAAAGCTAAAATAAAAGTATGCACTTTCATGCTAAAAATATAGATGCAATAAAAACTATAAAACATGGAATGTGGCCAGTGATGCATTTGAGTTTCAACTAATGCTTGCCTTGGGTGGGGAAAATATGAGGATAAGATGAGGAACCATATGATCAGATGTATGTTTCAATTGCTATGGCTTCCCCAAAAAGACTAGCCCCCAAATTTAGTATAATAAGACAGTCATTTATCATGCTCATGGTGTCTGTAAATCAGAAATTTGGACATGGCATAGCAGGATGGCTTATCTGTGGCACCATGTCGGCAACCTGAGATGGAAAACTTCAAGGGGATAAAATTGCCAGAAGAGTCATTCATTCTACAGACTCAGTGATTGATGGTGGCTACCAATTGGGGCAGTTGGATCCTCTTCAAATGGACTTGTCCGTAGGGACTCTGCATGGTATAGTGTGAGCTTCCCTACAGCATGGTGGCTTGGGCCCAGGGCAAGTTTCCCCAGAGACAGCCACTTGGAAACTGGAGAGCTTTTATGACTTAATCTTACAAGTTAGGCGGCATTACCACATTCTAGTCATGGAGGCAGTCGTGAAGTCTGAAGCAGCTGCAAGAGGAGGGAATTACACTCTTTTATAACATCTTCATGTTAATGCAAGGTTTTAGAAGAGCCTGGGGGACAAGAAATATTGCTTTGATCTTTTTTGGAAATTACATTCTGCCATAGACTACCCTCTGACTACGAAATTTACATCCCTACCACATAGAAAATATACTCAGCATCTCCTCAAGATGCTCTCAGCCTCCACTCATTACAGCATAGTTCTCAGGCTCAAGGATATGAATTCCATTCTCTACATCAGGTCCAGTGTAAACGAGGCATAAAAATTGTATTATTGATTTATCCAAAGGATACAAAAATACAGATTCAAAGAGTTACATACACCCCGATGTTTATAGCAGCATTATCAACAATAGCCAAACTATGGAAAGAGCCCAAATGTCCATCAACTGATGACTGAATAAAGAAGATGCAGTTTATATATACAATGGAATATTACTCAGCCATCAAAAAGAATGAAATCTTGCCATTTGTAACAATGTGGTTGGAGCTAGAGTATATTATGCTAAGTGAAATAAGTTGGTCAGAGAAAGACAAATACCATTTGAGTTCACTCATATGTGGAATTTAAGAAACAAAACAGATGAACATATGGGAGGGGGAGAAAAGAGAGAGAGGGAAACAAACCATAAGAGATGGTTCTTAAAAGATAAAGAACAAACTGACGGGTAATGGAGGGAGGTGGGTGAGGGGATGGGCTAGATGGGTGATGGGCATTAAGGAGGGGACTTGTTATGATGAGCACTGGGTATTGTATGTAAGTGATGAATCACTGAATTCTACTCCTAAAAAAATATTGCACTGTATATTAACTATAATTTAAATAAAAATTTAAAAAATAAAAATAAAAAATATCAATAACATGAAAAAAAATGATGTTATTGAGAAAGCTCAGATAGGGACTCCCAAAAGTGAGGAGCATAATATTACTATAATTGATTAATGTCCAAAGGGTGTATGTGAGGCCTATGTATGAAAACCCACTGAAGAGTAGAGACAGAACAAAGGTCTTAGGCAAAGGGTAAAGTGGGCCTGGGGAAGTGACAGTGAGGTTAGAGGGAAGAGGAGAGGGAGAAAGGAATGATCAGCAGACCCACACACAGTGTTGCTGGGGCAAGACGACTTCAACAGGTCTGGCTAGGAGAAACCTAAGGACACCAGCTGTGAGTCACTGACGGGAACAGAATAAATAGAGCTTAATAAATACAAGTTAACCAAGTGAAAGTTGTAAATCTACGGTACAGTTAAACTAAGGGCTGTGGGATGTTAGGGGCAATGGAGTGTGAGAAAGAAGAGTAGGAAAGTACAGGTATGGGTGTGGTGGGAGCTCATATTGATTGAGGGAAAGCTGGAAAAATAGACTTAAGCTTTGGCGGGGCGGGGGGACGGCCACAGTTGTTGGAGGAGTGTGTGTGTGTGTAAATGCATTTGTGAAATGTGAAAAGGTTTGCTTTTTGGGAGTAGGGAGGACGAGCAGGACATATACTCAGCTCAGTGAACAGTAAAATTGATTCCAAATTCTATATGTATTTGGTCAAGATTTGCTCAGACGTAGGATCACATATATGATTCCACTGTTCAAGAAACTTACACCTGAGGTTTTGAGAAAGCCAAGAGCATACTGTTCCAAACAGCAACTAAATACCTTAGGTCTCCCTTTTGGTGTAGTTAAGGAAATTGCTTTTATATCTTTGGGTGCTCCCAAATGAAATGCTACCAAGCAACAAAACCTTGTTACCTTATTTCCTGAAGATTATATAAGAAGACTATCTATACATTCAAAATCACTAATATGTCAAGGATAACCCAAGGTTATAAGCCTGGTAAAGGTGTAGAGTGCATATTATGCAATAAAAGTCATTACCAGAGATATAAAGAAGGTAGAGTCCTTGTTACCAATCCAGAAAAGTGGTCTTGCTCACTGTCAGCCTATGATGAGTACAATTTAGCCAGCATGCTATGAAAGTTACTAAATTATCATGGATCTGATTTTCCCATAGTTGGCCCAGAAGTTCAGAGATATATCATGAATGACCATTTTCAGGTGTTTTATTTATTTATAAAGTAAAATCAAATGCTGTACAAAAAGACCATTTGGTATTAAAATAACAGTAGAGAAAGAAGGAACTCATACCCTTCCTTTGAACTATTAATATGACATCGGAAAAATTTGATGAAAGAAACATGCAAATCGCACCTTTTCCCAGAGGAGCCTGACTGGCTGTGGATATCTGGGAAAGCACAGCCCTGATTATTCTTCCCCACAAACACAAAAATTCTCCTGACACCATCTGTCTGTCCTCACCTACCAAACATATCTGCTCCATTCTGAGAAAAATGTCTCTCGGCAACTTTCTCCTCATAAAACAAAGTTATGAAAATAAACTAGCATTATTCATGAACATTTCACCAGTCTGAAACAACATGTGCAAAATAAAAATAAAATTTGGAAAACCACATCTCAGGAAAAGCACAAATTCAAACCACGAAGGAAAAAAAAGAAACAAAAGAAAAGAGAAATCAGCCAGCCCCATAATAATTCTAAAAGTTTCATCAGTTGCGGTAGGTAGGCCGGCTCGCTTGCCTCTCAAGCCTGAGGTTGAGAGGATATAACCCTTTTATGCATTACATGAAATAGCTTCTCCTAAAAAAAAAAAAAAAAAACCACACACACACACACACACACACACACACACACACTTGTTACATAGCCCTTGTGGTTATCCTTGAAGCACAATAGGAAGGCAGTCAAGACACTCAAAAGAATAACTTTGGTGAACTGAATGACTTTAAAGGAAATCAGAAAATGACCTCCAGAGCAGTAATCTTCATAGAGATATTTATATTTTAATATTGCAAGAAATTTTGCTGCTTATCAAAGCTAGAAAGTAAAACCACTGGCTGGGGTTGAGCTTCCTGTCTCCTGGGAAAAGACTTTTCTCCACACATACTTAGTTTTTCATAAATCCTAACTTGACGTGAACCTCCTTTCCAGTGACTTCTAACACTTTTCTTGCTCCTGACAGCATAAGTAATGTTTTCCAAGAGCAGAAATGGCACCGTCCTGTCCTTAAGAAGCTTACACTCTAGTTTAAGCAGCTTTTGAGACATTTTCATATCCACCCTAAAAATATATTTTATTTCACAATTAAGCAGGCACACACATGAGAGTATTTATATTTATTTTTCTGTGTTGAAGGGCAACAGGTAACCATGAAATTTCATAAAAAATATTAAAGAAAAAAATCCCTCCCCCAATGTTCTCTTCTTTCTAGTGATTGCATATTTATCATGTAAGTAAATATATACATTAGGGAACAGAATGCATCTGTATATCACAAATAGTTGTACATGCAAACATAGCAAACAATTTTAGAAGGAAAATTAGATAATTAATTAGGTTGGAAATTAAGATTAAGTCTCATGATTAACTAATTCCAGGCCCACCCCAAATTTGTGAGGCATTCTGGGACCATAGTGTTTCTAATTCACTAAGCAGCACAAGCTTGAAAATATTATTTAAATGACTGTAACCCAGTCATCTTTAAAAATTAAAGGAGAACAAAATATCCCTACCATTTATTGGACATTTGTTATGTGGTAGGCACTGTATTGGGAGCTTCACATATACTATTTTTTTAGACTTCCTAATAAGACAGCTGGATATATTAATTGTTCATTTCACAAGTAGGAAAACAAAGACTCAAAGAAATGAAGTGACTTGCTCAAGGTCAAAAATATTATAAGTAGTAGAAAAAGAAACCAAACTCAAGACTGCCCAAGTAGGAGGCACATCTGCACGGTGCCTGTCTGTCCCTATCAGCCTATGAGCATCGGAGTGGCAGATGATCACATGGAAGGCATGTGCACACAGGCACTGGGTTGCATCTATAAATAGTATAAACATGTCTCCCTCCCCCCCAAAAAATGTCTACCATGTCTCTCCAACTAAACTACAGAAAGAGCAGCCTGAGACAGGAGAGATGATGAGACCAGTCGGTGTTACAACTGGCTTGTTAACTTCTTAAAGTGTGTCAACTGTAACATAAAACTCTTCAGTTCAGGAACCCATGCCTCTTTCAACATTTGTTTTTGAGATTTTGTAGTTGTATTGCATATTAAAGAATGAGATTTCAATTGTCCTCAATCTCTGTCTCTCTCTCTCTCACACACACACACAGACAGACACGCACCCACCCCTTTCAGCCTCTTTCCTCATTTTGAGCAAGGTAACTTGTCACATGTTCCTAATGTTCGTTTTTACCTCATGGTTTGTTTGTTTGATTTTTCATTAATGCATTGACTACCTCATGTGCTTTTTATTTAAGGAGGGTCACAAACTTGCAAAAGCCTCAATTTAAAAAGCATATTGTAAAATATGTTTCCTAAAAAAGTGTTCTTTTTCTGAAGTCAATTAGACAACTTAGACTAATTAAGAAAAGATTTAGAGTTTATATTTTCTGTTTCATTGGGATTAAATTAGACTGGCCTGTGGATAGGACCGTAGGTTGTCAGGTCAAGGTGAATGCCACAGATTCAATTCTAAATCTAAGCTTAAATGCAAATTGAATGTCTGTCTTTGGATGGATTTACCCTTGTTCCTAATCACTTGAAGAAGAAATGTGTTCTCCAACCACTTCAGAATTATTTAGGAATTCATCCCTTCAATTTTTTTTCCTTTTCTTCTTTCTCCTTTCTTCCCTCCTCTCCTTTTTTCAGTTTATAGAAATCATATTTGTAGACAAGATAATAACTCTGTTGGTATGTGGGGGGAGTAATTTCATTATGCAAAACAGGAAGATGTTCTTTCTATTTGGTCTTCTGGGCTTGAAACAATGTCATTAATCAGACTCTCATAAGAGTTATTTCAGATTTTTCAAAACATCAGCTCTCCTGATTTTGTTCCTCGTGTAAGTTCTAAGCCCTTTTTCTACCTACCTTGTATCCAGCAAGTAATGATTAGGAACTGCTGAAATCTTTACGTTATCTTAGTAATGTGCCAATTAAAGAAGGTGTTTTATCCAGATTACTAAGATTTGTCTGAGGTGGCCACCACTTTGTTAAGGCTGTTTTGTGGACATCTTCATAATTAATGGAAAAATCATTAGGAATTCAGTCTTTATTAACCCCTATAGCTGCAGGGGCCCATTTCATCTTAATTGCATTCATTTGGCACTGGCAGTATTATACAGCATAATCACTAATAAATGATCTTTTAATTTGTACCAATCAACAGAGCTTGCTTTCATGCCAATATTCCTGTTTCTTTGATGTTGACCTGTCTTGATTTTTGATCATTTGGGCTTAAGATGATTTACTGGAAAATCAATATCAATACCAGAACTGCTTGTATTCATAAGTCTGTGGTTAGGTTCTATTTAAGTGTATTTTGATTGAAATAAGTAGTGCTTGATTACCCATTCAGATGAGGGGGGAAGAAAGCATAATCAAGTTGGGAAATCTGGTACTGTATTCTTATTCAAAGGAAAATAATTAGAAACTGTAGGAAAACTGAAGATTCGGGAGAGCAGTAGAGGTAACACTTCAGATGCCACTAATTAAGCAACTTTGTCCACCATCTCCTAAAGGCCTTCACCAATAGCGTAATATGCTATTACCCATTAGCAAGGCCAATGGGGGCTTTGGTTACACTTGTTAATGGGAAACCCCGAGACAGTTTCTCTCATTATCCCCCTGTCAGCACTGTCTCTGCAGTGTAAAGTGGTCGTCATTGTTCTGTGGGTCAGCTAACCAGGAACCAAGCTACTGTACAGAAACATTCTGCAGCTAATTGAAAATGACTGAAAAATCCCCTTATCATCCAGTCACCTCTCTTTATTTGTAGAACAATGGAACATACATGGACTATGCGGGGGAAAAGGAAAGTTCAGACTATGACATTGAATTTTTCCTGACTAATACAACTACAAAGAAGTCTTTGAAGATAATTCCAGGGGAAAAATCCACTCACTTTTTTTTAAAGATAATGACAGTAAGACGTAAGTTAGTGTAGAATATTGCATTTGCTGTTCTGAAGAGTACTTTATGTTTATACGATTCCCTTTACTAGAGGAACTCAAAGCTTTTCCCATGGAACTGCTGAAATCCTCATTATCCTAATGAGCGAATGGCACAAAACTGGAAAAGCCACAAGCAACATGAAGCTTAATCACATATTCTAAGCTGGGCTATTTTCCTGAACTCTTAAATGCAATTTAGTATAAGGTATATCTCACTTTAAGTAAGTCGAAGCCTGGAAATACAAATTTGTGGGGAAAAAAAAAACAAATCAGGTCTTTTATACATGAAGAAAAGGAGAAAGAAGAAGGACTGGAATAATTCTTATGTTTAATATATTATTTGCTTTGCAAAAGAATTTGATTCATTGTTCTTTCCTTTAAATCATAAGATTCTAAAGTGCATTTATTTTTTTTATTTTTTTAAATGTTTTATTTATTTATTCATGAGAGTCAGAGAGAGAGAGGCAGAGGCAGAGGGAGAAGCAGACTCCCCGCCTAGCAGGGAGCCCGATGCGGGACTCGATCCCAGGACCCTGGGATCATGACCTGAGCCGAAGGCAGACGCTTAACCATCTGAGCCACCCAAGCGCCCCTCTAAAGTGCATTTAAAATACTATTGAAATAAATATTCAAATTGATAGACAAAATGGGATGATTATGTATCTTAAATGAGGAATGCTTAATTTGGGTATCTGTAGGAATTTTCAATTTTATCATCCCTAGGAAGGTGCAGCAATACTCGGAGATCTATTATCATTCATTCATTCTTTCCTTCCATCGGCATTTTCTGGCAGCTACTCTGTTACAGGCATGGTTTCCAAGCACTGGAGATACAAGGTGAATCACACATGACACTTTCACCTAAAGGAATGCACAATCTAGTGGAGGAAATAATAACAGAAATGTCTAATCACTGAAACAAACTATATATAGCAAACTATACGTAGTACAAGGGTAGGCTGAGGCAAGAGAACCCAGACAACTTGAGAGGGTTAGGAGAGGTTCCTATGAAGAAATAACCCATCAGCTGAGTTTTTTAAATGAGCAGCTAAGTTACCTGAGCAACTGGTGGGAGTAGCAGTAGTAGTCTTTGAGCACATTTCAGAGACATGAGCAAAGACGAGAAGGAATAAATGATATGTTGTATGCAAAGTATTATGAGCGAGCAGTTCAAGGAGGCAGAGAACAGAGGGAAAAAAAGAGGCTAGAGAGGTGGACAGACACCATATTCCTGCTTCTTCAAAATTTACCCTCCAAGATACCAAATAGAGGAGTCAGCTTTGCCACCGAGTGGAGGGCACAGGTTGTAAGGAAAGGATCAGAGAAAAGACTATTTTTATTTTTAGTCAGTACCCTGTTTCAATAATCCAGACAAGAGATGAGAGGGGCTTGAATTGAGTGGTAAATGTGGGAGACATGAGTTTATAATGGGAAATCATTAAAGATAAGCATGAGTAAGATCCTTGCATAGGGTGTCGAAAGTAAAAAGATTAGTGTGCTAAGAATAGAATTGGGATATCAAAGTGTGACATGTAAGTAAAGAAAAGGAATTCACAAAGGAGTCAGAGAAGGACGATTGGAGATATAAGAAAAATCACGAGTGCGAGGTATGATAAACTCCAATGAGATAAAGACTTTCAACATAGAACAAGTAATCAATCGGGTCAAAAATGAAGGGAAAAGCTACATTCAGGTAAAATCTTTAGAATATTTATTGCATTTGGATTTCAAGGGTTATCAGTAAGTTAATGAGAATAGTTTATGGGACTTGAGAGGGCAAAGGCCTGAAGGTAGGACAGTGAGGAGATGGGCATGGTGGGTGCGAACAAGACTTCCAAGGAATTAGGGTAACAAAGAGAAGATCAAGTTCAGCCAGTGGCTTGTTGGGATTCTGAATCAAGGGAACACTTTCTAGGATAGGGGAGACATTAAGGTGTTTTCAGACTGAGGGAAAATCTCCGGCAACACGATACAGAAGAGGCCGAAGATTAAGCGAAGAGTAGGGATAAAGGGAAACTGAGCTACTAGGGAGAGCGCAGGTCTGAGGATCAACATAGGAACTCAGTCATAATGTGTGGGTAAGGAAATAGGCCAGATTGGATACAATAGATTAAGAGAGTTTCTGCGAGGTCAGAAATGCTGGCAAAAGTAACAAAGGGAAGAATATGAATTATCATCAGGGGGCCTGATCCACTCTTTGCCTTTGATGATGGTCAAGTAAGTTCTTGGTAATGCAAGGTTGGTTTGAAGACATGAAAGAAATTTAGATTAACTAGACAAGTGCACATTGACTTCATCCAGGCTTATATAGATCCCTCCTGATCTAAATCTCTAGAAAATTATAGACTGAATGGGTGTCCTGCGTATTGGCCATCTGGGGCAAATAAGGACCAATTACCCTAGATCATCATATTCTAAACTGTTTTCTAGCTTCATAAGATGTCAATAAGTAGTTACAATCCCACCGCCTCGAGAAAAAAAAAAAAAGGTCTGTGGATGAGTTTTAAAAACACTGGCTTAAACCCAAATTAGCAGGCATTTATTTTTTGCTGAAAAAGCCTTTAATAAGCTCAGAAGCATGGTGATTCTCTAAAAGGAGAGTACAGTCTGCAGTTTCCAAAACTTATTTGATAATAACACATTTTGATCCTCAGAACTCCTTTAACTCATTGCATAGCTAGGAAAACACTATACCGGGTGTCATTTAACAATGACATCTTTTGATTTTAAATGCTAGCTACTTTTACTTTTGCGTTAAATTTCAATCTAAGGAGTGAAGTAGTGCAAAGTATTTAAGATAACTGTAGTATTTGTTCTTAATTTTACCAACTGGTTGACTTCATTAAATGCTTATTGGAGGTGTGCTGTGAGCTTACCACTGTGTTGGATACTGAGAGGTCGCAAGCAAGGGAATGTGAGTTACTCCTTGGTGCCAGGCTCTGGACCAGGAGGGAAATGGAAAAGCCATGATCTGCACACTAAGCGTGCTCCCTGACCTCTCCTCTTAGGACACATGCTTTTGTTCCAGCCCACTGTGGCATTTTGACCACAGTGATCCTTCCTGTGAAATCGTTGCTTCCAAGTTTATGCTACCTAGGCACGTTCTGAAATCTGTTCTCTTCTCATTGTCATTTATAGTCTCCTGGTCCTGTCTTCTTGGGCCACGCTGAAAACGGAGGTTCATGTTGATAGTATCTGTGCCATTTAAAATTTTAAATCCTTCAAGTAAATCTACTCACATGATTTTATTTATTCTAGACTTCCCACTTTCAGCTGTTCCAGTCTGTTCTCAGACTTCATCTCTTCAACCTTGCCACGTTTCAAGCACAGCGATGTCTTCTGCAATTTCTTTAGTTTGACATGGTCTCCAAAGAGTACCACCAACTCGGGGCCTCACATTCTTGTACGTATGCTTTCATTATCCAGATATGCTTGTCTTTGAAATCACTTTCTAAAGTTTTATGGAAAAGTCATTCTGCCTTTTTGAAATTATATGTCTCTCTAAAATGTATCTTAAAGTTCTGATTTTCTTAGGAACAAAATCAAGATTGCTATTTTTAAGTTATGCTTAAAATGTTCCTTTTAAGAGCTTGATTAAAAATTATGCTGTTAATTGAGATTCATTATTTCCTTCAATTTAATAAGGTCTCATCCGAGGTTACATTAAAAATATGGTACTACCTCACTGATGAGGTTGTTGAAAATTGTTTTTCCTGACACTAAAAGATACACTATCATTGCTGTTGTTGAAAGGTTTTTTAGAACACCAAAGGGCCACACCTTGCTAGAAATTTCAACAAAACATGATTCCTATCCATTCAGCATTTTCCTATTATTTCTAGTTATTCTGATATTTAGAATGGCATGTGAAAACCACCCACTCCCCCAAATCTATGAAAGTAAAACAATTACACAATTGGAAACTTCAGCCATTTGCATTATTAGAATGCTTCCAAACAATGTGGAATTATTTAAAACACCAAAACGGAAAAAAAAAAAACAGTAACAAAACAAAAAACAAAACCTAGTGTTAGAGAATGCTCTGACAAAATGAAGCATGGTTATCAATTAGGGATTACAGTGGAAGTTTTCATATATGTTTAGACTTTGGGGTTTCTGATCTTTTTCATATGGCATTTTAAAAAAAAAGGTGGAATAGAAATGTGTTGATTTTTTTTCACATATTTTATTTATAATAGCTTTATTTTGTCATATATCATTTAACAAGCTTTCAATCCCACAAAATACAATGAAAACCGTCATGTTTACCAAAATCCTCCAGAGAGCAAGGTAGGGCACCCAGCTCCCATTTCTCCATGCAAAGCAGACCACGAGCCATCACTTCCACCTCAGCTTCTTGGAGAGAGCTGCTCACTTAATTGCTTATTTGCCCCCTGCCTGACCAGTGGAAGAATAACCTTTCTAGGGCATTCCTCTGCAGTTCTGTGTGATTTGATCTTTCTTTGGTGACCTGGGCCATGCCATCCCAATATGAGAAGAAGCAGCAAATTGAAGTCAGATACTTATTGGAATGAAACTCTCATTTTAAGAAGAAATTCAGATCTATTTAGCTTGACCTTGGAACTTGAATTAAATCTTTAGACACTCAACTTTCTCCAGGGAAGTGTGAGGTTTATATGAATTTGAGTGTATTAAAGCTAGTCTGGCTCTGATCTACGTACCAAGTTGGTTAATTTTTCATTTAAAGGACAAAGGGTTTCACTGGAACTAATTTAACTGACTTAATTTGTGATATTCACATACCAGTTTATATTCTAAACCAGGAGAGGTTTTTTAAAACCATTAACATGTCATTAAAAAAACATAATATGTTCACTGATTGATGTTTTGAAGGCAGCCACGGTTGCCTATGGCTGGGGACTTCTGACATGGTTCATTTTTTGCCTTTGCTACTAACCAATTGTGTGACCCAATATGAGGTGTTTCACCTTTCTCTGATTCACTCTCTAACTAATAAACTGGGGTTATAATAATTCCCTCTTCTATCTTTCTCAAAGGGGTATACTGAGAATTAACAAGTTAATGGTCATAAAATACATCAAATGATCGGTTAAAAGGCAATATGTTAGGACTTTTATGTTATGAAAACATATTTGAAATGTATTTTTTTAACAAAAAAGATGACTTCTTTAAGATTTATCGTGTAAGCAAATATGAGAATAAATTGACTTAATACTTAATCTGCTAATATATGTGGATTCATAGGAATCCTGAATTAACAGAAACAAAAAGATCAAGTGCACATTTGAACATCCTGTTCACAGTATTTTTTTCCTCAATATTTTTTCCACATATTTTAAGTGTTCAAAACTCAACTAGTATCAGAATCTTTGCTTGATTAACCCTTCTACTTCACTCCATCTCTTCTGTACTTTGTTGCTTGAAACACAATATTCAGTTGTTTGATTATATATGAATAAGCCTCATAAGAGTTTTAGAGTTTTTGTTTATACTCATTCTTTCCTCCTATCCGCTTACATGGTCTCCATGTCAGAGACTGTGTACCTGTTTACTTTATCTTCCTCACTGCCCCTTATGAGAAGACCATAACAACACTGGAGAAATAATGTTTGCTAATTATATACAAATAAGGCTGGAGGTTGAATTTGATCGGTGGTTCCTTTCTCATCTTATTTTTTAGCTGGCTTTATATAAAATTGTGGATTGCACCATGATAGAACTCAAACAGCCACTGTTTTGTGGACACTTAGAAATTCACAAGTGTGATTTTGTTGCATTTAAGTTAAATGACAAAGATTTTTACTCAATCTTATTTGTAATTATATTGTTGGTAAAACACAAAAAACTAAAACACAAAAAATTATCATTATATTACCAGTTAGAAATTATTATTATTTTTAAAAGATTTTAGTTATTTATTTTTTTAATTTTTTATTGTTATGTTAATCACCATATATTACATCATTAGTTTTTGATGCAGTGTTCCATGATTCATTGTTTGTTCATAACACCCAGTGCTCCATGCAGAACGTGCCCTCCTCAATACCCATCACCAGGCTAACCCATCCCCCTACCCCCCTCCCGATTTTAGTTATTTATTTGATGGAGAGAGAGAGCGCTCAATTGGGGGGCGGGGGACAGCTGGTGAAGGAGAAGGAGAAGCCCCAGCGTGGCTCGATCCCAGGACCCTGGGATCATGACCTTAACCAACTGAACCACTCAGGTGCTCTGCCGGTTAGAAATTATAGTGATATTTTCCAGTATGAATCTTGAGGCTTTGTAAGTCATAAAATATATGGATATTGGAAAGAAAGGAGCTCACAAGAGGTGGGTATGGAAATGGGGCATAGGGAAGAGTGATAGAAGCATAATAATACTTTAATTTTTGAGGGATGAATTCAGCAGCATCCATTCATACATAAGATAAATATTAGTACTTTAAGCATCTATAAAGCAGGCTCTCAAAGATTCTTTCCAAAAGGAAGGAAAAGTAGAAAGGAAAACTTCTAAGTAATGCACAAGTGTGAATGAAGGGGAAATCTTGTAGCACCTAGTATGACACTTAGTAATTTTTTCTTTTGTCTTTGTTTATTTTCCTTTTTAAATGTGAAACATTTAAAACATTTAAAATGTTTCAGTCTGTGAAACATCTGCCTTTGGCTCAGGTCATGATCTCAGGGTCTTGGGATCAAGCCCGTTGTGGGGCTCTCTGCTCAGCGGGGAGCTTTCTTCTCCCTCTGCCTCTGCCCATCCCTGCCCCCGCTTATGCTCTGTCTCTCTCACACAAATAAATTAATGAATCTTAAATAAATAAATAAATAAATGTACTGCTTCATTATGAAAATCTGCATAGAACAGGAAAATATGTCGAATGGCTAAATAATGAGAAGTACCTGATACTATTTATTTTGCCAATAAAATTATTTATTTATTAAAACAAAAAGAAAGAAACTCTCAGACTGGAGCACTGCTCTCACTCTTTATCCAACAGGCATTGTGAATGTATCTTCCCTTAACACGCAGTAACAGTGTCCAAGTCTGGAACTCTTAGCATGAAATTGCCATAGAGAGTTTAGAATACATTTTCGAAGCCGTAACCGTCATGAGCAATAGCACTGATAAGTTAGAGATAAAATGTATCTGAGTATTATCCCAAAATAACAGACAAGGATCATTTTCCTCTTGCTAATTTATATATTTGAAATTCATTCACTTCATAAAGTTTTGAAACGTGCATGCATAAAATTGGGCAAAGTACTCTTACTTTGCTCTGTATATGAGGTTCTATCGAAATCCTTATTTCGAATGTCTAAGTTTTCTCTGTGTTTCAATCACTCCTAACTTTTTCTTTGACTAGCTATTGATTCATCAGTTTTTCCCCCCGGAGGGCAAGGGATCTATTTTACAATTCCAAACTTTTTTGTCAATCTATCCTTTTTTTTTTTTTGATACATTTTTTATTATGTTATGTTAATCACCTACATTACATCATTAGTTTTTAATATAGTGTTTTTATCTCAATTAGTTCTTTCCTTCCTTTTTTTAATTATCTTTCTCTAATTCCTGAATGTTAATGCTCCAGATTTTCTTCTGGACATAGCTTTAGCCATGGTCTCAGATTCTGCTGAACAGTATACTCATACAATTTTATTTTCTGCAGTCTCCAGTTTCGTATGTAGTTTTTTAAAACATTTTTTTTTTGTTTTTGAAGAGAATTTACATTTAAAAATTTCCAAGTTATTGGGATTTTTGCCTATCATTTTGCTATTAACTTCAATTTTTACCACATTGTTATCATAGAATGTAGTCAGTATTAGTTGTACATTTTTAAACTGTGGTTTTCTGTATGATCTAATATTTAAGTAATATTTGTATATAGTCAATGAGCACTTACTTACTTGAAAACTCAGTAGTTTCAAGTATAGAGTTACCCCATCGCGAATCATTTTATGTCCCCTGATAGTCACATTTTTTTTTAAAAAATCTACTTGGTTTGCTAGGGGCTGAGGAATGTTCTTTAGTTACTTATAATTCTGATGATTTTTGCTTTATACATTTTGATGCTATGGCATTTGGTACATCTTTATTACAGTTGTGTTTTTATTGTGACTTATACCCCTTATCATTATAGAGTTGGTCTCATATAATGCATTTTTCATATATTTTAGAAGCTGAGGTCCTGATTTTCTCTCCCCTTCTTTCTACTGCTTTGGGGTTCTTCTCCATTTCTTTTACTTGCCACCTGTCTGAGACGTTCTGTTCGTTTGGTGTCTTATACACTGCATAAAATTGAATTATGTTACACCATACAGCAAGACTCTGTCTTTTTGTAGGTAAATGCATTCCATTTATATTTTACTATAACAGATGTTTCATGTTAAGTTTATTATTTTATGTAATGGTTTTTGTTGTTATTGTTTTTAAGCCTCCCTTTTCCCCTTCTTAAATATATAAAAAATATTTTTTTCTCTCTTGGACTGATTTTAACACCTAGAAGAATGCAAATAAAAAGAACTTCTCTGGGGCCTCTGGGTGGCTCAGTTGCTTAAGCATTTGACTCTTGATTTCGGCTCAGGTCATGATCTCAGTGAGGTCCTGAGACAGAACCTGCCTCGTGCTGGGTGTGGAGCCTGCTTAAGATTCTCTCTCCCTCTCCCTCTGCCCCTCCCCTGCTGCTCTCTCCCTCTCTAAAAAAAGAAAAAAAGAACTTGTTTAATATCTTTTTTGTTGAATGAATAACAAAAATGAATAAAACACTATTCAGTGCTTTAACTACCTCCAAGTATATATCCTTACTCTGAATAACCTTGTATCTATTCTCAACCACCTTACATAAAGAAAACGAACAGCCTTACATTTTTTTTGTTTCTCTCCCCTTCCTGACAATCTTCCATTTTTAACTAGGTATATTATTTTTATGTTTTTATTTTTTTGAAGATTTTTTGTGTATTTATTTGAGAGAGAGAGCACAAGCGGGAGGAGGGGGAGCAGAGGGAGAGAGAGAGAAGCAGACTCCCCGCTGAGCAGGGAGCCCAATGTGGGGCTTGATCCCAGGACCTGGAGATCATGACCAGAGCCGAAGACAGTCAGATGCATAATTGACCTGAGCCACCCAGGTATCCCTCATTAGGTATATTATTTTTTAAATGTCAGAGTTTCTATTGAGCTCTGTATTCATAATTTCTAATAGTTATTTCATACCACAGCTTCCTGATGCTCAAGTTCTTATTTGTTGCTAGATATATTTGCTAAATAGCCATTTTCAAAAGGCCTCTAGGTTCCTTATTTCTTGGGTTCTTGCAGGTTTTGAACATCTTTCTGTTGTGTTTCTGTATATACCACAATTTGACTGGTCGTAACATTTTTAGGTCAACTTTCTAAGTTGTTCTTCCAGTGTGCTATGAATATTCACTCATTATCTCTGGAAATTTAGTATGCCTGTGGACACTTTGGGCTGTCACTGTCATAGATTATTTAATATTTCTGATTGTTTTTCCATAGGATGAAATTTTTTACCTTTGTAGTTAAATACATTTATTAAAATATATCTGACTCTTGATTGTTTTAAATATGTGCTTCCCCCCGCCCGAAATCTCATGTTACATTCAGATCTCCCGTTTCTTATTTTCTTTCCCTTTTTTAAGGAAATTTTTCTTCTACTACAACTTTGTTTGTTATTTCTGTTCCACTTGTTTTGTTATCTTCTTTAGAAATATGAAGGTGTTTGCATACATGGGACAACCTTTAACATTCTCCAATGTCTGTGATGTTACTTTTAATTCGTTTTTTTCTCTTTGTTCTTTTACATTCTGTTTTGTATAATTTTTTCAGACCGGAACTACATGACACTGTGCAGCAGTACCTATTCTGTTTCTTTATGTTTCATTTTGCAGTTTTAGTTTGTATATGGTTCTATTGCTTGACTCAGTTTCTCCTCTGAACTCTGTTAGCTTATGTGCTATATTACTCTTCTGTGTTATCATTTACTTCTCTTTCTCCTTATATCTTGGTTAGGCCTTCTTTTCAGTAATAACTTTCTCCTTAAATTTATGAGAATAAAGATAAATATTTGACTGACATTTATTATTTACTGGAGTTATTCTTTTATTCCTGTGTGCATTTCGTTATCTGCCTCTGTTCTGTTATGTTCTTTCCCTTCGTTTGATGGTATGTATACAGGGTCACCTGTGAGGTTCCTTTTGAGTGTTAGTCCTGCTTGAAAGGGGAGGCTCTATGCAAACCTGTTTCTTCACGAATAACATGGGAGAAATGGGGGAAATGGAGCGAGTTGACCAGCAGCCATGTGCATACACATGTGTGTGATGTTGAGTTAGTAATTTATGGCTTTTTTAACTGTTTTCTTTCCAAGCCCTTTCTCAAAACTCAGTTTTAAGAGAAGATAAAGATGCCATATATTTATCATCCATCTTTACAAAATGCAAATGATACCCATATTATTTGTTAATATGTTAGCACAGTTTGAGTCAACCAACACTTTTTGGACCCTTATCATACACAAGATCCTGTAGAGTCTATTTCATGTTTAAGAGTATCCATAATTCGTGACTTACTGGAAAATAGCACTGACCAGGACCCATGAGACCTGGGTTTCAGATATAGTTTGCCTAAACTAAGACTTTTTAGTTTGAAAAAATTATTTAAATTCTCTATACCTCTGGTTCCTGAGAAATTTATGTAAGACCATCACTAATTCTTTACAAATTGAAATCTCCTGATACTAAGAAACAGAGCAGAGATACAGAAAGCTACTTGAGTCTTTTGAAAGATTTTATCCAATCTTTGATGATAATCATCAACAAAATAAATTTTAAAATATGGAACTTTTATTTACATATGTAAATAATTCTGTAATCAGAAAATATATAAGCATGTTTTCTTCACTGCTGGCCATGTTCATATGTCTTGGGAATACCATATCCCAGAGGGCATCAGTAGAGTAAGAAAGCTTTGTTAGTTTGACCCCCACAGAGGTATATCTTCTTGCATTCTCCGCTAAGTGGAGAAAATCAAAGTAAGTCAACAAGTGTATTTTTTAAATTATAACCGGTGATCTTTCTTTGCTAAAATGAATATTGACATCAAAATTCAGAAAAAAGTTACATATTGCCAAGTAGTAAGTTTTGCTCTTGAAAAATAGATGCTGACTTAGAATCCTTTCTTTAAACTGTAACTGTCTTCGTGATACATTATGAACTGTCTTGCAGTGCCTTATGTGTGATTGAAAAAACATATATATTTTAAAATTCACAGAAAGACAATTAATAAAAGACCTACATTTTACCTACACCAAAAGCTATCTGAGAAAGAAATTACATAAGAAAATTTGAAGGGAAAGGATAAGAAAAAGCAAAGAGATTCTGATAGGTCACTTTTTCATACACAAGCATTTAGTCTAGGGTAATCTTCCAGGACTGTCAGATTTGATTGAAAGATAATGCAAGATTTTTTTCTTGCCACAATTTATAGCATGTATCCATTAGGAATAATTATGGTTGCATGATTTTGCTAGCTGTTATCTCTACAAGTGTTACTAATGGTTTTATCAATTACTCCCTGTCCAATAACTGCATGGTTGTAACCTAATTTAAAGACACTCTATCACCAGGCTGATTTGTGTAGTAGTAAATGACAGCATTTGAGACACCAGCCAAATGACTCACTTCAGTGACTTAGTTAGTCGCTAATAATTAACAATTAGTAGGTACCTAGAGAAAGCTCAAGAGACTGGAGCTCCCACGTTTCTCTTTCTTATCTAAATATAAGAAGTTAGAGAGACTTCAGTGATTCATATTAATAAAACTGAAGGCCTCTATGGGTTTGGAGAACATGTGTATATAAGAGCTGTTAATAATTTCTATTTAAAATGAAAGAAATTGGGGTGATGCATGTTCATAAGGCTATGTCTTAATACATTGGAATTGGGAGATATGCTGAGACCCACAAGTAGAAAAATTACTCTCTAAGTATTTTTTTTTCCGGGCACGTTAGTGCTTCGGTTCAGAAGTAAAGTCAATGTGCTAAAAGGGGAATAGTGTTGGCAAATTTGTGCTATTTCTTGAACTTTAAAGGGAAAATGCTGTATGTGCAAAAAGAAGCACTTCATTACAGATCATTAGTGGGAACTTTATGTACAGCTGAAGGCTCAGAAAGGTATTGCCTGCTTAGAACTAGCTGGGAAGAAATCTGAAATCCCCTTCTTTTTTTTTTTTAATGAATGTAAAGATGTTTTTTTTTTCCTCTAAAGATGTTATCTCTAGGGATTTTTTTTTTTTAAAGAAATCGGCCCATTTTGAAAGTCTAAATAAGAGCCTGAATTTCAAGTCTTAAGTGGCCTACATTTTCTGAAAGTAGTTTGTTTTCTCAGGGTGCAAGATAGTGAAAGTGAGATATGAATGGAGGGAGGATCAGGGTTCTGGCCCTGTGCTGCCCTTCTGCAGAGTCCATCAGTATATTTGGAGCGACCTTGATGAGACCAAGTTGCTTAGCAGTAATTTATCAATCAGGTTCCTGTGTCAGGCCTTAGTACTTTAAGGCTTTCAGGTAAAACATGAACTTAAGATAACAATCAATTTACAAGAAAAGTGTATCAGGTAGAATGATGCAGAGTTTCATTCAACACCCATCATGACCTTCCCAGTTGTACAGGAAGACCCCAACCTGTAGAGAAACATGGGTACTGTGCTCATTCTGTACCAGCTTGTTCTCAGTAGTCTCTGTGAGGAATTTGGTGAGCAGAGCCAACTACAAAGATATTACAGCCTCAGAGCTTTAAGAATGTTGTGGAGAGTACTCTTTAAAAACATCTTCACACTACTGTGATGACTGCACTTCACTACACAGTCATGGCTGGTAAACAGATGTTCCTAGATAAATTCTGATGGACATTCATCACCCCGATTCCTTCGGCTTGCTCCACAAATGTGCTACACGAATCAAGTGTGCAAACGAGCTGAAAGTCCAAGTCCCCAGCCACTCCCTGCTACAGAGCATCATTCCTTGCACATATATTTTTGTCACCGTTTTGTACTAATCACAAAAGAAATCAGTGGAAAGGAAGAAAATAAATCACTGAGGATCTGATCATTCCCTGAACAAGATCACAATGGCCAATTTGCAGGAAAGGGTTTCTCTAATTTCCCCTTGTGGTGGTGATGAGGTTATGAAATAGTCATAATAGCAGGAGAACTGCCCTCTCTGGAAGCTGCTAAGAAAACCCCAACCATAATAGAAGGGCAAGGCCTCGTGGTGTTTCTTACAATGGAGTTGAAGCCCCACCCGCCTTACCCAGTCGTATTTGCATATTCTTTTGAAAACCACACATTGAGTATCTATAGCCCCAGCTGATGTCATCGGGCACAGCATGCAGCCACTAGAAGTGGGACAATTATAATTTTTGTAGCTGATTAATCATCATGAAAAAGTAACAGTCAATTGACTCAATCATACATCCATGGTGATTAATCACACTTCACTTGTGTTTTTTTCCCCCAAGTATTTTACTGACAGTGCAGATGTTGGTTGATTTTCTCCTTTAGCCTTTTACTTGGTCACAGATGTTAAGTAATCACCTTGTCCTGATACTTGACTTATCCATAATCTTCAGTATTACAAGCCCTTAAAAGAAAATGTGCTATTTTCTTAGAAATCAAATGATAACATAGTTATTACCTTTAAAAAAAAAACAGGTTAATCAATATATGAAATAGCCATAATTGTACTCTGTAATCACAGATGCTTTTTTTTTTTTTTTAATAATCATGCTACTCCCCCATTTGTTCCCCAATGGCGTGATTACTGATAAAACACTGGGAAAGAGAGCTGTTTTTCTTCCCTCCTCCTGGAGTGTTAATAGCTCAATTCCACTTAGATTTAATTCAAAACTAGATGTTCTAATCCAGATTTATAAAAGGCCTCACCTGGTTGCATTTCACTTTGGGGGCAGACATAATTTACTCCTGAAAATAGAACAGACATCCTACCACACTCTCACCTGAGCAACAACACTCCTGGAGACGTCTCAGTCACTGGCCCATAAGAGAAGCTAAAATGATTCCGCCGGTGCCATATTTATAAAACTGTCACATATGAATTGTTGATATTTAAGAAGTAATTACCAACACACCAGTCCGCTGGTAAAAGAGGAATATTCAAGGAATATTCCAAACGATTATGAATCAATTAAATCACTTTTAGGGACAAGTGACAACCTAGTTTGTATTCAAGGCAACAGAAACGCTTCACTTCAGGCTTCTTGCTGGAGTAGTGGGATTAGCGGGTGAGGTGTGTCAAAGATATGCTGCAGTCAAGCCCTAGCAGACACCCTTGCCTGGTCTAATTTCTCAAATAGAAATGCCTGATCCCGAGGGAACGGCACGGCGGCTGTCACAAAGTGAAGTCCCACCCCCGCCCCCCAGCCTGGCTCCCATGATTTCAGACTCTCCAATCTTAGAGGACAGTATCATCTCCCAGGACTGCCCTTCAGATCATCTTTGAGATCATTTCCGATGTCGGAAACTGCTTTCGTGCCAACATAACACAGCACCATTGAGTTCTGTCCTAGGTGACTGTCTTGATGCTGTTAATAAAGAGCCTTGGGTTGGATATAATTGTTAATAAACTAATTCTAAAAATCCACTCAAATGTCACTTATAATCAGGATTTTCTGCTGGGCTAGGACCCCTGGGGAAACCTTTGAAGCTGTGAATCTTGTATGCAAGGGCAGGGAGGAACATAAGAAAGTAGAGGGTTACCATTGCTCTCTAGTTTAGGCATTTAAAATGATCACATATGCCTAAGCTCAGAAAGTGAGGGATGGGGCGAAGAACCGGTAGGAAACTCTCCAACTAAACCCAGTTCTCTTTGGATGTGCCAGAGGGAGAGGTGAAAAGATGTTATTACTTGTAATTTATAACAGGAACATCAAGGCACAGAAGATAATATAAAAGCATTTCAGTGAGAAATACCCATGACATGGAACTATTTAAAACAATTAATCAAAAAAGCCTAATTATTCAATTAGATGGATAAATGAATCTCCTTAAAGTGGATATGCAAAAAAGAGAGTGATGATGAAATCTTTTAAAGGGAAATGAGTGTAACAAATCAGCTAAATATGATCTCTAAAAAATTCTGAATAATAAGTCAGTGATTATGTTTTAATTGGGCTTTAGCTTTATTATAATTGAGGACACTCATTATCTTGTTTTATTGTATTTATGATTTTAATATTCATACCATTTGGTACTTTATCCTTGTATACTTTCTGCCAGTGCTTGTTGCACTTCCTGGCTGATTAGTGCCTGGGTCAGTGTGAAGTGAATACAGATGTCTCAATAATGACCGGCAGGAGCGTTGGGCTGATTTTCAGTGTTTGAAGGTCTCCTATAAAGTCGTCCTTTGTGCCATTGTGAGGGTTATTTTTTTCTGTTATTTTTTTTTTCCTCTCTCTCTCTCAACATGAGCAGCTCTGTTGGTAGGAGTCATCTAACAGAAAACTATTTTTCACTCTGAAGGGGATCAAGGGACTTCATTTTGGGGTATGGTAAGTGTTTCTAAAATGACAACTTATACATGCACATTGATCCTATCTTAGGAAAAAAATATGTTTTATGCAAACAGTAACATCTAACTGAAAATTCGAGCTCTTTATCTGAGTGTAGAACGGAGGGCAACACAGAGCTCTTAATGCTTGTAACTTCCAGACGATCGGATAAGCCACTCTTTGTTCACAGAGAAGGGCAGTTGAGCCAAAGATTATTTCCAAGTTTTTGTCAATCACTTTGCCCTGTAAAAGGTGCACACATGGCTGATTACTTACACGCTCAAAATCAGCCAAAAGGTGCAGTCAGAATGGGTCGACAACTGTTCAGCTGCCTTATACATACAGAGAGCTTTAAATGGGCCTTTGAGAAGCAAAGAGGGTAACCATTTAGTGTGTGGGCATGGGATTTTTGTAAACCCAAATGACATACATGAGTATTTAATCCATTTTTTAAATCTTCCAAATGACTCAGTGGCAAGAATTGCATTTAAGATTTTATTTAGGTCCACAGTTTTGCTGCCAGTTATATTGAGATTTGGAGGTAAATAGAATGTGTGGACTCTATTTCGCCCCTTGGTCAGATAAATTTGTATTTCCCAGCCAATCATCCTCTTAGTAAAATAATTTAATGAAAAAATAATGAACGAATAAATAAATAAATAAATTGGAGGGAAAACACCTACACATCTGATGGCCTGTGCAATACTGAGAGCTCTAGTCCACCTGGTCACTTTTCCAAACGCAGCCATAAAAATTATTTCAAAACCTGGATATAGCTCTTTATTGGCAGATATATTTCCATGATCATATTTTTGAAAAAGAAAAATTGACTTGTAATATCAAGCCATGATATATGTTTTCTATGACGTGCTCTCTAAACAGCAGATCTTAGGCAAGTGCTCATCGGCTCTCTCAACTTTGGCATTATTGATCTTTGGGGCCAGATAATTTTTGGTTGTGAGAGGCTAATCTACACATTGTAGGATGTTTAGCAGCATCCCTGGATCCACCCTACTCATGCCAGAAGCACCACCTTTTCCTCAGTTGTGACAAAGATGTAACAGGCATTTCCAAATATCCCCTGGGAGGCAAAATAGCCACCCCCACATTTGAAAAGTATTGCTTTAAAGCCTTAGATGACAGTAAGACATTCTTAAAATTCAGATGGTCCACAATAATATAGTAATAGACAATTATAAAAGCAGGCCATTGATCCCATCCACTGTTACCTGGAAATTGGGAAGGGTCGGATGATTTTCTGCTCAGTTTTCTGATACTAACCGGTTCTATCATCCATAGCACTTTCAAGATTTCGCAGGGATGAAAAAGAAATAGTACAAGAAGCTGTGATGTTTTAACTTGAGGAAAATTGGTAAATTTACTGGAATATAATAGTAATGATAGTGATACTAGCAACAATGATAATAATAGCAGCATCCATTAACCAACACAGCACTAGGCAGCCTTATATTTGTCTACTCATGGAGGTTATTTTACCATGAACAATTTCTCCAGGTAAGAAGTCCGGATTACTCTGCTTAATCAGTGCTTATTCTCTGATCCAGTGCTGGTGTGGTGCCTAGAGGCTGTGTAACAAATGCGTTGGCACCCTTTCTCAAGGCTGTCTGTATCTGGGCTCTTGGATCAACACCAGGTATTTAGTTGAATACAACGACTTCAGTGGTTCCATTTTGAAAATGTGAAGATCAAGTTATTTATCTTGAGATACTGAATGCAAAGGATTCTTAAAGAAGCTTCAAGAACTCCCTATATGTGATTGGACAGTTAGTTTACACATGTATATCTCTAATTGTAGGAGGTCCAGCATAGGATTTCCCCTTTAGCTATGTTGAATCAAAGTTTTCCGTGGAAGAAGAGAGCCAATGGCATATCCTGTGCTGGACTCACTTGGTGTCTTCTCTGTGTCCTATACATATTCTCTGCAGAATCAATGGCTCCTTTAACTACCTTTATTTTACTTACGTTGGTTTAAAAAGGTTAAAAAGCAGCACATTTTCCTCCTTAACTTCTTTGTAGCTGCAACTAGGGTTTCTCTTCCATCTAGTTGAGTGTTCTTAATTTTTTTTTTTTTAGCTTTTTATGTGTTGTATGTTCCTCTCCTACACTGTCTTCCTGTGTTTTATAATTGCTGAATGAGGGTTACCTGACCCACTTATCATTCCATTTCTCTATCTGCCTCTCAAGATTTGACCTCCCTTTGAGCCTCTGTCTTAAAGATAAGTCCCCTGTCCTTTAAGAGTTTGAGCCACATGATCTCAAAGTAAGTGAGCTACACACATTTCACAAGCCATTTTTCACTCTGATGGTTCTAACCATACTACACAGCTATTGTCATTCTGTTCTTAGAGTCACTCCTGGTCACACATAAGCTTTCTTCACATATTCTTCTCCACTGACCATGAAATGGGAGATCTTTAAGACCTCTTCTCTTCGTGCTCTGTGCCCCACAGTTTTGGTTGGGAGTGAAAAGCTTCTGCATAGAATACTTCAAGAATGTTAACACCAAAGAAGTAAAGGAAATGAGTCCTCAGGGATGGTGATTCTCTTCTTTTTCCTCTTTTCAAAACTTACCTCTTCTCCCTCATTTGCAGGACAAAATAATAAACAGAATTTCTAAGCATAGAAGGAGCTGCAAATTGCCTCCAAACATGTATAATCCCTTTTCATGTGTGTGGAACTTTCAGCTACTTGTGTCATATTGTGTGTGTTACTTTAGTAAAAAATATTTTTCCCATTCAAGGATCTTATTGGCAGTGTATATCAGTTACCTAAATTGAAAGGTGACACGTTTTTTTCTACATACAAGAAAGAGGGAAAATCTATTCCCAAATTTCCATAAAGAAGATTTCATGACATTCTATTTAGAATCAGTTTCACAATTATATACCGATCATTTTGATGAGAAAATTTATTATTTCTCCTTATGAGATAATGTATATCAACTTGTGAATTCAGATGATATTCTTCAAAGATGCAAAATAAAAGTGGGCCAGGATTTCAAATTGTCTGTTATTTTTTTCTGCAATTAAATTCCGAATAAAAATGAAGTGATGTGAAATTATACCCACATTAGCAGAATTTTTTAAAAAGTAAATAAAATTATGAAAAAATTAAAAGGAGAAATGTTCACAAAGTCAACCATCACATTAAAATTCGTTTTTGCTGGGTTAGCTGAAAGACCATGAAAAAAATCCACCTGCCATTCAGTTTAATTTCTTGTGTTTAGAGCTCTACAGCATTCTGTGTAAAACTAATCAATAAAAAGGATTTATGAGACCTTGAAATAGAACAGTCGAAAGGAGGAAATTATAGTCAGTTTTAGTTATTAAAGATTTTCACCACTAAATTTAGTATAAGGGAAACGTTATACATCTTTTTTAGCTGAAACAGGACATTTATCAAATGCATGGATTGGGGAGACAATTGTGCTTAGACCCACTGCAATGTGTCTTTATTTGTTGCTCACCATTTATTGTGGGCTGTAGTGAAGTAGGCTCAAACAGAAGGGAAATAGGGTTGGAAAAACTATGTTTTGTTTTGTTTTTTTAAAGGAAAGTGAGCCATGACCTAAACATCAGAGAACAAAAGTATTGTGAATTCAGATCCAGTCCATATTAAACTGCTTTGACTATATATTTAAAAGAACGAGGGCAAGGAAAGAAGGAGACAGGGAGAGAGGAAATAAGGAAGAAAAAGAGACACAGCTCACCATCAGCTTAAATGGCTTTTCAATATTACAGAATCAAAATTTAGCTCTGATCATACTTGGAGGCTAAGTCATTACTGATTTTCCTTGAATTTTGTATCCTAATATTTGCAGGACCATGAGCATTTCTTAAAATAGTTATGCAGGGACTACATAACATTGTTGCTTAGTGACAATGAGTTTTGAGACCCCACCTCAAAGTGCTCCCATACTGCATATATAGTCTGGAGACTTAGATTGATTTTGTAGCAGGGTAATTTGAGAAAATTCAAGAATTTCACTTTTGTTTGATGAAATACAAATGACAGATGGAAAACTGCAATATTTTGAAAAGAAAAAATGCAATGATGCACAGAACAGAAGATTGCCATAATAATAATAGTACTTAGCATTTACACTGAGTTCTTCATCTGCAAAGTGCTTTACAAGCAACTAATTAAGCCTCATAACACTCCTGAAAGACAGGTAAGTATCATTACTGCCATTCTACAGATGGAGAAAATGAGGCATGGGGGTTAAGTATCTTAGCCTAAGGCTATTGGAAATAAATAGCAACACCTGGATTAAGGGTTAGGGTCTCAGTCCTTCCCGGATAAAAGACCAGAGGACTGGCATTCTTTCAACCAAAACAATGACGCTTTTAGTGCTAAATATTTTTCTTGTTGAAAAGATTAACACATCATTCAGTTAGCACTGATTTTCTTATAAACTGCAGTGACACTTGCCTTCAGAAAACAATAACCTGTTCCCTGTTTCTTTATTTTCGTCATTCATTCTTCTTGCTGTCTCCACAATTATCCCCAAAGAATGCCTTTTCTGAATGACTAGGTGATGAGGGCCTTTAGAGTCAGTGTCACCTGGTGGCAAAGCATTGAGACTCGGGTTTCACTTTCTATTAAAGTTACAAATCATATCGATGGGCTTCATTTCAAAATTATGATGGCTTCTCATTTCTGATGGGTAGTAATTGTTGGCAATTTCAAAATCCTACACTATGGGAGGAAGAAATATGTAGATCTTATTCTTTTCTACCATTTAACTCTCTCCATAATTTTCCTGAATCCCAAAATTATTGTTCAAGATGTAGAATGTCACCAAAGAAACAATTCTCAGCATGAAAGCAATCATCTAGTAGATTGCTTGTTTCTGAAGGTTTTGCTGCTGCTCACTTTTAGAAGTCACCTAATTTTTAATGATATTTTGCTGAGCTCAAAGTGCATTTTGGGAAATAGCAAAAATTTTAGGACAAGGTTCCTTTTCTTTCTCTTTCGAGGATCAACAGGGTTGTTAACCTTAAAAAGAATGCCGGTTATTTTACCAGCAAAAGAAGGGTTTATTAGGGAATAAAAGAGAACTATAATAGGGACAAACAAGCTGGGGCAAAACCATGGGGGTAACCCCCGCACTAAGGAGAGGACCCCTCTCTTATAGAGCAAAGGCGGGAGTTGGAAAGACTGTTATAAACGAAAAGTCCTTCGGAGTAAATTAGGAGTTCAAAGTATAGTGGCTTTTCATTGGCTAAGTTGTGACAATCTCTTATTGGCTGGGCCGTTGCCAGAGGAGGAGGAAATCCTTTCTTCCGCCTGCTGGGACAGTAAAGTAATATCCAGGAGCCAGGTCTGTGTGGTCCTGTTGGATTTGCAATTGAAGGCAAATGGTAGAGTGTGAAAGCGGCCCCTGCAGAACCCCCTGACGCCTTTTTTCCCCCATCTGACTCCATTTTAATGAGTTTTCCCTTTATTAATTTTTCAACGATGGTGTTTTCATGTGTACGTGTTTATAAATTCCCAGCCCCTAAGATCTTATATACCAACAGAGGGGAACAGGATTTGAAACAAGAGTGAGCAATGCACTAATGATACTGTGGGATCTAAATGTATAATTAAGTCATATTCTGCTATCTAATAAATCCATTGAGGAACTATGGAAAGGAACAGAGATTAGTTTTGTCTGCTTATGTACTGAGATCAGTTTTTGCCAAACTTCCGATTTGTACATGTGGCCATTAATTGCTAATTTGATTCTGAAAATTTATTCTTATAAACTTGTTTTTTAGAGTTCCAAACAATGATAATGTTCGAAATCTAGAATGTAGTGATGGTTACACAACTCTGTGAATACACTAAAACCATGGAATTGAACACTTAAAATTGTAAATTTTATGTTATGTGAATTATAGCTCAATAAAACTGTTTGTAAAAAAAAAAAATCAGAAATTTCCAAGCCTCTTCACCACATCCTCCCATTCAGTGGTGGTCATTAGCTTCCAAGAACTATGCTCTACTCTATCAATTTAGAACGTACTCTTCAGAGTATTTTTAAAAGATTTTTTATAAAATCTTAAAAGATTGTTTTTTTCCTCACCTTGTTTCTGTTGGCTCTGCAGAAGCCATTTGGGTGCCCAGCTGCTGCACATATTCTCCACACTTAAGTCTACCCAACGGGAACACTGTTGAGAAAACCATTGCTCCAATACTGAATCAACCAACATGGGTCCCATACCCACTAAAAGTGAAACTATCTCCTATTCGAAGGAAACTACAGTTTATGAGGAAGACTAATTTCTCTGCCCTCACAATTACACAAAAGACTCAATGCCCTCACTGCTGCAATTTGATACCTCCCACCCTGGAGTTCAGAGTTCCACCTTGATTCTTCCTGGCTAGCTGGCTCCTCTGTCTGTAGAAGGCTACAATGGGCAGCGACCATGACTTCAAGAGTGATCTGTAAGTCCCACAGGAAATAATATAATGAATACACTGAATATTTGCTAAGTAAATCCATGAAGGTTGGATTGATTGGTATTTAGACGGAGTTACTATTTTCATCATTTCTCTTTTCTCTTTGCTTCCCCACTTCTTGTTGCCAATACTCTATGAAAACATACTTATAATGACAATAGAATATTCTAGAAAGTGAGTATGTCGTTATTTATCCAATCATTTCCTTATTAGCATATAGTTAGAGGTGTGTAAAAAAAACTAAAGTTGTGATTCCTACTTCGCACTAACATACACAGTATCTTCTTAAATACCCTCATTTATAGGTTTTGTTCTCTATTATTTCATATTTAATCTAATGTTAAATCTTTACCAAATTGAAATATATAAATTGTTCTAAGCCTCTTTCTGCTGGTTGCCAAAGACCACAGTAAATTTGACCAGTTATAGTACCACGTCCAAATATATGAGAGTTTTCCTCTCCCTCGACCTTTGGGATTTTTGCATTCTGATTTTTTTTCAAATAAATTAAATAATTCCTCTAAAGTACATTTCATAGTGTCCCATAGTAAGGTATTACACTTAATGGTATTATTATAAATTTTGTTACTAATAATGATATAGATACTTGTCCAGGTACTAGGAAAATAATGGCATCTGTCTTGAATTCATCTTTCTTTCATTATCAGTAGGTTGAAAAATGTTCATTATTTATCATTTCTATGTCTTCCATGAATTTTCTTATTATCTCTTTTATTTATTTTTATTAGAGTGCTTCTCTTTTTATCTAGATTTTTAAGCATTTTAAATATAGTAACAATATTGACCTGTCATTTTTGTCTTAAATATTTTCAACAATTTTATTGTAATTCCTTGAGTTTTTTGACATAAAATTTCAAATTATTATTGATGTATATTAATCTTTAAAGAATGATTTTATCTACCACTATTTTTATATTTAGAATAGTTTCCCCAAATTTTAATCTCAGCAACACTCAGTTTTTGAAAAGTGTTGTTAAATAAATAAAATTATATGGCCTACTATGTTTGGAGAAAATGAAGAGGTATTAATGTAAGTGGTTTACTTTCATGTTTCCCATGCTTTTTAGGAAGGTAATATGCATTGAATTTCCAATGAGGGAATAAAGTGTACCACATTTATAGAACACATGTGGCCAGAAACCTCTGTTCATAAAGCATGCCATACCATAGGGCTGCTGTAGCTCAGAACACAGGACAAGTGACCCTACGTAGGAATTATTTGCCTGTCCCAACATTATTTTTAAAAAGTTAAACCATACTTTCTTTTAGTTCTTAAAGGCCTCATTATTTACGTATTTAACTTTTTTTCACATAAGGTGTTATTTGATATCTTGTAGGCTGGGATTCCTTTTTTTTTTTTTTTCCCACCAATAATCAGTTCTCCCAGTACCTTTTGTTAAAAAACCTGCAGTCTTTTAATCATTTGGTTTATGATGCACTCTCTTTTTTGCCATGATATAATTCTTACATACACATTTAGTGTGTTGAAGTACTCTCCGTTTTATTAATCTGAATAGAACTTTATGAATCAGAACCATATAGTGTTTTAGCACTACAATACATTTAAATATCTCCTTTAATATATTTAAATATGTGATGCTCATAGACACCTTTACCTATCTATTCTTCCAAACAAACTTTTAGAATTATTTTATCATGATCCTAAATATCATTTTATTAATCCTATAATTAATTTGGAAACAATTTGCATATTTTACAAAATCTAGTGCTCCACTATGGAGATACAGTTTTTGTTCCTATTGTATTGAAGTTTTTATTTATATTGCTTAGGAATGTATTTTGATACTTTATATAGATTATGTATTTTGATACTTTATATAGATTTCTTAGTAAGATATTACTATTATGTGAATAGTACCTTTTCTCATTATGTGCTCTAATTGATTATTGCTGTTATATAGAAAAACTATCAACTTTTGCCATTTAATTTGTATCCAATCATTGTAATGAACTTGAATATTAATTCTCAGAATTTTACAGATGGTTCTCTTGAGTTTTTCTATTTAAATAGTCATATTGTCTGCAAATAATAACAAAAACTTGCCTTCTCCGACTTCAGTAGTATTATGTTTTATTGCCTTGGCAAGGAAGTCTATGTCTGGGTTAATTAGTAAGGGTAATAGCCAGCATTCTTGATATTAATTAAATATAATATTGGCTTTTTAAAGATAATTTTAAACATACATTAATGAACATTTTATTCCTAATTTTGTAGGAATTAATTTTTAAAAATCAGAAATGGGTGTTGAATACTATTGAAGGCATTTTACCAACATATAAGAGCAAAAGGAATCTCTGAGATTTCTTTTTGTATCTGTCTATCTACACACACACACACACACACACACACACACACACACACACACACACGGTTATAAGTTAAGACATTTATATATGTAGTTGTATATGTCATATATACAACCACACGCACACATACACATCTATGTCTAATGTTACTAAAAAGGCTGGCTTTCCTGCACTAAATTCTCTCTGGCATAAACTAAGGCATGTTCCTAGAGGCTGTGTCTTAGTGCTTAATGCTGAGACTGCCACATAATTTTCTTATGTGGTTTCAGATTTCTGTAATAAATCATTTTCAGATTTTCCTTGGGCCTCAGGATAATGGTCTCTTTACCTCTGTTTCTCTTTTTTTTATTGGACCTTGTCTTATTGTTGTTTTTGTTTTTCCCTCCTTCCAGTGCTTAAATCAGAGCCATCCAGAGTTAGTGTTTGCCATCAGACAAGATATCAATTTTCTTTGAAGCTGCTAATGGTCTACCAGGTGCTAAATGTATTCCCTTTTCATATCTGTGCATATGAAAGAGTACTAAACATCTATATTATCAGCCATACATCAGTGTCTAATAAAACTTTATCTGGTTCAGTTCTTTTGGACTGAAAGGGAACCGTTTTCCAACTCCTAGAGATAAAGGACAAAGGAATTCTATACTGTACTGCTTTAGAAGCTCCTGCCTATAGACCATTTATGATTCCACACATGCAAGGTGATGTTTTCTAAGATGTAACTCTCTAGGTTCAACCCTGCACCATCTGCACAGTTGACACATAGTAGGACTGTGTTCTACATATGGTTGAACCAAGACTTAAATGACAAAGTTGGTCTGAGACATAAGAACCAATGTTCAAGGGCCAGAGAGAGGCCTTAGGAGCTAAAGGTATTCCCCAGCTGACAGCCCCTAAGATGTGCAAAAAAATAAACGGGATCTGCCACCATAAGAAATTGGATTCTGCCAACAACCTGAATGAGGCTGGAAGGAGGGTCTCCCCCAGTACCTCTAGATAAGAGCCCCAGCCTGCCAACGCCTTGGTTTTGGTCCTGGGAGACTCTCAGCAGAGAACCAGCTCAGCCATGCTGTGCTACAACTTCTTTTTTTTTTTTTTAAGATTTTATTTATTTATTTGACAGAAAGAGAGAGAGTGCCCATGAGACAGGGGGAGAGGCAGAGGGAGAGAAAGAAGCAGACTCCTTGCTGAGCAGGGAGTCTGACATGCGGCTTGATACAGGAACCCTGTGATCATGACCTGAGCAGAAGAGATCATGAACTGAGCTGAAATCAAGAGTTGGAGGCTTACCCACTGAGCCACCCAAGCACCCTGTGCTACAATTTCTGACATACCCAAACTGAAAGCTACCAAATTTGTGCTGATGAAAGCTGGTAAGTTTGTGGTGCCAGGCTCATATTGCTGTCTGACAGCTTGCTTTGTCTCCTACTGCCCCCACCCCCTTCATCATTCACAGGGCATTACCTCCCATAAATCTCTAGCAATTAAAACAAAACTTGAGGAAAGTGTGGGGGGTGGGGAGGGGATGAGAGTGCCTTGGTGCCTTAAGAAACAACACTTTCATGCCATAAGGATGACTGCACCAGTGTTGTGTTAGATACTGACCTGAAGATTGTATTGCTGTGTACTCAGTACAGATGAAATGAGGTGTCTTCCTGTTGTTTCTCAGGAAGCAGGACTCCTTTGTTGTAGACAAGTTGGAGGAGACCATTATTTTTCTCATAATCTTCCATCGCTCTTCTATTCAATGGAAACCCCTCTCCCAACCAACTGAAGCACTTATATATTCTTTCAGTCTTAATTTTCCAGGGTTCTTTGAGTTTACATCCTTTTTCCTGTCTTCATAGATAATTTACTGGGAAGTTTAGAGATACTCAGTGAAGAGTTACTTTCTTGGTGTCCGTTGGATAGAAATCTGGAAAGATGGGGCACCTGGGTGGCTCAGTTGGTTAAGCATCCAACTCTTGATGTCAGCTCAGTTCATGATCTCAGGGTCATGAGTTCAAACCCCACCTTGAGCTCCATGTTCAGTGGAAGGTCTGCTTGAGATTCTCTTTCTTCCTCTCCCTCTGTCCCTCACACTCATGCTTTCTCTCAAAAACAAATAAATCTTTAAAATAAAAAAAAAGAAATTTGGGCACACATTCAGATTCTTGAAGTGAAGATAAAGCTCACAGAAACAAATCAAAAGTAGTTTAGTCCATTCTGTTCTAGAACATTTCAATTCTCTTTTATAAAAGAAGTAAAAATTAAACACCTTTAAGCAGATACTTCAAAATTTCAACCTTACTTCATATAATAATCATATGATAAACTACATCAGAAAAATACTATGAAACTACTTAGACCATATACATTTCTCAAAGTAACCAAGACAATGAGGAAGGGTAACTATATAGTGTACCATTACGTATTATTTGAAATTATGATTTAGATACAGAATAATTTTTTTAATTGTTTTATTTTTATGTTAATCACCATACATTACATCATTAGTTTTTGATGTAGTGTTCCATGATTCATTGTTTGTGCATAACACCCAGTGCTCCACGCAGAACGTGCCCTCCTTAATACCCATCACCAGGCTAACCCATCCCCCCACCCCCTCCCCTCTAGAACCCTCAGTTTGTTTTTCAGAGTCCATTGTCTCTCATGGTTTGTCTCCCCCTCCGACTTACTCGCCTTCATTCTTCCCCTCCTGCTTTCTTCTTCTTTTTCTTTTTTCTTAACATATGTTGCATTATTTGTTTCAGAAGTACAGATCTGTGATTCAACAGTCTTAAACACAATGCTCACCATAGCACATACGTTACCGAATGTCTATCACCCAGCCACCCCATCCCTCCCACCCCCACCACTCCAGCAACACTCAGTTTGTTTCCTGAGATTAGGAATTCCTCATATCAGTGAGGTCATATGATACATGTATTTCTCTGATTGACTTATTTCACTCAGCATAACACCCTCCAGTTCCATCCACATCGTTGCAAATGGAAACATCTCATTCCTTTTTATGGCTGCATAATATTCCATTGTGTATATATACCACTTCTTCTTTATCCATTCATCTGTTGATGGACATCTTGGCTCTTTCCACAGTTTGGCTATTGTGGACATTGCTGCTATAAACATTGGGGAGCACATACCCCTTCGATCCCTACATTTGTAACATTGTGGTAAATACCCAGTATTGCAATTACTGGATCGTATGGTAGCTCTATTCTCAACTGTTTGAGGAACCTCCATACTGTTTTCCAGAGTAGTTGCACCAGCTTGCATTCCCACCAACAGTGTAGGAGGGTTCCCCTTTCTCCGCATCCCCGCCAACATCTGTCGATTCCTGACTTGTTAATTGTAGCCATTCTGACTGGTGTGAGGTGATATCTCATTGAGGTTTTGATTTGGATTTCCCTGATGCTGAGCGATGTTGAGCACTTTTTCATGTCTCTATTGGCCATTTGGATGTCTTCTTTGGAAAAATGTCTGTTCATGTCTTCTGCCCATTTCTTGATTGGATTATTTGTTCTTTGGGTGTTGAGTTTGATAAGTTCTTTATAGATTTTGGATACTAGCCCTTTATCTGATATGTCATTTGCAAATATTTTCTCCCATTCGGTCGGTTGTCTTTTGGTTTTGTTGACTGTTTCTTTTGCTGTGCAAAAGCTTTTTATCTTGATGAAATCCCAGTAGTTCATTTTTGCCCTTGCTTCCCTTGCCTTTGGCAATGTTTCTAGGAAGAAGTTGCTGCGGCTGAGGTCGAAGAGGTTGCTGCCTGTGTTCTCCTTTAGGATTTTGATGGACTCCTGTCTCACATTTAGGTCTTTCACCCATTTGGAGTCTATTTTTGTGTGTGGTGTAAGGAAATGGTCCAGTTTTATTCTTCTGCATGTGGCTGTCCAATTTTCCCAACACCATTTGTTGAAGAGACTGTCTTTTTTCCATTGGACATTCTTTCCTGCTTTGTCAAAGATGAGTTGACCATAGAGTTGAAGGTCCATTTCTGGGCTCTCTATTCTGTTCCATTGATCTATGTGTCTGTTTTTGTGCCAGGACCATACTGTCTTGATGATGACAGCTTTGTAATAGAGCTGGAAGTCCGGAATTGTGATGCCGCCAGCTTTGCTTTTCTTTTTAAATATTCCTCTGGCTATTCGGGGTCTCTTCTGGTTCCATACAAATTTTAGGATTATTTGTTCCATTTCTTTGAAAAAAGTGGATGGTATTTTGATGGGGATTGCATTGAATGTGTAGATTGCTCTAGGTAGCATTGACATCTTCGCGATGTTTGTTCTTCCAATCCATGAGCATGGAACGTTTTTCCATTTCTTTGTGTCTTCTTCAATTTCTTTCATGAGTATTTTATAGTTTTCTGAGTACAGAACCTTTGCCTCTCTGGTTAAATTTATTCCTAGGTATCTTATGGTTTTGGGTGCAATTGTAAATGGGATCGACTCCTTGATTTGTCTCTCTTCTGTCTTGTTGTTGGTGTATAGGAATGCCACTGATTTCTGTGCACTGATTTTATATCCTGCCACTTTACTGAATTCCTGTATGAGTTCTAGCAGTTTTGGGGTGGAGTCTTTTGGGTTTTCCACATGCAGTATCATATCATCTGCAAAGAGTGAGAGTTTGACTTCCTCTTTGCTGATTTGGATGCCTTTTATTTCTTTTTGTTGTCTGATTGCTGTGGGTAGGACTTCTAATACTATGTTGAATAGCAGTGGTGATAGTGGACATCCCTGCCACGTTCCTGACCTTAGGGGAAAAGCTCTCAGCTTTTCCCCATTGAGAATGATATTCCCTGTAGGTTTTTCATAGATGGCTTTTATGATATTGAGGTTTGTACCCTCTATCCCTATACTCTGAAGAGTTTTGATCAAGAAAGGATGCTGTACTTTGTCAAATGCTTTTTCTGCATCTATTGAGAGGATCATATGATTCTTGTTCTTTCTTTTGTTAATGTATTGTATCACGTTGATTGATTTGTGGATGTTGAACCAGCCTTGCAGCCCAGGGATAAATCCCACATGGTCATGGTGAATAATCCTTTTAATGTACTGTCGGATCCTATTGGCTAGTATTTTGGTGAGAATTTTTGCATCCATGTTCATCAAGGATACTGGTCTGTAATTCTCCTTTTTGATGGGGTCTTTGTCTGGTTTTGGGATCAAGGTAAAGGTGGCCTCGTAAAATGAGTTGGGAAGTTTTCCTTCCATTTCTATTTTTTGGAACAGTTTCAGGAGAATAGGTATTAATTCTTCTTTAAATGTCTGATAGAATTCCCCTGGGAAGCCATCTGGCCCTGGGCTTTTGTTTGTTGGGAGATTTTTGATGACTGCTTCAATTTCCTTTGTGGTTATAGGTCTGTTCAGGTTTTCTATTTCTTCCTGGTTCACTTTTGGTAGTTGATACATCTCTAGGAATGCACCCATTTCTTCCAGGTTATCTAATAGGCTGGCATATAGTTGCTCATAATATGTTCTTATAATTGTTTGTATTTCTTTGGTGTTGGTTGTGATCTCTCCTCTTTCATTCATGATTTTGTTGCTTTGGGTCATTTCTCTTTTCTTTTTGATAAGTCTGGCCAGGGCTTTATCAATCTTGTTAATTCTTTCAAACAACCAGCTCCTAGTTTCGTTGATCTGTTCTACTGTTCTTTTGGTTTCTATTTCATTGATTTCTGCTCTGATCTTTATTATTTCTCTTCTCCTGCTGGTTTTAGGCTTTCTTTGCTGTTCTTTCTCCAGCTCCTTTAGGTGTAGGGTTAGGTTGTGTATTTGAGACCTTTCTTGTTTCTTGAGAAAGGCTTGTATTGCTATATACTTTCCTCTCAGGACTGCCTTTGTTGTATCCCAAAGATTTTGAACAGTTGTGTTTTCATTTTCATTGGTTTCCATGAATTTTTAAATTCTTCTTTAATTTCCTGGTTGACCCATTCATTCTGTAGTAGGATGCTTTTAGCCTCCATGTATTTGAGTTCTTTCTGACTTCCCTCTTGTGATTGAGTTCTAGTTTCAAAGCATTGTGGTCTGAAAACATGCAGGGAATAATCCCAATCTTTTGGTACCGGTTGAGACCTGATTTGTGACCTCGGATGTGATCAATTCTGGAGAATGTTCCACGGGCACTGGAGAAGAATGTGTATTCCGTTGCTTTGGGATGGAATGTTCTGAATATGTCTGTGAAGTCCATTTGGTCCAGTGTGTCTTTTAAAGTCTTTATTTCCTTGTTGATCTTTTGCTTAGATGATCTGTCCATTTCAGTCAGGGGGTTGTTAAAGTCCCCCACTATTAGTGTATTGTTGTCAATGTGTTTCTTCACTTTTGTTATTTATTGCCTTATATAATTGGCTGCTCCCACGTTAGGGCATAGATATTTACAATTGTTAGCTCTTCTTGTTGGATAGACCCTTTAAGTAGGATATAGTGTCCTTCCTCATCTCTTATTACAGTCTTTGTTTTAAAATGTAATTTGTCTGATATAAGGATTGCCACCCCAGCTTTCTTTTGGTGTCCATTAGCATGGTGAATGGTTTTCCACCCCTTCACTTTCAATCTGGGGGTGTCTTTGGGTCTAAAATGAGTCTCTTGCAGACAGCATATGGATGGGTCTTGTTTTTTAATCCAATCTGATAGCCTGTGTCTTTTGATTGGGGCATTTAGCCCATTTACATTCAGGGTAACTATTGAAAGGTATGAATTTAGTGCCATTGTATTGCCTGTAAGGTGACTGTTACTGTATATTGTCTCTGTTCCTTTTTGATCTGTGCTGCTTTTAGGCTCTCTCTTTGCTTGGAGGACCCCTTTCAATATTTCTTGGAGGGCTGGTTTCGTGTTTGCAAATTCCTTTAGTTTTTGTTTGTCCTGGAAGCTTTTTATCTCTCCTTCAATTTTCAATGACAGCCTAGCTGGATATAGTATTCTTGGCTGCATATTTTTCTCGTTTAGTGCTCTGAAGATATCATGCCAGTCCTTTCTGGCCTGCCAGGTCTCTGTGGATAGGTCTGTTGCCAATCTAATATTTCTACCATTGTAGGTTACATATCTCTTCTCCCGAGCTGCTTTCAGGATTTTCTCTTTGTCTCTGAGACTTGTAAGTTTTACTATTAGATGTCAGGGTGTTGATCTATTTTTATTGATTTTGAGAGGGGTTCTCTGTGCCTCCTGGATTTTGATGCCTGTTTCCTTCCTCACATTAGGGAAGTTCTCTGCTATTATTTGCTCCAATATACCTTCTGCCCCTCTCTCTCTTTCTTCTTCTTCTGGGATCCCAATTATTCTAATGTTGTTTCATCTTACCATATTGCTTATCTCTCGAATTCTGCCCTCATGATCCTGTAGTTGTGTCTCTCTCTTTTTCTCAGCTTCTTTATTTTCCATCATTTGGTCTTCTATATCTCTGATTCTCTCTTCTGCCTCATTTATCCTAGCAGTTAGTGCCCCCATTTTTTATTGCACCTCATTAATAGCCTTTTTGATTTTGACTTGGTTAGATTTTAGTTCTTTTATTTCTCCAGACAGGGTTTCTCTAATAACTTCCACGCTTTTTTCAAGCCCAGCTAGTATCTTTAAAGTCATGATTCTGAACTCTAGGTCCAACATCGTACTGATGTCCGTAATGAGTAGGTCCCTGGCTGACGGTACTATCTCTTGTTCTTTTTGCTGAGGTGATTTTTTTCGTCTTGTCATTTTGTCCAGAGGAGAATAGATGAATGAGAGAACAAAATGCTAACAGGTTAACAACATCCCCAGCAAATATACTCTATACAAATCAGAAAAGACCTGAAACCAGGGGAAAAGAAAGGGAAAGAAAGAAAAAAGAAAGAGAAAAGAAAGAAAAAAAAAACAGAAAGAAAAAGATAAAAACAAAAACAGAACAATACATAAAAACCAGAATATGATCAAATATGATCAGACTAGTGCATAGATCAGTACCACACACTAGATTTTGGGCGTATTTTGGTCTGTTCAAAAAAAGTGCCTCCTAAAATTTTAAGGAAGAAAGACTTATATATGTACAAAGTAAGGGTTGATACAATGAAGGGATGGAAGATGACTGTAAAGATGAAAATTATAAAAAATTTTATAAAAGGAATTGATAAGAGAAGTTGTTTGAAAAAAGAAAGAAGATTTAAAAAAAAAGGGGGAGAGAATGTGATCAGGCAGGAGACTAGAACAAAGACATACACTAGTGATTTAGGGTATATTTTGATCTGTTAGAAGAAACTGTATCTCAGAATTTTAAAGAGAGAACAACTTATATATATATGCCAAAAATAAGGGTAACTACTATGAAGGGATAAAATATGACTCTAAAAATGAAAAATAAAAAATGTTTTTTTAAAAAAAGGGATTGATAAGATGTTGGTTGAAAAAGGAAAAAAGAGAAATTAAAAAAACAGTTAAAAAATTAACTTTGAAAATCTAATGAATCATGGTAAAAAAAAAGCCATGAATTCTATGTACAGTATTCCCCTAGCGCTGGAGTTCTCCAGTTCTCCTTGATTAGTAAACTTGGTCTTGGCTTCCTGGCTGTTCGTGCTGATCTTCTGGGGGAGGGGCCTGTTGCTGTGGTTCCTAAATGTGTTTGCCGGAGGCGGAATTGCCCCACCCTTGTCAGTCGGGGCTAAGCAAGCTGCTTGGGTTTGCTCTCAGGAGCTTTTGTTCCCTGCAAGCTCTGGTACAGCTTTGGAGGACCAGGGTGAAAATGGTGGCCTCCCAATCTCCACTGGGAGGAGCTGAGAACTCGGGGCCCGCTCCTTAGTGCGCCCCCAGAGAAAAGCAGTCAATCACTCCCGTCTCCCCGGTCTCAGGCCGCACTCCGTGCTCACCCGGCCTGTGACCGAGCGTTTCTCTCTCTGGCACCCGACCCTGTGTGGAGTCTCCAAACCCAGCAGATCCCCGGGTGCACTCCCGTACCATTCCTCCCGGGAGAGGGAGGGGAGTCTCCCCGGCTCTGCCGCTTGTTGGGTCCCTGCTGGAGGAGCAGTGGCCCGACTGTTTCGGCAATCACAGTTTATGGCAACCCCGAGCTGAGAGCCTGCGCCTCAGCTCTGTCTCTGCAGCCGGCTTCCCCACTCCGATACCTGGGAGCTCTGCTGCACTCAGGCACCCCCGGTCTTTCTGTGACCCCGAGGGTCCTGAGACCACACTGTCCCGCGAGGGCTCCACCCCCCGCTTAGCCACTGGGCAACGTCCCTCAGCGGAGCCGGCTTCTAAAAGTTCCGATTTTGTGCTCCACAGCTCTATCACTTGCCAGAAGCGGCCGACGGAGGCCCCCTCCCCCGCCGTCTATCCTCCCGAATATCGCCTCGGATTCACTTCTCCGCACGTCCTACCTTCCAGTAAGTGGTCGCTTCTCTGTTCAGAGAGTTGTTGCTACTCTCTTCTTCCGTCTCCTGTTGAGTTCGTAGGTGTTCAGAATGGTTTGATCCCTATTCAGCTGAATTCCTGAGACCAGATGAAATCCAGGTCTCCTACTCCTCTGCCATCTTGCTCCCCGCCCCCAGATACAGAATAATTTTTATTCTAAAGGATAGCAAGAGGCTTATAAAGTTGTTGGCATATATATATTTATCTGCCCATCTTTTGAAATAATCCCCAAAGAATTTTGTAAATTGTCAGTCTGCCACTAGAGATTTGTATTAGTTTGAATTTGTCAGAGAAACAGAATCAATAGAAGATATAGATGTAAATATAGATATATAGATACAGATGGATGTAGACATGAATACAAATACAGATATACACCCTTCAAGGAGTTGGCTCATGTGATTGTAGAGGCAGAGAAGTAAAAGATCTTGCAGTGAGCAAGCTGGAGACCCAGAACAGTGGATGGTATAGGTCCGGTGTGCATCCAAGGGCCTAAGAACCAGGAGAGCAAATAGTGCAAGTTCCATTCCAAGTCTAAGTCCAAAGGCAGAAAAAAACTGATATCCCATCTCAAAGACAGCAAAGCAGAGAGAAAGAATTCTCTCTTACTCATCCTTTTATTCTATTCAGGCCTTCAACAGATTGGATAAGGCCCACCCACACTGGGGAGAGCAATCTGTTTTACTCAGTCTACCAATTCACATGTTAATCTCCAACCAGAAATGCTATTGTAGACATAACCATAATAATGTTCAACCAAATATCTGATTACTCCATAGCCCACTCAAATTGAAACATAAAATTAATCATCACAACATTCTATTTTACAGTACTATAACCTAGATTAGTATAATAACTAAAGAAAATACAGTTAAGGACACTTGATAAGGAAAAAAATTGATTCTATATCTTCTTTTTTTAATGCTATGTCTTCTAACACTACTCTTTTATTTAACATTTATTTGCTATAAAGAAAATGTACAGTATGAAATATAATTTGGTGTGTTTCAAAGTTTATGGCTATTGTGAATCTCTCTTTTCCATGAGGCAGTGTCACTGGAACTTTACTCCTTTCTCATATTTAGAACCATTGGGTCTTAATGTGAAAAACAACACATGTCTGACCTGCATAGTTGCTTCCATATGACTTTTTTGATTTGGAAATATACAGCATAAAGTGTTATTTAGGAAAAACTTTCCATATCTATCTCTTCATATTTAAAATTTATAAATTAATGATGTGGTATCAAAATGTTCTAAAAGACCTCTTGGTAAAATGTACCATAGAAGAGCCTTAACACAGTGTAATTCCATTATTCTCATTTTATAGATAGGGAAATGTAGGCTTATAGACATGAAATACCTCCCACAAGGTCATAGCACAAATTAATTAGTGGCACAACCAGAAATGTGCAAGATGAGTAAGTAAAATGCAAATTAATTTTACAATATATTTACTCTTAAACTAGTTATTACTTTTTAAAATATATTTAATATATTTGATTTAAATATTATATTTAAATAAATTTAAAATGAATGTCATGCACCCATTAAAGATTTGAACCAAGATGCTAGGACGTAGTCTTACTTCTTATCTTTACCTCCAAAAAGGTGACTTAATTAATTATGGACAAGGAATATAAAACAAAATCTAAGATGACATTGAGCCAAGGGAGCATTTAAAGCTGAAAGCAAATTGGTCATGATTTAATTTGAAGACAGTAAACTAGAGGCACTGAAATTGAGAAATCAGGTATGCCCACCTTCAAGGAAGTAAGTAAACTTTTTATAAGACAACACTTCTTTTACTAGTGAATATAAAACAATTTGTAACTCACTTTATGTTACTGTCATAGGAGCATCTAATGACAGTCCCGCTTCATTTTTCATATCTGCTTTCATCTGAAAACCTCCCAAATATACCTTACAAATAATAATTTATTAATTCACTGAAAAGTACTTTCAGTCAGGTGAGGACAGACAAGATCCCTCACTCTACTCACATTTTAATGGAATCATCCCATTGAATTGAGACCCAGCGATCTACTCTCCCCATTTCACAATGTCTAGATTTTAGAAATGTCTTTAGCTCTATGGTGTTGTCCTTTATAAAAATAAATGAAAAGGATCACAATGTTACTTGTATATTTCACATGAAATCTAAGCACAACTTGATCAGATGCCATTTTTTTTCTTAGTGGGCATATGGCTATAGCCATTGCAGAATTATCTCTATTTCTGGCTCTGTCCCTTTGCCTTCAAGCTGAATAATGCCACTATTTCATACAGACAGCTCATTTTCAACCACCCTAACCATGCCAGTTAGAGCCAGCAGTTACCAATTCCCGGTGGTCTTTGTTTGCACTGAAATTCTTGACAATGTGCTCCCCTTCTTTACCTTTCTCACTTCTGAGATGCAGTAGTCATCTTTCTGAGCAAGGGAGTTAACCCAGCACAGATGGTTCCATCATCTATTTCTGGGGATGTTCATTTTTGTTTTTGTTGCTTAGGTTGATATAGATAAAGAAGATAGTTTTAAAGAACATGGATACAATATCAATGGCATATCTATCTCAGCTACACAAAAGACTGGACTTAGTAATGACTGTGAAACCTTTTCAGGGGTCTGGACTGGCTGATGTGCTGATGTTACTTTTTGGTAGCTAGTTTTCTCAGTTAAGAGCACCCTTAGTCAATAAGTGTACACTATGTATCCATAGATTACATAGTGCAGATTATGTTCTTGTAGGTGATTGACTGAAAATATCTGGATTTGTATGTTGGATTAACATCTGGAAAATTTCCCATAACATTTTTATATGTGCTGCATCAAAATTGATTATTGCTAAAATCTCAATACACTTATCCTTTAATTTGGTTCTTGGGAATAAAAATCAGTGTATTTGCATAGTAAATATCGACCAAACATAGAAAGTTACTTCTTGTAAAAATCAGGAATTCACTGGGCTACAGAAATCATTATTGTCTATATGAAATTTATATGGAATTTGGGTTTCCTTTCCAAGTACTAATCCAATAATAGTCAGTTTATAAATTTTAAAAGAATTACTGTGAGCTCAACTTTATAACTGAAGACAGAAAAGTATTACTTAATTTCTTTGGATAAATAACTCTACCTCATGTATTTTTAAAATCAATGGAATGACTGTTCTTAGAGCAGTGTCTCACACTTGGTTGGACCTGAAACATTTACAATTTGAGTCTATTGGACATAGAATTGAAAACTTCTTTTATAATGAAACAAATCTCAGTGGAACTGCTCCTCACCCCCTTCGTTGCTCATCTTGGCTTAGCTGAGCTCCTCCAGATTCAGAGTAGGATGAGGAATGCATCCATTGCTCTTACTAAAGTAGAATCACTAATTTTTTAAAGTTGATATTACTCCATAAGAAACATACTATTAAATCAGCAACATTGTACTGTATCTGTAATTATAAAGTAATAGCATGTTCTGGGGGAGTTGATTGCTTATAACACATCAAAATCAGTAAAAAAAGGAAGAAAAAACACTTAATTGAAGGTGTATATTCTGAAGGTATATTTCCTGGGATTCAGAGGAAATTGCATGGATTGATTATAAATGCTAAGTTTCATTAAAAATAAAGACCTGTGGAGAATGTCTTATCATCTTTCCAAAAGGCAGGCATAAGCTAGCTTGAGACTCATTCTTTCAATAATCCTTTACTGAGTGTCCACTCTGTACATGAAGAAATTTCAGACCAACCTGGCTTAATAATATCTTCTTATTACTCCCATCTCCAATAAAAACTGTGAGATTCTGCCTTCAAGTACAATGAAGAAGAGTTTAATATTTCCATTTTGAGCTGTTTGTTGGTGGGCACTGTTACATATTTTGAAATGAAATAGTAATTGGAGTGATTTTTGTCTATTCGTTTCAAGTATACGTTTACTGTAAGGTAGACTTCATCGTTTAAATTTCAAAAAATTAATTTTAACAAATTATTCATGCTAATTTTAGCTCTCCAATACCTTAAGGATCCATGGACTTGATAGTTTCTTGGTACCTCTAAGGAATTATAGACAACTTGGAAAGGAATTCCCTATAGGTACTAAATAAAATGATGACACTCTCTTCTTAGAGAGGTGCTATAGTGCATATTTAAGAGTGGGGGTTCTAGAGCAAGCCTTCCTGGGGTCAAATCCTGTGAACCACATCACTTTGGGGAAGTTATTTATGTCTCCTTGCTTCAGCTTCTCTATGAAGTGGGGCTAATAATAGTGCCTAACTCATTGAGTTGTTTTAGGATCCAGTGAGTTAATGCATATAAAGCATTTAGAATAATGACTGGTACATAAAGTACTCAATAAATGTGAATTTGTAGTATTATCAATCTCACCTTCCCATGGTAAATCAGTAACTCTGAGTGGAAGGAAGGTCAGAACCAACTGAGTGGTGCAAGACCCACTCTCTTGAGCAGTCTCAGACTGACCTAGGTTAGAGATTCTGAGGGTACCCACAACTGAAATCTGCCAGGCAATCATCACTTTAGTTTTCCTTTTTACTTTGCTACCTTCCCTTATTCAAAATGTCTTCAGATGGCAATCCATCATTCTGCCCTTTCTTCTACTCAATGTGCCTCATGCTAATCATTTAACTCCGAGATGCTCTAGGCACTGGAGTCCTTAAAAATTAACTCCTTTATGGATTCCTCTCTGAGTGTCTCACGAAACAAATTATACAGTAAAGAAATTAGTTGTTCACTGAATTTTAAAGCCAGCAATTAATTTACTTAATCTCAAACTATTCAGTTAAGCTTTATTGTACACAATAGTTGTGCTTGATCTTATACTCTTCAGAAATAAAACTGAGGAAAATTGCAGATTAGTCTGGTTAATTTAGAATATTCATTGGGAAGATTCTATTAAAAAATGCAATATATACCATAAATTAAGGTACAGATCAAATATTGTATGTAGTTCAAGCGGATAGAAAACCCCCTTAGTAATATATCTGATGCCAAGAGAAACCTCATCTGTCTGTTCAAATTCTTTGACATGGAATTATAATTTGAGGTTCCAGAGAGTGAAAAAAATGTCATCTTTAAAGTTGCTGAACATTACAGTATCAAATGGTTGGAATGAAACTTGAGAAGTTATTTCAGGCCACACTTAAAATGTCCCAGGCGAATGAAAATGTACATGAATCTTAACTATTAAAGAAGCTCCATGTCTCCACAGCCAGAATAAGAGAATGATAGTTCCATCAGATAAAGGTTCATTTTTTATAAGATTTCTTGACTATCCATGAAATTCACAACCTAAAATTTGCCTTTTTAGAAACTTTCCCTATCAATCATTCAGTATTTCATTGTTTTCATACCAACTAACTTTTGGAACGTAGACATTGGATTCAAGATTGATTCCATTCTAAGGGACTTCTACCAAACGCATCCTGTTCTTCCTATTGTCCACTTGGAAGCGGAGGTACAGAAGTTTCTCCACTTGGACAGTAGAATAGAAAAGGATTGAGTATTCTAGGGAACAATATATTAGCCATGAAGAAAAGAGCTGTCCAAGATAAAATATTTTTATTTTATAAAAGATACTAAATATAGTTGATGCTTGTAGATTTGTTACTAGGTTGTAGCAGGTTCTCTTTTTTCCTCCTCCAGTTTAATTAGTTTAGAGTGATAAGAAGGCATCCCAAAAAGACGGCTTGAAGATTTGTTATTTTAATTAGCCAAGGGTATAAAGAGGAAAACCATCATCTAACGTGAAGAAAACTGAAGGCAACATAAGCAGTATCAAGAGGAGATAAGATCATCTCACCAACAACACTAGGCTAAATTAAGAGTTTTATGGGCTAATGCAGACTTATAAAACAGCAGAAATGTTCTCTGCCTCTATACATGAGAATAATAACCATATCCTGGTATTCCTGCAAAGTATACATGGACTCTGTACCGAAGCTACTTGAATAACTTCAAATGGTTAAGGAGAAGCACCATGACAATTGCCCAAAATGTGTGCGTTGTATCTGCCAATTTATAAATGACATAGAACATAAATACCATTTAAAGGGGAGTGGAAGAGAAGTAAAATATATTTTGTGTTATCAAACCAAAGCATTTAGAAAGAACTTGGCATTTCTTATGGCTAGAACGTCAAATAGTTCACATGATTTAGTCTGAATTTTATGTGCATAATTTTAGATTGATTATCACAGACACATTTTTCATGTTTGGCCCAGGTCTTCTCTGGCTCAGATGTTTTAAGTGCTTTGTGTGCATGGCTTCTGCATTAACATTGTGCTGTGTCTATTTTCTGATCTGTTATTAGTATTATCAATTGGAACCCGGGCAAACTTTTGTATAAAATGAAGGTGAGAAATGAAAATCGTCAATATCTTTTAACTGTTAACCCAGGCCTGAGGTAGTCTGCTTAAGCATCTGCTCTGCATTTCTAGAGATAGCTGTTTTTCTACCTTCGCTCTCTAATTACACCTTCTGGGAGACAGGAATTTGTACCATTTTGCCCTTCATTTGCATCATCACAGCAACGCTAGCCTTCATGTCCCTTTGCCTGGTAAGTTGCAAGGTTTGAGTTTCTGCTCACTGATTATTCAGCCAGGCTCGCCTCTCCTTGGAAAGCTCCAAGGACATTGCTATTCCTCCTTCGGGCTTACCGCACACACTTGAAAAGACCCATCTTGCCTTCCATCCCGCTCAAACAGTGGTGCATGACACCCTCTCAGCCCAGGTGCCTTTTCTGAAGACTGGAGTGTGCCTACATTAGGGCTAAAAGCACAGACTTGTTGGAGGCTGAATACATCTTTGCATTCACTGGAGAATTAACCCTTGAGAAGCATGCCTTGCAGCTTACCCGTGGGTCTGGCTTTCGGAGAAGATTCATTATTTTCCATATTTGGCAGAAGTAGTAAGATATTCCGTGTCTGTCCTAGGGCTATACAAGTACGCTTTCTCAGTATATGCACATCTAGGGCATTTAATCAAACACTTGTCTGAAGTGTCCCATTGATCATAAAATGATGCTTATTCTAGATTTTTTTTTTTTGGCTTATAAATTCCTTCATGGAATTTAGATGGGACTGCTCTAAAAATTACAAAAGACATAACTGAGATTCCGAAGAAATCACACTGACATGGTGCAAAATGAAGTCTTTGGGGACTGTTGGTTATCTGAAACTTTACATAATATAAATGGTTAACTTACAGATTTAACTAAAACATTTAGATCATTGCTATATATGAATGATACTTAGAAGTCAAGGCAAAATGTCCAAAAAGTCACATAAAATCCACTTTCCTTTGGGAGTTATGATTTGGTCAGATATGATGCTCATGCAATTCAGTTTTTAGGTGATTTCAAAGTTGGACAGAAATTTTCTAAACAAACTCTATTTGACCAAAATGATTTTTCTCCTCTGTATTATTGATTGTAAATTAAGAAACTGATCAAACTTGAACTAGTCACGCCAATCATGAAACTTTTGCCTGGAAATTGCCTCACAGTTGATCAGAATTAAGAAGGAGAAAATGAAAAATATTCACTCTAAGAATTGAATCATGTAGATAGCCAAATAGGATGTAGAGTAATAATTACATCAGATATCACCTTGAACTTACTACTGGTGTACATTATCTTAGCACCTTTGCAAGGTAAATATACAAATTAAGTGTGCTAGAATCTAATGTATTGTAATGATCTGTAATCATAATTTGGCAAACATACAAATCATCATTCAATGGCGTATTTCTGAGAGTTTGCACTAAGATTAAGCAAACAGATAAAAACAGCAAGGAAAAAAATGATTGCCCAAAGCTAACAAACAGTGAGAACATTTCAGGTATTTGAAGACAGTTACTGAGACCCAAATAAACCTTTTCTTCTTTGTACTAATTACTGTCTTTCCTTAAACTGTTACTCAGCAGGGCCTCTCCTGAACATTTAGACATAAAGTATATTCTTTTATCAAGTCTTTGAGTTCTTTGCCACATCTTCAATTTTCTGTAGGATGAGTTATCATTTTAAGTATATATCTCACCACGTCTCATACAGATTATAAACTCTTTAAATAAAGGAACAGGGAGAGAAAGACATTCTATTTACATTCCAATGATGAATTTCTGAATATTCTTGCATCATTTCATCCCACGTGAATCAACCCCATACCTGGAACTGGCTTGACCCTGTTTCAGAGAGTCAGGGAAGGACAGTGGAAAATCATTAAGTCTCAATTAAGTAGAGCTAATTCCAGAGTGAAGGAAATCATTAGGAAACTACAGATGGCTGAAATCCAGACATAAGAAGATATGTTGGACTCAAGGCTTTGTATGCCTTTTGGGAAGTCAAAAATGTTAGTAAAGCCATAACTATATATTTGAAGTTGACATATATCCCAGGATTGGAAAATGTTTGTAAATTCATTTTTCTACTGATTGAAAACCCATATTTCAAGAAGTATTGATTACTGAATGTCAAACAATAGGGGAATGGTTAAATAAATTTTGGTAAATAATTACAATGGGCTACACAGACTTTGAAAAATGAGGTTATTTTGTGTACACTGACATGAAAGCATGTCCGCAATATATTGCTAAATGAAAGAAACAAAGTTGTTTTTTAATGCATATTATATGATCCCATTTTATTAAAGATACACACATACAATTGTCATAATATGGAAACTACAAGGCATCATGGAATCACTAATGATCTAATTTTGGGGGATGGCAGAAAGTTGAGCAGTCAGAACAAAGAATACTTAAGCCATATATAAAGAATGGATAGGAGTTAAAACTGAGGAAGGTAAGGCAAGGAAGGGAGAGTATTCTAGGAAGAGAGAAAAACAGAATGTATTTGAGTGTTTGAGAAATCAAAAGAAGTCAAGTGTAGATTCTAAAGTTCGAGTGGGTAGCATCAGAGATAAACCTGGAGGAAGCAGAGCCAGATTGCAGAAGACATCGTACGTCTTAGTAGTGACTTGAGCATTCTTTTAAGAGTGTCTGAAGGGCTTTTAACAAGGAAGACATAAGTCATCAGACTTATGTCAGAAATATCACCATGTCCGCTACCTAAATAGTACTGGAGAAAAGCAAGAGTGGAAAAATGGAGAATGCTTTTGAAGAATTTGCAGTAATCTAGGCAAGAGACAGTTCTGGCCTATAAGTATTACTGGTAGTGGTAGGGAAAATTGCTTGAATTTGTGAGCTCTTTAGGGGATAGAACTACAAGCCGTTCACTGGGATAAAGTACCCAGGAGGAGGAGAGGATTTTAGGAGGAGCCAAGGAATTCAACTGGATACACTGAGCTTGAAGTGCCTATAGCGCATATGCCTGGAGACGGGCAGTGGACAAATGGAGAGATAAATGTGCAAACTGGGCATACCCAGTTGAGATCATCAGTATATATCTGTGGGGAGAACCCGAGCTCACTCAGGGGGACTATTGCATGATATGAGAAAACCCTTGGTAGATTATGGAAGATTATCAACCTTTGGGGGCCCAGAGGAAGAAAAGAATTTACCAAAGGAGAATGGGAGGTCAAAAGAAAATCAGGAGGTCACATGATCAAAATAAATAAACATTTTAGTAATCTTTAGTAATTATTCCAGCCCAGCCATGTGGAACAGGGTATTTCATGAGGCAGGAAAGCTTCAAATGAGACTGTATCTAATTTTTTATAGTATCAGTGAAAAGATTCTTATATTGAGCAACAATTTTAGGCTTAAAGACCTCAAAAGGATTTTTTTGTTTGTTTGTTTCCTTTTATGGTTTTTATTGAAACCCTATAATACTAAATCACTATGTAGAGTTTACAGAAATGACAGACTCCTGTCATATCCCTTCTAATCAACTCTCTTGAAAAATTCATAATGATGAGATGCCAGATAAATAACACAACCTAGTATAGGTTATTTATACAATCCGGTGTCAGGTGAATATAAAAACCCATCACACACATGGTTCCCATTTCTGGCATTCGTCTAAATCCATTTTTGTTTGCCTGCTCTAACACACTATGTGTTGCCTTCGTCTTTCATGATTCTCCAATCCTGTCTTCTCTTCCAAAATTGGGATCCTCATATTTGCTCCCATTGCTGGATGACTCTTGGACATGCTTTCTGGCTCAGAGTTCTTACTCTTCCTTGAACACAGTCTCTTTGGTTTACATCTATATCTGTTAATGGAACTAACTGCTATCAGAATTGAATTTCTAAAATTTCATAGGCTTAATTCAAAGTAAGTTTACTACTTCCTCCCATAATAATGCCATAGTTTCTTGTTAGTGAGTGGCTTACCTCAACGTGATGAAACATAGACTCAGGCTCCTTCTACTCTGTTGCTCTGTCATCCCATAAGGATTCAGAGTTCTCTGCAACCCCTTGCCAGCAGGGGAAAGGGAGCAATAACTCCACTTGTGGGAGGAGGAACATGAAATTTGGTGCACAGTGAAATGACTTTAGTATTGTCAATTTTCACCAGAAAATATGTAAATATGTATAGACCAATTCCCTCTAGCTATTGGTTGAGGTCTCCTGGGCATTAATTCTCTCTGGTTTCCAGTCTACCATATTTGTGGGCACAGTGGACTTTGTCTTCATACAAAGATATGTGGATGCTGGCAGCTGGAAATCAAGGCCAACATGCTTCAAAGTGGTTTATTCCAAACAGTATAGAGGATCCTCAAAAAATTAAAGATAAAACTACCTTATGATCCAGCAGTCCCACTCCTGGGTATATGTCCAAAGGAAATAAAAATACTCACTCAAAAAATATCTGTACCCCTATGTTCATAGCAACATTTATTACAATAACCAAGACATGGAAACAGCCTAAAGGCCCACTGATGCATGAATGGATAAAGAAGTTTTGATACACGCACACATGATAGAACATTATTCATCCATAAAGAATAAGGGAACTGCCATTTGTAACAACATGGAAGAAACTTGAGGGCATTATGCTAAGTGAAATAAGCAGATGGAGAAAGACAAATACTGTATGATATCACTTATTTGAGGTATTAAAAAAACATAGAATAAAAGACCTGATTTGTAGTAAACAAAGGTTGGGGGCGCAACTGAGGAAAGTGGCCAAAAGACACAAACTTCCAGTTATAAGTAAGTACTAGGGACATAACACACAACACAATGACTGTAGTTAGCACTGCTGTAAGATATAAAGGAAAGTGGTTAAGGGAGTAAATCCTAAGAATTTCCCTCACAAGGAAAATTTTTTCTTTCTTTTTTTTAACTTTTTTCTTTTTATTGTGTCTATGTGATGTTAACTAAGCTTATTGTAGTAATCATTCCACAATATATGTAAGTCAAACTATTATGCTATATACCTTAAAGTTATACAGTGGTATATATCAATTATATCTCAATAAAACTAGGAAAAATCAATTTATTGCAATGCCATACAGGCGGGATACTGCCAGTATCTGTTAGAATAGGTCATCACTTCTAGTAATAATTTCTACTAACTGTGAGCATATGAACTACAAAAATTCAGATGCTCAACACAATGAAGTTTATTCACATTTATATAAAAGAGCAATATAATGCTTCTAGTTGGTGAGCAGCTTTCCTCAATTTGTTGTTTTCAGGAAATGATATCCCTACAATTTTTGACACAACTGTCATGCAGTGCTTCAAGTCTCTGTCCCCGGGGAGGGGGAAAGGAAAGAAAATATGCACAGAGAACATCCACTTGGTTCAGAGGGGACTCACATAATTTTTGCTCACAGTTCATTGTCAGGCACGAGTCACATGGCACCTCTTAAAAGCAGTGGGGGCTGAGAAATGTAGTATGAGGTTGGGCCGTAGCTTTCCAGCAATGATTCTGAGCTGCTGCACTCCAAGCCTTGAAATCACATGTAAGAGATACTTCCGCTTTGAGCTCTGTGATGAGGGACCATGAGTAAAGCTCACCTAGAATTGAATTGGATCCAAATTTGCCCTGATCTCTTTGAGCATAGCAACCTTGAACTCAGCACACATAATGCTTGATGCAATTGGGACTCTTCCATAGAAGAAACTGAAATAGCTAAGCAAACACATTTTTCAAAGTTGTGTGAATGAACATTGCTCTGCATACTTGTTCTAAACCTTGAAGCAGAATATTATACACAGAACTGAATTTCCATATGTGGAAACTGTAAAATTGCTATTTGCAAGTCATGTTCATTTGTATACCAGAAACCTGCCAGCGATGCACCCAAAATTCATTTGTAGCTGCTATTTATAGTAATATCAGCATTCAAGTTTTTATGTAAAAATAGCAAAGTGGAGCTACTGGTATAATAGTAGCTAACATATTTATTCATTCATACATGAATGTTTATTTGCTGCTTGTAGAAAAATATATTAGGACCTATATTTAACATTAGATAGAAGAAAATTGTGAGAAGGACTAAGGAAAAGGCTAAGGTCAAATATCTCAGTCAAAACTGGAGAAATTTTGGGGGCGCTTGGGTGGCTCAGTCATTAGGCATCTGCCCTCAGCTCAGGTCATGATCCCAGGGTCCTGGGATCGGGTCCCACATCGGGCTCCCTGATCCGCGGGAGGCCTGCTTCTCCCTCTCTCACTCTCCCTGCTTGTGTTCCCTCTCTCGCTGTCTCTTTCTCTGTTAAAAAATAAACGAAATCTTAAAAAAAAAACTGGAGAAATTTTTAATTAATATTTAGACTCTTTCCAAATGTCTGCGTATTTGACATTATGTCAACAAAAGTAAAAAGCCTTACCTGCTCAGAGGTCAGACTCAGCATAACCATGACCTCTCAGTGAGCAAAGGTCAGTTAGGAAATGGTCCACTCACATAAACTGGGAGCTCTGTGTATACAGAGGCTGACAAGTAATTCCTAGAGGGCTGTAGCGAGGTGGTAAAGGATTGTCCACCCACATAATTTGTTAGTAAGTTATGGGTACTTTTCTTCTTGTCTGGATATTTCCTCTCTTTAGCAAACTATACTTTTATAATTAGAAATAGAGTTGAGAGATACTTCCAGTTTCAGCTCCCACATGTAAGAGCTTGAAAGTTGTTGCTCTTATCCTTACAATAAAAAAAAAAAAGCTAGATAATCTGAATGTCAATAACTTTTGTTGGACCCTTCAGAGAGCTGAGGTCCCAGGGCAAATCGCCACCTCAAAGTCTGGAGAGACCGGTGTATCCAGGGAGATAGGGCCTGAGATCTGCTTATCTGGAAGAAGAGCGGCAGCAGCCATAAATTGGTCAGAACACTTAAAGATAATTTTCACTAATTGCTGAAGGCTGAACATGGACTAAGGTAAAAGTGAGAAACTCCCGTGGGTCCAGTCTCAGGGGAACCCCGCACTTTCCTAAGCTTTCGTTCCAGGGACTTCTCCAGCTTCTCATAGGGAGGATCTGCGCTAAATTGTGAATTATACCAGGAATCTTCTCCATAACAGAAGCCTGCTTCCCAGGAAAAAGAGCTTGGTCATAGCACAATTCTGAAACTTTATCCCAGTGGGGGGAAAGATAATTAATCCCTACTCTATTTACACCTCTTCCCAAGGCCTTTCTGTCTCACTTGAGGTCAAGGGGAAAAACAAAACAGTAAATGGGATACAGGGCTTCAAGGAAATAGATTGGGAACACCGAAGCCAGGGAGAGGAGTAGAAGGAAAAGGAAATATTATTCCACTGGAAGAGAAACAGAAACAGTTGTGTAGGCCTCAGCTCTGAGACATAATCAGAAGATGTAGAATGCTTCCCGGCCCCACTGTACTGCTATGCCAAATATGTTCCAGTTTCATAACAGCTGGAAGAAATGCAAGGCAGACTTTCCCCTAAAGTGATAGATAGAAAACCCCAAAGCCAAAGAGAAGGCAAAAACAAAGACACGAGAGGAATTTGAAGCCGCCAGCATCTATAACTGTAATAAATATACAACACAGATCAGCTCCTAACCAAATTAACATAAATCCTCACACTAAAGGCATATTTCCCTCAGTTCTTATTATCGAAAAACTACATGTATGAATTCAACAAAAAATTACAAGTTTTGCCAAAAGGGAAGAATCAAAACCAGATTCAAATATGACATAAATAGTGGAATCATCATACACGGAATTTAAAATGACTATAATTAATATGTTGAGGATTCTAATAAAGAAAAAGTAGAGACCAGAATCAGGAATAGATGGGTAATGTAGGCAAAGAGGTTGAAACTCTAAGAAAAAGTGTGAAAGAAATACTAGAAATTGAAACACAGTAGCAGAAATGAAATGTACCTTCAACAGAGTCACCAGTAGACTCCACAGAGCTAAGGAAAGAATGACTGAATGGGAAGCTGGGTCAATTGAAACTTCCCAAATTGAAGTGCAGAGAAAAAAAGAACTAAAAAAAAAAAGAAGAAGAATAGAACATCATTCAAAAACTGTAGGACAATGTTAAAAATTATAACATATGTGTCATTGAAATACCAGATGAGAATAAAGAGACAACTAAGAATCTGAAGTTAAAGATGGCTGAAAAGTCTCCCTCAAAACTAATGACAAACAGCAAACAACAGATGCAGGAAGCTCAGAGAAAACCAAACAAGGTATCCACCAAAAAAAAGAAAAATAAAAAAAAAATAAAGATTCATACAGAGACATGCATACAGAGACAGATGACCAAAGACAAAGACAAAATTTTTTGAGGAAAGCAAGGGTGAAAAAAAAAAAAGAAACCTTTAACTGTAGAAGAACATACATAAGGATGAAAATTGACTTCTCCTCAGAAAAATGCAAGCAAGTGAGAGTGGAGAGAAATCTTTAAAATGTTGAAAGAAAAAACACCAACCTAGAATTATAAATACATCAAAATTATTCTTCAAAACAAAAGGAGACATAAAGACTTGTCAGATAAAACCTGAGGGAATTTATTGTTAGTATATCTACCTTATTAAAAAAATTAAAAGGTCTTCAGGCAGAAGAAGAATATCATTGATTAAAAAACATGGATCTTCCAAAAATAAAAAACTAATGGTGAAGCATAGAGAAAGAATGATTAAAAGTATAATGAAATCTTTTCCTGATTTTTAATTTATCTAAAACATAATTGTTTAAAGTAATAATAGGAACAATGTGTTTGGTAACTGTAACATATGAATAAGTAAAATTAATGTGAGCAATATCACAAGGGATGAGAGAGGAATTGGGAACACTGAAGTACTACAGTGTTATATGAAAGTAAACTTAGATTATTTAAAAACATATAATGTAAACTGCAATACCAATACTGATTTTTATTTTTTTTAAAGATTTTATTTATTTATTTGACAGAGAGAGACACAGCGAGAGAGGGAACACAAGCAGGGGGAGTGGGAGAGGGAGAAGCAGGCCTCCCGCTGAGCAGGGAGCCCAATGCGGGACTCAATCCCAGGACCCTGGGACCATGACCTGAGCTGAAGGCAGACGCTTAACGACTGAGCCACCCAGCCACCCACCAATACTGATTTTTAAAGGAAAGTATAAATGATACTCTGGGAGGAGATAAAACAAATCCTATAAATTGTTCAATTTAAACCAAGAAGGAAAAGAAAGAGAGGGGAAAAAGGAAACAAAGAGGAAATTTAACAAATGGAAAGTTACAAATATGGTACAAATCCACTTATGGGATAACTTTAAGTGTGAGTAGTCTAAACCCACCAATCAAAGTACATTGTCAGAGTGGATTTTAAAAAATGACAAAATATATACTGTCTCTGAGAAAATCTCCTAAAATAGGAAGACTCAGATGGTTAAAAGCAAAAGAGATGGAGAAAGATACTACCACAAATAAATTTTTTAAAAGATGAAGAAGATATATCAATTTCAGACAAAGCAGACTTTAGAACAATGAAGATTCAGAGATAAAGAGGGGTGTTACTAGTGATAAAGAGGTCAATTCTCCAAGAAGACTCAGCGAATGTAAGTGTGTATATACCTAACAACAGAACATCAAAATAGATGAGGCAAAAACTGATAGAACTGGAGAGAGAAATAAATCTACTGTTACAGTGAAAAACTTCAAAACTCTTTTGTCAATAATTGATAGATCAAGCAGGCAGAAAATCAGTGAGGTTATAAATAACCTGAACAGCACTATCAATCAACTTGATCTAATTCACATTTATAGAATACTCCGAGTTCACATGGAACACTCACCAAGACGGACCACATTTCTAGGCTATAAATCACAACTTAACAAATTTATAAATTATAAATCATACAAAGTCCATTCTCAGACCACAAGGGAATTATACTAGTAATGAATAAGAGAAAGATAGTTGGAAAATCTCCAATTATTTCAAAATTAAACAACACTCTTCTTAATGACTTAATGGTTAATGAAGAAGCCTCAAACAAAATTTAAAAATATTTTGATCCAAGTGGAAATAAAAATATAACTTATCAGAATATGCAAGATGCAGCAAAAGCAGTGCTTTGAGGGAAATATATACCATTAAATCGATACATTAGAAAGAAAGAAAGCTGTAAAATCAACAACTTAAGTTTCCTCTAGGAAACCAGAGCAAGAAGGGCAAGTTGAACCTAAAGCTGGCAAAAGAAAAAAATAATAAAAATTAGACCAGAAATCAACAAAGTTTAAATAAGAAAACAGAAATTTAACAAAACTAAGAGTTCTTCGAAAAAAAAAAACAATTAAAATCAATAAGTATCTGGTCAATCTAATCAAGATAAAATGAGAAAACACAAATTATCACTGCCAGAAATGATCTCATAGACCTTAAAAAGATAATAAAGGAATAATAGAAATAACTGTATACCCATACATTTGTTAACTTAGATGAAATGGACCCATTTCTTGAAACATACAACCTATTAAAACTCACTTAAGATAATCTGAATAGCTCTGTATCTGTTAAAGAAATAGAATTAGTAGTTTAAAATCTTTCCCAAAAAGAAAGCATCAAGTCCACATGGTTTTCCTGTTGATTTCTACCAAACATTTACAGGAAGAAATAATACACATTCTCCACAATCTCTTACAGAAAATAGAAGCAGAGGGAACACTTCCTAACTCATTTTAGGAGGCCAGCATTTTTCTTTTTTTAGGAGGCCAGCATTAACTTGATATAAAAACAGCTAAAGACATTACAAGAAAAAAAAAAAAAAACCAAACTGCAGACCAGTATCTCTAATGAACATAGATACAAAATCCTTAACAATATGTTAGCTAATCTAAGCCAGCAATATGTAAACAGGATAATACATTACAGTCAAGTGGGGTTCATTTCAGGCATAAAAGGTTGGTTCAATGATCATAAATCAATCAATACAATTTATAATATTAACAGACTGCATAAAACATATCAAAATCAGAAAAGCATTCAACAAAATTCATTGATTTATGGTTTTAAAATTCTTAAAAAAAAAGTAGGAGTAGCCACTGGGAAAAAATATTTGTAAAGCACATATTTGATAAAGGACTTGTATCCAAAATATATGATGAACTCTTAAAATTTCATAAGAACGAGAAACAGCCCAATTAAGAAATGGGCAAAAGATCTGGACACCTCACCAGTAAAAATGCACAGATAGTAAATACACGTATGAAAAGATACTCAAAGTAATATGTTACTAGGGAATTGTAAATGAAACAATAAAAAGATACCACTATACACCCATTACAATGGCTAAATCCAAAAAAACTTGCATTACCAAGTAATGGTGAGACATGGAACAACAAGGAATGCTCATTCATAGCTGGTGGGAATGTGAAATGGTACAATCGCTTTGGAAGACAGTTCGGCAGTTTTTTTACAAAGCTAAACATAGTCCCACAATAATGATCCAGTTTATGTTCCCAGGTACTTACCCAAGGGAGATGAGAGCATTTCTATACAAGAACCTGTACACTAATTTTAGCAGGATTATTTCTAACCACCTAAGCTGGAGGCAACCATGATGTTCTTCAGTAGGTGAATGGATAAACAAACTGGGGTACATCCAGACGCTGGAACATTATTCAGCAATAAAAGGAAATGAGCAATCAAGCCACAGAGAAACATGGAGGAAACTTAAATACATATTGCTAAGTGAAAGAAGCCAGTTTTAAAAAGCTATATATTAGGGGTGACTGGCTGACTCAGTCAGTAGAACATGCAACTCTTGATCTCAGGGTTGTGAGTTCAAGCCCACATTGGGGTTTACTTAAAAAAATAAATAAATAAAAATAAAAAGCTATATATTGTACAATTCCAACCATATGGCCTTTTGGAAACAGCAAAACTATAGAAAAAGTAAAAAGATCAGGGATTGTCAGCAGTTTGAGGACAAGGAGGGGAAGGATTAATAGGTGAAAAATCAGGGACATTTTTAGGGTGTTGAAACTATTCTGTGTGAAATTGTAACGATGGATACATGTCACTATGCATTTGTCAAAACCCATAGAACTGTACAACTGGACTGTAGTTAATGAGTATGTGTTCTATAGGTTCATTAGTTATAACAAATGTACCTAATGCAAAATACTAATAATAGAAGAGAGTATGTATTGGGGAGAGGATGTATATAAGAACTCTACTTTCTGATCCATTTTTTGTGTGTAAACTTACTCTAAAAAATAAAGTTTATTTAAAAAATTAAAAATAGGGGCACCTGGGTGGCTCAGTCTGTGAAGCGTCTGCCTTCAGTTCAGGTCATGATCCCAGGGTCCTGGGATCGAGCCCCGCGTCGGGCTCCCTGCTCCGTGGGAAGCCTGCTTCTCCCTCTCCCACTCCCCCTGCTTGTGTTCCCTCTCTCGCTGTGTCTCTCTCTGTCAAATAAATAAATAAAATCTTTAAAAAAATTAAAAAGTTAAAAATAAAAGGAACTTCCTGCCCTTCATAAAGAGTATCTATGGAAAACCTACAGTTAACATCATGCAAGATGAACCTGGATTTCTGTAATAATACAAAAAGTAAGGAAATGTTCCAAAGACAAAAGGCTGGGGTATATCAAAGGGACACAAGTGCCAAATGAAGGAAATATCAATGGCCAAAGCTGGGACAACTGGAGCATAAAACAATTAAGTAGTACTAAGTTAGAACCCGAAGTATAAACTAAATATATACAAGTCCATACTAACATAAATAATTGTTTGAATAAATAAGTGGGTAAGAATAGGCAAGTCTCCTGTGCAGAAAAATTCTAAATAATTTATGTAGCTATTGCACTCTCAAGGAGGTGAAGCATACCTCCCCATTCCCTAAGTAGGCTGTGCATAGTCTTAGCTGGTGTTGTCACTGTGAGCATCTTTGCCTCAAGCACTTTCACCACATAACTAATTGGCCATAAGGCAATTTTGCTTTAAAAGATAAAGATCACAAAAAATAAAAGAGGAACATTCATTAAAAAGGACATAATGAAACATGAAAAATGAATACAATTAAAAAGACTGCTGCAAAATACAAAGTATTTGAATACATTCAAAATGTATAGTGTAGATTCATGGCAATACTGGGCCAATAACTGATTTTATTTTGTGGATTGTACCTGAGTACTTGTCTTCAAAGTCTTTTGTTCAAAGTGTTATCCTTTTATTTTTTTTAATTTACTTTTGGATTCTTTTCATTTGGCATCATACCTTTTCCTTTTTCAAAAAAGTGTCTTCTTTCATTAAGAGAGATATCAGTTTTTAAATACTCAGATGCATATTTGTAACTGAGCTTTGCATTGTGTTGTGAAAGCCTTCTACGCTGTTGTTTGTTCTTGGCATATTGTCACATGTCTAGTGATTAATGTTCCAAAATTCTATGGTTCAAAACTCTTTGCCACTGTATACACCATCATGAGGGCTAAGAATATAAAAATGGAGTACTACATCAATGGAGAAATGAAACCAAACTGTCAACCAGTTAGTTCTTTTATCTTTTACAGCAGAATTGCCTTGCGGCCAGTTCGTTTTGTGGTAAAAATGTCTGCAGCGAAAATGCTTGCAGTGAAAGGCTTATGGCAAAGGTGCCTACAGCAAAATGACCTAGAACCGTGCATAGTGAGTTCCTTACAAATAGCATGGTATGGCAAGGAGGGAAAAAGAGTAGCTTTAGAGTGAAGAAACTTGACAACAATGATCTCAGCCAGACGATCATGGTTAACATCAACCGATAAGTCACATTGATAACATGTAACCTTGATATAATATAATGGGAATGGCATTTATCTCTTTGGCCTTCCTACCAATAACCATAACCCCAGTCTAATCATGAGAAAAACAGCAGACAAATCCCAACCGAGGCACCATCTGATTGAGAGTCCTCAAAAGTACCGAGATCATCAAAAAACAAGGAAAGTCTAAGAAGCTGCCACAGCCCACTAGAGTATAAGGAGACAGGAGAACTAAATGTGGTTTGATATCCTATGCTGGGTTGGATCGTGGGCCAGAAGGACATTAGTAAAAACTAATGAAATCTGGATAAAGTATAGATTTGATTATACTCTATGTACTAAATGTATTACACTAATATAAAGTGTTAACAACTGGGTGTGGGCTGTACGAGAATTCTCTATACGATCTCTATAACTTTTCTGTAAATCTAAAACAAAAAGCTTATTTTAAAAAATAAAGTTGAATTTATTGGTGATATCTTCACCAAGAAATCACAGGAAAGCTGGAGAAAATCAATATCTGGCCCTTGATCAGAGAGCATCCAAAGGCAATTTACAGAATTCAAAATAATAGCTAAATCCTTTTTAGACTCTTGCTGTAATATTTATGTACTTTATGAAATATGATATTTTTCTCTGGAGGAATTGCATAATGTTTTATTAACATCATCCACTTCATTATGTTCATTATGTTGGCATTCATAAAAGGTGAGTGTTGTGCTCTCTGGCAGATATAGCCATGTTCCATACTGCTATGAAAGAAGCACAGCACTGGCCCCCTGTAAAAATGTGGGCCCCCCTGGGCCTCAGCCCCGCCACCAGCCTGTATTCCCTGGACCCTTCAGCTCAACGCCCCAGTCTTCCCGCAGCCATTACTCCTGGCCCCTGGCTTCCTGGAAAGAATGACCATCACATACACCAGACACTTGGTAAAGTGAGTATTCATTGAGTAGGGAACAGAAATCTATCAAAATAATTTTTACTTTATACTTTTTGTAATTAAAATTCTTAGCAAAGAAGTTCCATATTTAGAAGAGTTAAGTAATACAGAGTAGCTCATAATGAAAAACTATAATCTCCTTGCCACACCTCATTCCGGTCCTACCTCCCGGTGGGAACCAGGTGTAACTCTACATAGGTTTTTACTTTGAGTTTTTTTGTATTTATCTCAAATCTTTTAATAACAGCTTTATATTACTACTTTTTTATGATCAGTTTTGGGCATTATGAATGGATCATCTGTTAAGAAAAAGGAGTGCTTCCTTCATTTATTCCATTTCAGCTCTTCTCCCTCTTAAATGTAGTCATGACACTATATTTATCTCCTCTAAATTTACTTTGTAATTTATAATAATGTACTTATACTTCTAATCTGTTTTTATCAGCTGTAGATGATATCATTTTAGTCCCTACGTCGTGAGATATTATTTCTGGAACATGCCCCCTCCTGCGACCTCCTCAGTTCTGCTTTGGCTAATAATTTTCTCTCCTCTTGTACATTGGTAGTGCTAACATATACATTCTATTCTGCAACTATAATTAAGGCTGCCTTGTTTTGTCCATAGTCTGATTCTAAAGTCAGATAAACACTAATTAGTGTTTATATTTTAATGAATAATTTAATATTGTTTACTGTGCAGCCAAATATTTTACTCTTAATACATTCCTTTTCCTTTAAATCTTTTTATTTTTCTTGTGCTTTTTCAGTGTCCTTTCCCCCCACCCTCACATTGCTTGACTTCATTTTCTCCTTAAGTTGTAAATTTTGAAAGACAGTATCACGACTTTCACATTTTCCTGGGGTCCTGTGTACCTACCCAGGCCTGGTACACGGCATCATCCTGCAGTTCCCACCTCTATTTTTCTGGATTGGACCCCCTATTTCTTGGATCCCATGGCTTGTTTTTTGTTGTTGCTCCCTGAAACCTTTTACTGAAGCATACACTCAAGTCATTTTGTAAGAAATTGTGTATTGGAAGTAAATGGCCTAGGTTTTCCAAATGGTTTTATTCTAACTTTACAATGAAGAGACAATTGGGCTGATTATAAAATTTAAGTGCAATTTATTTTTATCAACCTTTGGAAGTTTCTCACTTGACTTCTAGTCTTCAGTGTGGCTAATGAATTATTTTCCCATTATGACTTCTCTTTCTTTTATACGTGACTTATTTTTCCCCCTTTCTTGGAGGGACTAAAATTCCTTCTTTATCTTTGATATCACACTTGTGATGTCTAGATGCAGTCCTTTGTCATTTATTGAACCAGGAACTTGATGGGCCATTTTAATCTGCTGGTAAGTATTGTCAGTTTTGGGAAGAAATCTCTCCTATTGTTTATGATGAGGCCTTCTCCCGGCCTCCAAACCTCTATCAAGAAGAGTCAAGAAGAACTCAGAATTTTGTGTGCTCCAGGTGAGACCCCAGTCTTCCCAACCCCACTAGCACCCAGACACTAACAACCTCCCCACCACTTTCTGCCTTGATAGCATTAGGTCTCATCTCACTTTGTTATCTCTCCTCTCAGTTACCACAAGAAGCTGAGTATTCCCTGGTCACTCTTTATCTCTGGAATGTAAAGAAGTCACAGACACATACCACTAGAGCTAACTGGCACAGGTTATAATATGGGGCTAATTGGGGAAAAACTTACAAAACATATATTCCCTCAAGCCGTCATTCTTTCTTGCCAGGCAAAGATGTTATATGCTCCATGGCCAGGGTCCCAGCTGAGAGAGGTCTTTGTCAGCCAGCAGGCTGGACATATACTGGGAATACTCCAAGAGTGAGAACAAACCCTGCCAGCACCTCATGTTTCTTATTTATAGGTTAGCCTAAGGCGGAGCAGGAAATATCTCTTTTCTCTAAGAAATTTTTCAGGGGATCTCTAGGCTGAGGCACGATACCAGGGAGTGTGCATTCTGGAGGCCAGGGTCTGCTCACAGGCGACCCAGGGTCTTCCACAAAGCCTGATGGTCCACGCTTGAGCTCAGGACTGCAGAGCCAGCTCTCTGCTGGGCCACCAAATGAAAGCAGAAGATGAGCCTCCAGAGCTATCCAGATTATCGCTCATCCATCTCCCAAGTGCTAATCAGTACATAATTAACATTTCCTCTATTCGTCATCATCCTCTTTTAACTTTTGAAACCCTCCAACTGGGATTCCTAGTCAGTCACTGCCAAAATCTCTCACAATCTCTCATATATTCAAGCTCTTCTCCAGCCATTCCCTTCACCTTCTCACTCTCTGTGAAAGGGGGTTCTCTTCTGCTTTCCCTCAAGTTCTTTCAGGGTAAATGTTTCCTCTCCCACATTGTTCTGATCACTGTACCTGAAAAATGGAGTCAGAGTCCTCCATACTCCTCACTGCTACCTCCAGGTAGTTTGTCCCTTCCCCCTAAGAATCCCCAGCTTTTCATCTCATGTCTTCAGATGCTACTCCCACTAACCTTTCTTGTTACAATTATTTACCAATCTCTAATGGACTGAAAGTCATGAGTTCCCGGGGTACGTAACCGTCATGGATTCTAACATTATCACTTCCACTATTTCAGTAATTTTGGTACCTACAGGCATGACTTTTTTCATACGCATTTCCTTGGCCTCCTCTTTTTTAACGACCTTGTCCTTTCTACTTCAAACTCCAATATTTATTACTCTGCTTATATTCTAGTTCTGGTCATTATTAAAAATTGAAACCTCTTATGATTTCAACTTTAAGAATCCCATTTTCCAACCACCACTTTCTGTCTTGCTCTCGCTCTTCCCTTATTATCCGAATTTCAACAATCATCCAAGTCAGCAGTCTTTCAACCCTACCATATATTCATGGCCTTCACCCATTTCAAGTCTATATTCCTCTCCTTATTTAGCTCAAATTTCATCATTGACCATTGTAATCATCCCCTTTAATATACTCTCAACTCCCTTTTCTTTTCCCACCCAAATCTTTATTTTTTTTATTAGAATCAATAGTCCACCCATTTTGCTTCTACAACAACACAGCTTGATGTAATCAGAGAAAATAAACAACTATATCAACTGTTCTCATTCAATTCATTACTACTTGCCTCAGATAGACCCATAATGTGACTAGGTTATCATAATATATTTCTCAGGGCCATTTACTTCTCTACTCTCCAAAGCCAACACATTTCAAACTTTTACTTTGCTCTTAAACATCCAATATCTTCACCACTGTCTTAATGTAGACTCCACAGAAAACACAGCCTATAGCAACAGCTTAAGTGCTAACACTTTATTAATTAGTGAAGTCCTGAGAAGCAGGAGTGGGGGGAAATGTGAGTGAGGCAAGGGTGGGAGAGCTAATGTACTGGGGGGTATGTTCCAAGTTGGCTATAGTTTTATGACAGCATAGTTGATTAATTATGCTGAGTCTCCAGGGAGGAAGGGAGATGGATTCATCTGCTGGCTCCAATCTCCAATGGATTTTTCCTTACAGCGCATCAACACCCTTATGCCCTCTGGTTGCACTAACGAGCTCCTCCTCAGTGAGTGAGGAACAGAGTCCAATACAGCATTAGCAGCGTTCACTGTGCAATTCACTGATTCCATGATGTCTTCTGTCTTCAAACCAATAGGGAAGCATGGGCTAGGACTTGAGAGGCTCTCAGGTTAGGTCTGAGGTAAGACAAGGTCACATTGGCTCGGCGTGTTAAACTGTGAGCTGCAGCAGTAGCAATGATTTGACCACATGATCTTGAAAATAATGAACCTCCTAGCTAGGGCTGCATAGGCCAGAAAGTAAGGAAGCACATGGATCTGGGGGGCCCATATACTGAATCCTGTACAGTCACTTTTATTCTCCTCGTATGGTCTTGCTTGTTAGTTCCTGAGAAACCTGAAGTAAGCAAAACCTCCCACCTCCATACATGTCAACCTACTGTTATCTGTGCCTGGAAACTGTGCCTCTTCTCCTATTACTATGGGGTCACCTTTCATTGTTCATAAGGTTCATAAGTTTTCATTTTATTTCAACTCTCACTTTTTCTTCTCTGCTGAATCATACCTTAAGCCTATGAACATATTTTTTCTCCTATTTGAAAAAATAAACTCTCTTCATCCCATTTCTCCCTTTTTGATCCATTTCTCTGCTTGTTTTTATAACTAACTCTTCCAACGTGTTTTCCAAACTCACTGTCTTCATTTTCTCTCCTTGTAATAGTTTTTGAAACCAGCCATTTGGGCTCTGAACCCATCCCTCTTCCAAAACTGCTTTTCTCTGTGTCTCCAAAGTCCTTGACATTGTTAAATCTGGTGATGGCATTGTTAAATCACATGACCTATCAGGAGCATTTAGCATAGTTGTTCACTCCTTCCTCCTGGAAATGCATTTCTCCTCTTGGTTTCCAGGATACCACACTCTCCCAGTTTTTCCTTATCATTGTCTGATCCTTCTCCATACCTTCTGCTGGTCTTACCTCATCTCCCCATCCTCTCAGTGTTGGCTGCCCCAGGTCTCAGTCCTTGGACCTCTTCTCTTGTGGCCTTTAGTGTGGTCTCATCCAATCTCATGGCTTTCGAGGTTGTCTATATGCTGACAACTTCTCAATTTTGATTTACAGCCTGGACCTCCCCTTGAATTCCAGATCCATACCTCCTGAAACCTACTTTACATATCCACTTGGATGTCTAATATCTATGCATGTAGAAGAAAAAAGACAAAAAGTTTTTTCCAATAGAGGTTGAAGATGGATGCTTTCCAGGAAACACTTGAAGACCAGGTGAGGGGCGCCTGGGTGGCTCAGTTGGTTAAGCGTCTGCCTTCAGCTCACGTCATGATCCTGGGGTCCTGGGATCAAGCCCCGAGTCAGGCTTCCTGCTCACTGGGGAGCCTGCTTCTCCATCTCCCTCTGCTGCTTCCCCTGCCTGTGCACTCTCTCTCTCTTTCTGTCAAATAAATAAATAAAGTCTTTAAAAAAAAATAAGACCAGGTGATTCCCTGAGTCAAAGCAGGATTAGAGTTTTCATAAGGGGGTGTGACTGAAATGGTGGTTTCCTCTATACCTGCCGCACAATTTGCAGTTAGAATGGTTGGGAGTATACTATTTTCCTGCCTCTTACTGGGGATCATGGATGCAATCTCATCTGGGCCGCTGTCAGAACGGCTCTTTTGAGAGCTATCTTTGTAAATCTTGTGGGTCATTTATCCTTGTCTAATGTCAGTTAAAGTTCAAGGCAGGAGAAGATAAAAAAGAAAAAGAGTGGAGAAAGAGAAAAAAAAAAAAGGAATGAAGGTTAAATTTGAAGTAGGGATAACCGGCTCTGTTTAAATTCTTTTATAGGATTCTTAACCTCAAGAAGTCTAAAACCAAACCACTGATCATCCACTAACAAACCCACTTCTTCTACAGCCTCCCCCATCTCTCATTTAGTGGCCACTCCATCCTTCAGTTGCTCAGGCCAAACACTTCAGGGTCCTCTTGACTCACCTTATTCTTTCACATTTTACACATAATCAATCCATCAGCAAGTTCTAATGCATTTACCTTCAAAATATATTCAGAATCAATCACTTCTCAGTACCTCCACTACTACCACCGTGATCTGGCCACCATCATTTCTCATGTAGATTATTGTCATGGTCTTCTTAGTGATCTTTCTCTGTATCCTCCTATAGTCTATTCTCAACAAAGCAACCAAAATAGTCCTGTTAAAACATGTCAGTTTAATGTCACTGCACTCAAACCTGTACAACAGCTTCTCTTTTCTCTCGAGTTGAAAGTCAAAGTAAGTCTATACAGGGTCTATGAGGTCTTATAAGATCTGAGACCTCATTCCCTTCTCTTGTAACTGCCCACCTTGCTCATTCCTCTCCAACCCACACTGCTATTCCTTGAATACCACAAGCTGTCTCCAACTCCAGAGGTTTTATCCTTGTAGATACTTGCTGATTCCTCTACCTGAAGTTCTCTTTCTCCAGGTATCTGCAGGTCTCATTCGCTTATCTCTTTCAGTTCAGACGTCACCTTATCAAGGAAGACTTCCATGCTGATTCTCTATAAAACTGTGGGCTTCCTACCTCCTCCCCCAAGTGCCCCTATTCTCCTCACCTGCTTAATTTTTTTTCCATAACACTAATCGCTATCTGAATATAATACATTTTAATGATGAATTTGTTTGTCCTTCCCACCAGCTACCCTCTCCCACACTAATATAAGCTTCATGAGGCAGGGATTTTGACTGTTTAGTTCACTACTGTATTTCAAATACCTAGAACATGGCTAAGTTCATGGTAGGAATGCCTGAATGAGTGAAAGAAAGAAAGAAAGAATGAATGAATGAATGAATGAACGATTGCTATTATTTCCTACTCTCTACTTTTCGCTCTTCTCTCTCTAAAACTCCCATTCATAGAATATAGACATTCTAAGTGGCTCTCGTTTCTTCTCATATCTTCATTTCCTTGTCTTAGGGTTTAACTTTCTGAAATACTTTTTCAACTTTATCTTCCAAACCTCATGTTACATTGTTTGTTTCATCAATCATATTTTAGATTTCCCAAAGGTCTTGTCCTATAATTGTAGCTTATTTACAGTATTGATTATTATTTTATGGATGTAATATCTTTCCAAATCTCTCTAAGGATACTCATTGGAGATCTGCTTTTTATTTTTCATTTTTTTATCTTTTTAGTTATCTTCTCTTCCTTGTATTATCTGTTAAGTCCATTGTCATTTGTTTCCACTTTTGTATAAATAAGGGGAAAAAAAGCCAAGAAATGTCCACAATAAAACATTAACTATGTTTATAATGATGTCTGGGTGGTGGGTTTATGGATGGGCTGTCAATCCCTGTGAGCATATTGTTTTTACTTCTACTCATCCATATTTTCTGATTTTCTTAATGAGCAGATATTGTTCCTCTAACAGAGACTATTATAAACAACAACAAAAGAACAAACTGAAGGGAAAGTTAGTGCCAGAGGGAAAAAACAGATAAATAGGATCGGCTGAGTCCTCTGGGAAGAGAAAGAGACTGAAAGAGACCGGGAAGTCAGACAGAAATCTAAAAACAAAACCTGAGTGGTTCCAGTGTCCAGAAGTAACAAAAGTTTACATTCCTGAATACCATCTACTTGTATGTTCTGAGAGCCATTCCTCCTGTATTATACTCACTGTCTCTAGTAGAGCGTTTTTTTCTTTTGCATAGTTTTCTTCCCAGGGGGGTTCTGCTCTAATTCCCTCTCCCTGGAAGAAAGCCCTTGGGGTACACCGAGTTATAGCTGCATGTTTTGAAGCACGTGGTTACCATACTTCTTTACTGAAACTTTAAGGCACTTCTGGAAGAAGCATTTTTATGCCCTGGGGTTGATAAGTAGGCTTCTTCTCCTGCCCTAGACCTTGAAATTGAATGCGTGGAGTCAAATTCCATCAGTGGGAGAATTCTATGGCTGCTCCGAAAACTGAAGCTTACTGGGGCCTGACCTAAAAACTTAAAACATTTATTCATTTCAACTCTTGGAGGTGAATTCAAAGTATATGTTCATCTAGGCACATCGAATCAGATTTGTACTTCATGATAAGGTTTAGAAGTTCTCTAATGTTAGCAGGATTGGTAGGTAATGTAACTAAACTAATGTTTTTGGGTGGAGCAATTTTCTTTGAAAACAAAAAAGTCCAAACTCCTAAAACTTTATTGTTTTAATGTGGAGGGACATGTAAGAGCAAGAGTTGAAAGCCATGAAGTATGTGAGGCCATCTAGCATATAGCGCCTGGCTCAGAGTAGGGGCTAAATAATTTTTTATTAAGTCTGAATATTGAGGCACCTGGGTGGCCCAGTCAGTTAAGCGTCAGCCTTTGGCTCAGGTCATGATCCCAGGGTCCTGAGATCGAGCCCCGTGTCAGGCTCCCCGCAGGAAGAGGGAGAAGCAGGGAAAGCTGCTTCTCCCTCTTCCTCTTCTTCTCCCCCTCCCCCTATCCCCACTCATGCGTGTGTGCACACTCTCTCTCTCTCTCTCAAAATAAATAAATAAAATCTTAAAAAAAAATCTGAATATCGTCCAAGCCTCTCATTCCACAGTGGAGGAAATCAAGGTCTGATGAAGTTAACTGACTTGCCAAAGGAAAATGAATTATAAGGCCAGAACAAGAGTCTACAGTTAGAAGCAAATTTCTAAATCAAGCATAAAAACTCCAAATCATTATTTTAGCAGTGAAAATTTCAAAATGTAATTTTCCCAGGAGCAATGCATTCTACCATTTGTAATTACACATGCCATTGGTTTCACAATGAGTAGTATTATAGTAGTAGCCAAATAGTCCAATGTTGCATGCATTTAGATATTAGCTACTTAAAAACAATCAACTTTATTGAAATCTAATTTGCATACAGTAAAATGAACCCATTTCAAGTATGAAGCGTAATGAGTTTTGCAAAGATATACACACTCCTATAATCACTACCATAATCAAGATTTAAACATTTCCATTACTCACCAAAATTTCCTCCCACCTCTTTATAGCCAATTCCTCCCATGTCCCAGTCCCCAAAGAACTGCTGATCTGCTTTCCATCACTATAGAATTGTCTATTCTTGAATGTCATATAAATGGAATCATACAATTTCATTTTTTTGTCTGGAATCTTCTGCTACGCAGAAGGTTGCTGAGAGTTATCTGTGTGCGTTCCTTTTTCTTGATGAGTAGTACTCCACTATGTGGATATACCAAATTTGTTTATCCGTTCACATGTTAATGGACACTTAAGGTTATTTCCAGATTTGGGTTATTACGGACAAGTTTCTTAACAACATTTGTGTATAGACATTGTTTTCATTTCTCTTAGCAAATGACTGGTAGTAAAACTGCTGGGTCATATGTTAAGTGCACATTAAACTTTATAAGGAATTGCCAAATAATTCTCCAAAGTGGTAATGCCATTTTACATTCCCACCAGCAGTGTGTGAGAACCCTAGCTGCTCTTAAATCTTCATTTCCCTGATAACTCCTGATGTTGAGCATCTTTTCATATGCTCACTGGTCATTGTATATCTTCCTTTGTGAAAATCTGTTAAATATTTTACCCACTTTCTATTTGGATTATCTTCATATTATTGAGTTGTAATAATTTTTATAAAACTTGGCAAAGTCCTCTATCAAGTCTATGTACTGCAAATATCTGTATTACAAGGCCAGGTTCATGCCTTGCCTCTTGGTTTTCTGAACTATGTACTTTGAAAAGCAGAACTTATTCATTTTAATGAAGCACAATATATCATCTTTTTGTTTATGGTTTGTGCCTTTTGTGTCATCTCTAGGAAATTCTTATCCCAAGGACACACGATTTTCTCCTGTGTTTTCTTTTAAGTTTTATGGTTTTGGCTCTTATATTTAGGTCTATGATCAGTTTTTGAGTTAAATTTGTAGGTAGTGTGAAGCCAACATTCATTTTGCCCCCATAAAAATATCCAGCTATTACAGCACCATACGTTGAAAAACTGTTCTTTTTCTGACTGAATTGCTTTGGCATCTTTGTCGAAAGCCAATTGACAATATATCTGTGGTTCTATTTCTGGACTCTATCTGTTTCATTGTTTTATACATCCATCTTCATGCTAACCACACAGTCTTGATTACTATATTTTTACAGGGCAGTGTAAAGAAAGGAGAAAAAAAATCGCATACAAAGAAGGAAGGAAAGAAGAAGGGACTTTCTCTAGCAGAAATCAGTGCAAGTTGCCACATGGAAAAATAAAAATATCAGCTTTAATTCAGAACAATAAGAGTTCATCCCAACTGTTCTTATTTTTAATTAATCATTTAATATTTGCTGAGCTACTGTGTGGTCTATATGTGCAACAGCATAAACGTATTTAGTTGCTTTTTTTGTCATTAATAATGACTTTATCTTGATGCTCACTTCTTTTATGGACTTTTATGGATAAATTTTAGGGTTAATCAAATCAATTAGTTGACATTTTCATAATGAGATAAAAATATTTGTCCGATATGAGACTCTAGTCAGAATGTGAAAAGTTCTTTGATGTATTAATTTGTGTTAGTTATAAATTTAAAGAGTCTTTTGAGGTTTTTTTTAATGTTTTGGTTAAACCAAGATTTTTGTGGTTGACTGAAACTGACATTATTGATCATGTACTATTTGCCAAGTGTTTTACATGGCAATCAAAAATATAATTGCTACGATTTATTGAATGCCTATTATGTTTCTGAAAGTATCCCACCTTAATTCCTGTAACGATCCTGCAAAGTAAGTACTATTATTCCCATTGCACATGTAAGGTCACCAAAGCTAAGTAACTTGCCCTACTAGGAAGCAGTGGAAAGGCCCTAAATCTGGTCTAATCTGGTCTTCAAGTCCAAGATGTCTCCACTTTCTATATCACATTTACCCAACCCGTGGCAATATTCTATATATTGCATGAATGTCAGAGCAAAATCTAAAGCTCAAGGGGCAGTTTGAGCGCTTCGGGCAAGTCTGGTAGTTTTTCCCAGCTTTGCTAGATCAACATCAGTCTCCTCTTCCTCAGAATCAGAAGAAAACAATCAACTGAGGGCTCATAGCCTTTAATCTGAGTATGCCTTTACCTTTGCTAGACTAACAGTCTTCATCTAACTCATTAATGGTGAGCTGAGAGAGAGAGAGAGGGATAGAGAGAGTCTAAGGGGAGACAGGAGAGGAGAGCAAGGAAATAAGAGTGACATATGTAGTATGCAATATAGTCCTCCAAGGAGATAATCTTATAATTTAAGAAAATCCACTGAGGGCAGGTACTTCCTTTAGAGACAGAGAAAGCAAAGATCTGAGGAGCTAAGGCATTGAGCCAAAGCCTTATAAGTTGTAGGGAAGGGAGCTGGATGGCTAAACTGGGCACTTGGCACTAGAAAGAAGTGGGGCACTCAGGTAAGGTTGGAGAACAAGAGTGATTTGTGAGGTGAGGGAGCAAGGAGGAGAGAGGGTAGGGGTATGATCACTTAATTGTTCTTTCTGAGGCTAAACTCAGCTCACTGGTCTTACATCCCTGCATTTCCTGCTCTGGCACGTACAAACAACTAATTCATTTTCTTTTATCTAAGATTTTAAAGTACCTCTGAGAAAGACCAGGGTGTACAAATCAAATTAGAATCACAATAGGTTGGGAACTGATCCAAAGACTTAATACAAGACCTAAATAATAGAAAGCAAGAATAACAGAAAACTGAGGTAGGTTGCATTCCCATGTCTTATGAATAAAACTGCAATAATGACATCATCTCTTGTTCTTTACAAGAACAGTGCTGTTAACATTTTGACTTGAAGAAGCGGAGACTGGTCTTTCAAAATAGTACATCAGCGTGATCCACAGACCTTGGGTCTTCTCTTTCCCCACCTCCACCTGTCCCATAAAACAGATTCTAAATGGGGAGGAAATGGAATTACAAACACACACACACACACACACACACACGCACATGCACACGCACACACATACACATACACACACACACTCAGACAGACACATTCTCCTGTAGCTTTCAGGCCTGGATTTGGTTTATATGGAGAAACCCTAGTGTCTTCATTCTACTTTTATAGCCTTATCTCAAGTACTTTGTGTAATATTTAAGTCATCGCAATATAAGTGACTAATCAGGGCTCTCAAATATAAGTGTTTTCAGGGGTCAGACATGGTCTAAGCATAAGAAGAATGGTAGGACTCTGCAGCAGTTGTACCCTATATAAAAGCCTTCTAATTTTACCTTTTCTGCAGACTCTCCTTGCCAAACAAAACCAACAGAAACCTTTGGATGAGATTAACTGTTTTGATCAATTGTCTGCCATATTTAAAAGGAATGTCTAATTTGAAAGATTTAACATAAGGAGACCTTTAATAAATCATTTGATTATATAATTGTGTGTGTGTGTGTTTCCTATTAGAAACTCAGATTGAATCTGCACAGCTGGGAGGAAGGAGGAGAAATATGCCAATCATATTTATTTATCTATTCAATAGCAAACAATGGGACTAAATGATCTTTTGAACAAAATTGACAATTTGTTGAACCAAACTGATAGGTTATTTGTGTCTAATAGCCTAATAGTTACATAAATAAACCCATGTTCAGAAACAGATCTTTTTCAACTTTTCGTTCAGGTATTTGGTCAGTGTCAGGTGAAGCTCACCCAAGTTCTACAGAATTAACCACCTCTTAACAATGAGATAAAACCTCCCATGATGTATAAATGTTTGCCATACTCTTCTTTCCTAAGAATGAGATTACGCTCTTGCTGGACTAGGTAATGGGGGAGAAAAAGCTTTTGATCTCAAAAGTCCAAGACTTTGTGAACTCAAATATTCTATCTGACCTACACATTTTAAAAAGCAGTGGGCAAAAAGTTATCCTAGATTCTAAATTTCAAATCAGAAAAGTCAGTAAACCTGTGGTTCAGATGAAAGTTTTAGTAGCATATAACCTCTCTTGATTTTCAGGTGTTAAAAGCAGTAGGAATATTTATCATCTTGATACTAACACAAGCTGCTGAATTTAAGTGGTCTTTGACCAGATACCTGATTTAAGAGATTCCATGTTTACCGAGGAATGTGCCCTTCTCTTCCGCCGGGGACTAGGCTTTAAAAGCCAAGAGATATCAAGTGAATAAGACTCCATAAACCAATATTCTTAATAGACTAATCTGATTGTCAATCAGCTTTTGCACCTATCTGAAGAAACATTTGACATTTTGCCTATATTCATGTATCAAGAATCTAAAAATAGATTTAATTTAATAACATTAGTGTTCAACTTGTCCAATGTTCGGATCTTATTCCAGGGGGAACAATGCTTGTAGCAATGGTAAAATTAGGAAAGTTGTTTTATGTCGCATTAGTTAACATATGCAAGCTTACTTAACATGTGGACGGCAAATAAGTGTAATTACATTAAAACAAGGAGCTGTAGCGCAGAAGCAATAAAAATAGACTAGGTTGTATTATTAATTCTTGTGTTAAGGGTTTTGAGCCATGTTGATTGGCCTGAATTTTTTGATTTTGTTATGGTACAAAGGGATTGTTTGAAGTAATTTGTCCCCGAGAGAGGCTCACAATCCCAAGCGGGTTTCAATTCAGCAAAGCAAATCTAATTTTGTTTGCTTTATGCAAACCAGAAGGGGCTGTGGTTCATTCTGTTTTCACTGGAGGGGAAAGGCGCACTAATGGGACCTGCTGAAATGCATGCATTGCAAACATCATACCCCTGCATATATTAAATTTAGCTATGTGATGCACTGTGTTCATCATCTCATTGTGTACACAGATACGCTTTAGAACAAAGCCTTTTAATAGCGAGGGAACCTTACTACATTATGTCAATACTCTATTGTATTTATATTTAATGCCTCCATTGGAATACCTGCCCTTAGCTAGAGTATGTTCATATTTGTGATCATTTTGCATTTCAGCTGCTCCTCATGTGAAAGTGGACTATACACTGAGGCTATTATGCTGTAGCTTAAAGCCAACATCTGAAGATTAATTATATGTAGATCGATAAAGGTTTCTCATTTTCCCAGTCTCCGCCCCCCACACGTATACCCCCTTGTATACCTGAGTTAAATTAGAGAGATGTTTAGTGCCCTGTTGAAAGGATGGGACAAGCCCAATCTGAATATTCAAGCCGGAAGATAAATGGAGGATAATAATATCTGCACAACAGGTAACCTAAAGACGGTCTTCATCCCTGTGACAAATCACCACCCTCCTCCCTGCCCCCTCCCTCCAACTCACTGTGGTCTTTCCTCGACTTGCCAGATACAACTAAGCTGCCAGATACATTTGATCAAATTCGTCAAAATTAGAAGGTGCATGAGATGGGAAGGGAAAACAGTACATGATAGATGATAATGCAGTTACTGGCTAGGTGAATTTATTCCCATAAAAATAGAATTATTTGTCAATTAAAATTGCATAATGACTGCACCTCCTGTCATGCCGGCACTGTTTTCAGTGTGTTTTGGTTTTGAAAACAGTTCCGATACTGCAAATAGACAGACACATCTCCAAACCCTTCAATTTGTCATTAGACATTTGGCGGCATGCCTACTTTGCTGTTAATTTTCCAAAACTACATTAATTTGCTGAATGACTTCTGTGAATCAGTTCACATAAGATTCAAGATGATCCTTGTCATGTATCAAAGAGTGACTACTAAAAGCAGAGGTTACATGAAGAAACATACTGTGTGAATCAGTTTGAATTTTGTGTTTTAAGTTCAAACATGGGTTAGCATTAATGATTTTTTTTTCTTTCCTAATGGAAGTTGCTTAATGAAACATTACAAGGATAATCTTCCTATTGGTTTTTTTCAGTTTCTGCTTATCTGTTTCTTCAATTTGCTAGTGTATACATTCTTAATTTGACTTGATTTGGAACACAAGAGACACCTCGGGCAGTGGAAATTCAATGGTGTAGCCAAAAATAATTGTTTAATTTTGTGACATAAGGGATTTGATCCTCAAGGTATACTGTATCTGACAGTTGTGCAATTTCAACACTGAGAGAGATTACCCTGTGCGCAGAACCAAACAGCAAGACCACATGACATTCTTAGAGGAATTTACTTGCTGACAAAAGAGGGCATTTGGTTGAGGAACATTATAACAGTTACTGGCCTCTTGTAGCATAAAATCATGAAATAGGAATACGGTAGCTATTAGAAATGCTACTTTGTTTATAAATGCACTTGCTGGGTTTACAAAATATGTTTATTCTAAAGGAAAATGCTGCTTTGCTCCTGACATGCATATTATCCAAAGAGCTCTGACCAGATATTCCATTTGTGGAATTTTTTATTTGAATTTATACGCTCACACACATATATATACATATATGTATATATGTGTATGTATGTATACATATATATACAAATATATATTCAAATATTTTTATTTGAACATATATCCTATGTGTGTGTTATAGTAGAGTATATTATAGGTATATATGTATAGGTATGTGTAGTATATATGTATGGACGGTATGTATGTATGTATATATATATATATATATATATATGTGTGTGTATTATACTGCTCTCTGGTGTGGGTATAACCCTGGACATTACATGAAATAGTTTTATTATAATTACTAAAATAAATTATAAATTATTATAATTTAATTGGCTTAATGCAGCCATACGGGTTGAATTGGAAGGAATAATTATAGAATCCCTAGTGAGTTCAAATCTGCTACAAATACAGTAAGAAATGATGTCACTTTTAGCTTTAAGCCTAGAGAGGGGTATATGGCATGAAAGCCCAACATGGAAGGACAACTGATTCATTACCACTTACCAACTCTGCCTCTTTATCTCCCACCCTTGCTCACATACCACCCCCCCCTACTCAGTTAATGGAGAGCAGGAAGCTCGGAAGCTCGGAGAGAGTGAGAAGAGAGGGAAAAGTGGTGGTCGCAAGCCTGTTGTGGTGCGACCCAATGTTCAGTTACTGCCAATTAAGGCTGAACTGACACCACATTTAGTAAGATGGGCAAAATATTACACTTGGAGAGAACTTTTCCTAATCAACCAACTTATCCTAATCATAAATATCTTCCTCGATTGAGCTCTGGTGTTCAAAAAACAATTGAGTTGTCAGATTGGAAGAATTTACTTTAATCCCTCGGTATGCTCTTACAGAAGACAGCACAACGTGCAAACTCTGCCCCCGAGCCCTGTAAGTTCTTAACCTTAAAGAAATGAAGGCAGCCGCTGCTCAAATTCCCCTGCAGCTCAGCCGCCGAAGTTTGCATGGGAAGTTAGGGCTGTTCTCAAAGACCTTCTACCCAGTAGCGTGCTGATAAATGTTTAACAATCAGCTCTCCGGAAAACAAAAACAAAAGAAGGCAATAACTCTGATTTGTAGTGTGAGTCAATTCCAAGCTACCAGTGTGTCAATGTGAATGAGGAGTGGGGAGCAAACACAAACTATCACACCATTCCATACTATTTCCACCATATAGATACAGTAGACATAAATAATCTCAAGAGCACAGATCACAGTAAAATGCAGGAAAAGAAAAAGTAATATATTTGGGTATTATCTTTCTTTTGGATATAACTTATTGAATTTTATTACATACTTTTATGTTAATTTTTAATAATGATCATTTATAACAAAAAGCTTGCAAAATCCTGAAAATTAACAATCGGCTCTTATGAGTTAGGGTAAGGCAGCCCCACATACTATCGCCTCCACCCCATCTCCGCACACACGCCACACAATTAGCTTCCTGGTTCATTAACATCGATCCAGAGTTATGCCTCATCAAATGGGAAAATATTTGTCCTGGCAATAAGCAAAATAACTTCTTGTTGATCAATTGCTCCTAATATAGCTGTGTAGTACTGTCTCTACCTGTATTTTCAGTGGTGCATTCTTGTTTTCTTACCATCAAAGTCCCTAGTTGAACCTTTATTTTATTCAAGTGCATGGGGGACACGGCCTGTGTCTGCATTCCTTTGTCTAAGAATAGTGATTCTGCACTCACACATGAAGAAGAGGAGAGAGAGAGCTACTATACAATGGTGTGGAGTGCGATGAAATTTTACTGACACGAGTCTGGGAAGACTGCCTGATCTGTATTTGGAACAATGCTATTTTGTTTAATTTGATATATGTGTGGGCTTTTTATTCAAATAGAGTTGAACAGTTTGTTCCAGCGGGGAAAAAAAGGGCTGCTTGTTACAGAAAGGTTATTTATCGTTCACTATAACACTTGGCATTCTGAAGAAAATTGTGAGGATTCTCCTTTTGGGGGCTGTATGCTGCTGTCCTGGCCTCTGTACAAAGAGATAGAGCAAAAGTTGAGGGAAAGATCCTTGAAGGCTGTTTTGGGGCAGTGTTTTAGATACCCTCAAATGAAGGTGCTTCTTGGCCTTTAAAAATATTCAGTGACCCATTCCATCACTCATTTTTGCTGTTACTTGGACATTTTAACATATGAATTCCCATCACTTCAAAAGATCCAATGCCAACATCAATTAACATCTTGGGGGAAGACTATATGGAAGCACCGCTAAAGAAATCTTAGCTTGTGTGAGCACAATTGAACTTGGCTGTCCCAGGCAATACTCTTATTCAACATTGCTCTAAACTGTTCATTTTTACACTGTAATTGCAACTGTTTCTCTTGTTTATTTCCTTGACCTCGACACAACCACCATCCATTTGAATCTCAATTCAACTTTAGCTCAGTTATAATCAATTTCAAGTTAAGGCCCACAGATTACCATACAGGTGACCCTCACCTTAAGAGATAAACATATCCTATAGAAGTCAGATGCTACCAACTCTTCTGAGATTACTAAATAGGAAAAAAAAATCCAATTATAAGGAAAGAGTGTAACAACATACCATTTACTTTTCTATTCATTCAACAAAGACAAACTCTATCCTATTCAGGGTCATGATGCTACGTGTTTAAACACTAAAAAATTATTTTATGTACCCCTCAATTTTAAATAGATCTTAACGCAAATCAAAATTCTTCCTCAAGTTTCCACCTGTGCTCCATGAAGCCTGGACTGCCAAAGAGAACTTAGGAAATAGCTTATTCTTGTTTGCTTTATACTTCCTGTTCTTCTCTTCTCACAGCTGTCCCCAGACACTCTGAAATGTTAGTGCCTGCAAGCTAGAGGCCGCGAGCAACTCCATGTTCTACTGCCTAAACCGCCAGGATCAGTGGCCTTCTCCTGGGGCCTCAGCCAACATTCGTCCGGTTGAACCATGCTCTCCCCTTCCTCCATGAGCTCCCCGAACCTCCATTAAGGTAGATACGATATGTGCAGGTTCAACCACAATATCTGATAATAAATGATTCCTGCCAAATAAAATATTCAGGCTAAAAAACAGAGACTCACTTCATCTAGGACCGAAGATCATGAGAGTTAACTCACCTTGGTGAGGAGGATAGGCATTTACAGTGGACCTCGAAGGATAGTTAGAACTTAAATGTACATAGATGGCTGCAACTTAAATTATTTAGCATAATTTAGCAGAAGTTGTTATTGAACAGATTTGGGTATTTTTTTCAAACTACAATCGTAAATGACAGGAGCTATGTAGAATAGCACTAAACATAACCCACAGAGCCACTCTGGTATCTGTTAATTCTTTCTTTCTGGCATGCAGACTCTGAGAGCACATGGTGAAAGAGGTTTCTGACAGGAGGGGAGCTTTGAGCCGGGGCATACAAATGAAGAAGGAGAATGGGAGAACGTACCTGAGTGCAGTAAAAGCAGAAGCAAAGGCGAAAAGGCGGGCATGAAGTCACTTTCTAAGAAGGAGGTGCAAATTAGCTAGGCAGAAGTGGAGGGACCATTTGTCATAATAAATAGTGAAATATGATTTATTGAACAACTATCATGTGCTAGCCATTGTGAGCAGGACTGCACGTGCCTATTTGTATCTTCAAAAATCCCCGTCAAGGCAGATGTTTAGGCGGAAACTAAGGATCCAATAATTACAGCGCTCACCAACGTCAGCCTGGTGGGTTTGGAAGAGTCCGAGAATGGAGAGCTTTAAATAGAATTACGAAGAGTTTGAATTTAATTTTATAGGGGAGACACAAAGGAAACAGCTTCTAAGACCATGAAACAGAGAAAAAAAGTCTTCAATGCCCCAATTAGGCGGTCCCTAAGGTGGCCTGGGTTTGAGTGAAAAATGCCTGATTCTTGATGTTGGCTGTGGAATCGGAAAGGAGGAATGAATCTAAGGGGAACTTGAGACAAGGCATTAAAACTACTTGACAACAGGATTTTTGGACCAACAGAATAACAGGCAAACACAGAAGGATAGAAATAAAACATTTATCATGTGTACATGACCAGAAATGTGTTTATTCTAACTATAAAATGTGTTGGAAGTCTTGTACATTATCGATTATAATGAATGTGACCATTGTCGAGTTAAATACCATTTCTCTTTTGACATCATTAATACTTTCGGTTGTCTGGAAAATACCAATCCTCCTAAACTATTACTTGCTTCTTTTATCCCAAGAATTTATAATGAGTTGTAAGTGGGACCAATAATTATGATCTGCAAGATGGGAAACAAACTGAATAGATTAATTTGGCTGGCACTCAGGCTATAGGCTTTGAAAGCTTGCGGAGTCTTCGGAAGCTCTTTGGCCAAGAGGAAGGGCATGCACCAGACAAATCGGACTCTGTTCCAAGCAGCATAGCCCACACAAGAGATCTGAAATGAGCAGACGAAGTAGGCTGGAGAAGAAAGTGGAGGGAACAGCCGGGAACATAGACATAGGGAAGGTCAGGACATACGAACCTGAGAGGAGGGGGTGTATTTGATGTGATGAAAGAGAGACTCCTGGAATACTTGGAACAGCACAGAGGATGTGAGCTTAAAAATGCATCAGTTCTACGCTCCATGGGGAAATGAATGACCAGAGTAAAACGGAGGTCAGGAAACAGCAAGGGACCAGGGTAGTGGTAACGGTGACAGCTAAGTCTCTTTCACACAGCAACTCTTCTCTAAAGACCTTACAAAAACCTTACACTCATTCTGGCCAACAGTCACCCTCACAACATCCTTAAGCAGTAAGTAGGTAATAGAGGGACAATCACTGATAATGGTAGGTGTTCTTACTTATATCACAGGTGTTGCTGTATCTCCAGGTATCACCAGGAGGACGCCAGTTTCCATGGCTTCTGTTCCAGAGCTGTGTTCGTCAAACATGAGGCCATTCTCACAGGAAATAAGTAGTTCCTTTAAAATTCCGAGAAACAGACTGAAGGTTTTGGAGGGGAGGGGGGTTGGGGGATGGATCAGCCTGGTGATGGGTATTAGGGAGGGCACGTACTGCATGGAGCACCGGGTGTTATACAAAGACAATGAATCATGGAACACTACCTCAAAAACTAACAATGTAATGTATGGTGACTAACGTAACAATAAAATGAAATAAAATTTTAAAAAATAAATTAAAAAAATAAAATTCCAAAGAGCAATTAGGTGATGCTAGGATCATTATTCATATTAATATTCGTTGTCCTTCGTTCAGGCACAAGAGTACAACGTGGTCTTTGTAACTTCAGTGACTATATGGAAAAGATGTACAAAGTTGAGAAAAGAGGCACAAAGTAAGAGGAAGAAACCCCAAAATTACACAGGGTCCAGAAATTTTATATCATCTTCCTCTTTCTGACCGTGAACTATGAGAAACGTTCTTAAAATACATTTGTGTGAAGTTAAATAGGTGGTAGATCCTATTGCTAGTCCTGCAGAGCAAGGTCAGTGAAAGGGACTGATTAAAATGTTAACCCTTCTGATTGATTCAAGAGTTGATGACACTATGTCTACACAAATGAGTTGGAAAGCGTTTGGCTGGCCCAATCCATATATTGGATAACAGAACCTGTTTCATAAGTGGGCAGAGCAAAGATTGGCTACCACTTTACATGAATTATCAACATCATTATAGGAATTACCGCATAAACTCTTCGTGGACACACTTAGCTGAGGCCAGCATGTTTTTCCTTTTCCTCTCTCCCTCCCTTCTTCCCTGCCTCCCTTCCTTCCTTCTTTCTCTCCCTCCCTCTCTCACTCCCTCACTTCTCTCTCTCTCTCCTTCTATCTTAGATGACAAGTGAAATCATGTGCATATTATAACAAAAATTCTTGCCCACCTTTCATAAGGGAAAGGCTTCAGTGTGCTTAATTTTTGCAGTAACCAGACCTGGGCCCGTATGCCACTGTGCCATCGTCTGCAGGAGGAAGTCCGATGTAATTGCCAGTGAGTTCCCCCACAAATAAATCTTCTAAAACAATGAGTCATGCATGTAAATATTGCCCTTGCTGAGCATATTTATTGCGTGTTGATGTTGATTGTTTAAAAAGGGGTTATGGTTCAATAAATTGAACACCTGAGCTGAGCGCTTGTAGGATGAAATTGAGAGATGGGCAGATCAATTTAGACTCACTTCTACTTTTCGATCTGTTTAATAGATTTTTAAAACGACACTTAGAGCCCCACAGAGGCAGCGGCACTTCACATCCCTTCTAGCACATCCTCCCTCAGCCACACCTCACCCTGGTCCTCCCAGGCTCAGTGCACTTGGAAAAGCGGATGATTCTAGGAGCAGAAAATTCACAGAGCATTCTCTTGGCCTCCTGCTCCCTGCTGAACCGGGCTCATTTATTCAGCTGGTATTGCGAGTTTGGGGGCATGACAGTACATCTGACCCCTTTGGGGTAAAATTTGATCTGGCATTTCATTTCAAGGGCTCAGCCACCGGTCTGTCAAATCTTCATTTTGCGGGTGCCCACTAGAACTGCTGACGCTTGCCTCTAACTCCCTCGGCTTTCATCTCTCACTGGCAATAAACATGTCACCCTGCTGAGGTGAAACACAATCTGGAATTAAATTTACTGCATATAAAATATAGTGCCCTCTTTATTGGTTCAAATACTTGTCACTCATAATTTATTTGCCAGTGTATGGCCTTCATGCAGAGAGAACACTGCTATAAACGGGGAGGGGGGCTTCGGTGTTCGTTCTTGGCTGGGCTCTCTTTCACTTTTCATTCTTTCCCCTCCCTGGTCCCCAAATCCCACTTACCCACTTGGGCTAATCTGTTTTCCATGAAGCACCTCAAATAAAACCGGAGCCCTTCATCCAAGTGTGGCACGCATGTCCCGGAAGGCAGTGGCGCCTGGCTTGCTGGCTGAGTCGCTGCGGGTTTGCTAGCAAGTGGCGGGAGCGCGGCACCTGGTAACGCTCCCTCCAGTGAGCAAAACTGAAATACAAATGGGGGGGGAGGGCGGGAACCGGGGCGGGGGGTGGATTTAGCCCTCGTCAGTTTCAATCTCCCACTTGCCATGCCTTCCCTTCTGGCACTCAACTTTTTCATGATTTATTCCAAATACTGTCGATCAGCTTTAACTAATACAGTTCTTGTATGAAGCACCTCTCTAATCTCTTCAAACACAGATGTGGAAGCGCGGCTTAGAGCATGGAGGCCAACAAAAGCCCTCTGCCTGTACCAGTGATTAGCTTTGATTGACACAGAACCCTTCTGCTTTCCTAGGCATCCTCTAACACCCATAAATGATTGTTTTAAAATGAGACGCACAGGGTATGGTGGGTACCAGCTTTAGGAAATCGGCGGCGCAGCGACATCGGCAGTTAACTCATGATCTCCGAAACACTGGGTCCGAGGTGTTGGGTCTCCCCCTCCATCGCCACTTCTTTTTCTCTCTTTTAGATCTGTCTCTGTAGGGAAAAGGTTTTAGTAAACATCAATTTCTCATTTAGAATTGTTGGAACATACATAGATGACACCTACCTTATCTTCACACCAATTTTCGTCATCATCAGATTGCAAGAATTTGCCAAGAAATGTTGGGACTTACATTTGTTTTCAAATTACTTTTAAATACGAGTGCAAACTTTGAATTTAACTCTCAACTTGTATTAAATAAGGATCACCAGGAATCCGTAGATGTCAGGGATCTGACAAATCCAGATCCCCGTAAACTATATAAATTACTTTTTAAAATTATCAGTTGTAGTAAAAGATACTATATTTTTACTTTTGTGAATTATATCATCTTGTCTCATTCTGAATAGTGAGGACTGGGAAACTTCTCAACTTGCCCTGACTGTTTGGGGCTGTCTCTCAAGGTGACGGTGGATGATTCATTCTTTGTGGTAGGAAGAATGTCTTTTGCAGGCAGAAGCACCCTGGATTCTCTTGGTAATTCCTGGCGGCCTCAAGGACGGCCCGCAGGGTTTGTGTTAAATCTCCAGAGATTGCCCCAGATCGTCTCAGATCCCAAATACTTGGAGATAGTTTTCCAGAGTTCTAAAGATGCCATTTCTGTCTTCCTACCCCCAGAAAACATAGTCACTTTATGACTAGCCATGGATGTGAAATGCCTCTCTCTGCCTGCTTTTTCTGAACAACAGCATAAGTGAAGGGAGAAACTTAGAATTGGAATTCTTGCTCCAACCAGCTATGAAATGCCTAATTTTATTTGCATCTGCACACATATGCAGTTAGATGTTTTATTCATTACTTACACACTTACTTCCAAAAGAAACTTGTGAAAAGCAAAAGAAAAATCGTACTTTTAGTTTTCATTTTAAGGTTTCAAAATAGTCTGCTAAGTTTAATATTGACTTCCAGATGTTTTCCAAAACATTTTTTAAATGAAGCTTCTTCTTCTAGGAAGGAGCAGAGTAAATAAAAGGACCACGTCAATGTTTTAGAAAGTAACTCATCTCCTAAACGGTTTTAGGACCGTAGAATCAGAGTGGAAAAATAATTCATCTCATCTATCCTTTTCATCTTAAGGCTGAGGAAACTTAGACCCAGATTGTTTAAGTGACTTGCCCGAGATCAGCCAGTTTAGTACATGAAAGAGTAAACAATAAAATCCAATTTTTGTCTCTATTTCCCTTAAATAAGGAACTTCTCGATTATTTTGTCAAGAGATTCAACAGATGTCGAGTCTATTGTGCTTGACAGAGTGTCACTGCGGCCACATGGGCCGTGGCACAGCCCACTGTGTGAACCTCCTTCACAGATGGACAAAACGAGGTTCAGGGAGAAAAAAACAAATGACCCAGAGTTCACACGAGGTCCAAGTGGCAGAACACAGTCGTGGGCCAGGTCTGCGGTCTCCGATTCCAGGGCTCTGTGAATGGCATAGGCTGGTGAAAAGGAATGCCACACCTATCTCCAAGAGCTAGCGATATAAAGACTAATTACACCAAGTGGGAATCTGATTTCTTTGTTCATTCTCCAGTTGTCCCACTGGTATATCAGGGCTTCCTTATAGTTCTTTGCTTTATTTTAACCATTTGCCAAGTGAGCATCTGTACATTATCATCTGAGTATTCTAATGATCTTTGACATCCTTGAGAGGGGAGAAAAAAGCTATTTTTCTATTACTATTTATAAAATTTCAGTAGATAATTTAGAATGTCTGATTATAACTCACTGTGAGATTATTATGTGGCCAATAAAACAATCAGGTATCCACAGCATCTGTCATAAGGACTCTCTTTTCAAATGATACTGAAAATTTTGGCTTTTATTTTGGACCATCCTTATTATATTGTGTTTGCTTTCCTTTGCTTTTACTTACAGTTTTACTTTACAGTTTTATTGAATTGTAAGATCTACCACATAAGCACCAATAAAATCAAATGTGAAAATACACATCTTTGAGATTTTGTTATGTGATTGTATCTGAGTATATTATTCCCAGTTGGCTATGATGAGAACTATCCTATACATACAAGTCCAACTTCTATTTGAAACCTAAAATATACTATATTGTAAAATCTATTAAACGTGTTCTTTAAAAGGGCTATTATTTCTCTTACTACTGTACATGAAGTACATTTATGTCCCTTAAACTTGGAAACACTTTAGACAGGAGCAAGAAGTAGAGATTTCTGAATGACTAGGAGATGTGTAATGGATAATGCATTTGTGTGGCTGGTATAGCCCAGGGAGAGCAAAAAGAGAGAGAAAAGCAGAGGACTGATGACTAGGGAATCTCAGCATTTAGGAAGCTAGAAGAGAGAGAAGACAGGATGCTGGAGAGAGAACCAAAGGCATGAGTGGGAGTTAAGGAAGGAGAGTGTCTTAAGGGAACAGGGGCAGATGCAGTACTGAGGTTCAGGGGACAGGAACTGATAGTCCTTTGATTTGGCGGTATTGAAGGTCATCCTGAACATATCAGTCTCTCAAGGAAACTGGGAAAGGGGAATTCGGATGGCAGTGGGTTGAGAAGTGAATGAAACTGAAAAAATAGGATAAATGTAGACATTTGCTTGGCCAGATAAATATTACATAAGTAGAATACAGCTAGGATGAGACATAGGATCAAAGGTATGATTATAAGTCTTGGAAAATTGTGGTTTTAGAGAAAATTTCTTTGTGTAAAAAATAAAGTAATATATGCTAACCGTGGAAAGTTTGGGGGCTTTGAAAAAGGATGAACAATAGAATCAAAGTAATCCAAAATCCCATGACTAAGAGATTATTACAGGAAAGTTTTGGTCTATTTCCCCCCAGAATTTGCTCTATGTAGTTATTTGTATAAAGTGGAGTTCATTTTACATACGTAGCTCTGTATCCGTTTTCACTTATTCCAGTATTATTGTACGTGTATCAATGACTATTTTAGGATGTATGAATTTTGTGTATGTTTTTAGCTTTAGGGGAAAGAAACTTCTAGTGAGATTATATTGAAGGTATAAGAAAAAGAGGTCAAGCGCTGGATTAATGTCCTGGAGGTGATGAAAGGAACAGAATCAGGTTCGTAGAAGAGAGAGAGAAGAAATGCACCAACATACATACATACATTTGTGGAGGGCAAGAATCAGAATCTGGGTGAGTTAGCGCACTCTTAATGGCTGAGAGTGTTTAAGAATCTCGACTATGAACAAGCAAACACATTTTCAGCTAAAACATGGCCAAGCTGAGACTGAGAACCAGGAAATTCTAATGTGAGCAGTCTTCATGGTGTGGCATCCCTTCTCCCTTCTCTTAGAAGACTGGGTTGGTGAAAAGATGAAGTGATGAAGAATTCAACTTGACAGATAAAGGGAATGACAAGGATGTAAAATATTAACGACTCTAAAAACACGAATAAAATAAATGATCCACAAGGATTCCAGGATATGTAGCAAAGAAGTGGAAAGAAAATGGAGTGCTCAAATGCTGGGAAATACTATGAAGTTTCGTGCAATAGTAGTGAGAGATAAGAGAATGGGGATTGTGGTCAGAGTGGGATACGGAGTTGAGCTCTCTGATGAGGAAAAGAACTGAGTGGTAACAAGGTCCAGGTATGGTCAGGGGGCCGAAGGGCTCAAGAACAGAGATTACAAGCTACTTGGAATACAACATCAAAAGTGAATCCTAATGTAAACTATGAACTTTGGATGATAATAATGTGTCAACATAACTTCCTAAATTATAACAAATGTAGCACTCTGGTGGGGGACGTTGATAATGGGGCAGGCCATCCATGCATGGGTAATCTTTGTACCTCCCTTTCAATTTTGCCGAGAACCTAAAACTGCTCTGAAATAAAGTCTATTTAAAAAAGAATCCTGGAGGAAGGAAAATAAAGTCATAGTTTCAAGGTGTCAGGAGTCCCGGGCCTGGACCCTGAATTCACCTACATCGTTGGCAAGTCTTTCCATAAAGGAAGACTGTGAGTGGGGTGTCCAGCGAATGTGAAGCAGTGACTGGGGGTAGTTACATAATATTGAAAAGCAGGTGGTGGAGTGATATGGCATGAGCCTCAGTGGAGAAGGAAACTTTATATAACCTGGAAGTTGCCTCAGGACCCAGATAAAAGCAGAGCCAACTGCCTGGTCCCAAGGAAGCCTCTACTCCTTCAAGCTCCTGGAAAGACAGTATCCTAGACAAAAATTGAAGTTTAATTCAAACCAAAATAAAACAAAATATTTTGTAGAAAAATAGCGGTATGAAGTAGTTTGCTTGTCATGGTACAGAGACTCCAGAGGGAAAGCAGAAGGGAGCAGAGGGAGAGGAATGTTGAGAGGTTGAGTCAGAAGACAGAAAGCACAAAGCGGTATGGGAATGACAGCACGCAGTCCCCAGAAGGCTTACATTTTGGATGGTAGCCAAAAACAACTGGAGGTGGCACATGAAGGACTGGAATGGCCTCCAGATGCCAAAAACATAACCCTCGGGGGTTAAAGTGGACACACAGTAACCTCCATTTCTCACACCTAGCCCATAGTAAGTTATTAATAAATATTAAGTGAACAAGTGAATGAATGAATTAGGTTAACTTTAGACTTTAAAGTCATAAGAAAAGAGCTAGGTGAAGATTATACACCAAAGGCTGTTGGAAATGTAAAATGAGAGGTCCAAAGAGTGCTATCCTTGGAGGAGAGAGAAGCTTGCTCTTTTAATAAATATTTATAGTAAATGACTGAATGAATGATTTTTTCCTATAATTTTAATCTTTGTCATTTTCTTATGAGTTACTTTCAAATATGTCAAGTTCTCCTGCCTTAATTTTTTTTAATTTGCTGCTTCTACTCAATTTTATTATCGTCCCCCCTTCTTATGCATCAAGTGACTTTTCTTTACCCCTTCTTCAGTAACTCTGTTAAAACAAATCTGAAATTCACCAACAGAAGCAGGAATTGCTTTGTGCCTAAAATCAGCCTGACAATATAGTTGGGATAAATCATATTTTGGGGATTCTCTCAAAATGATCGTATCTGTTGCATTTTGTAACATCTTTGTAGCAGGTGTGCTGTCTCAGAAAGGGGTTTATTTTCTTTACATACTCTGTGCAGCAATGGAAAAATTTGCTATTTATACAACTTTTAAATTTAAAAAATCTATTCATGTATAATTAGCTGTAGTCTAGTATAAAGGAGAATTGAGAGTTGGAAAGAACACTTTTCTCAAAGCTTTCCTATTTAATGTGAGCATCACTCCATCATAATTTCTTGTCCTTTCCCACTATCTTCTTCCCTTATACATGTGTTGAAACTCTCCATCAGTCTTTATAAAGAACAATTTTCTTTCTCCCTCCCTTTTTTCTTTAAGCAGCACTCTATCAGTGCATTAAGTCCTTACATTCAGACTGCTTAATCCAGAGAGAATGTCTGACTCTAAGAACAAGTGCCCACTCCAGAAGGTATGTCTTTCTTGGTGGCTTGTCATACTGTTTTAGAAAAAAAAAAAATGTTGTATTAAACCAGGAATTGATATGGTGAGGATACCAAATTTGTTCCACAATTATGGGCTTTCCATTGTTTGAGTTTACCAACATCCCTGGGAAGAACTGAGATGATTCAAAGCATCGTCATTTTATTTGCAGTCAATATGCAGTAGATGGTACTGGCTAGACAGTTTATACTTAGGGGCATTTGCATTTTCATCCATAATGATGAAAACGAAATGTGTAGTCCATGTGTAGACTCTTCAAATGACAGACCATAATCATCCTTTTGCAGCCTTTAGAATATCTGTTGTCAGGCTTTTCTGAGAGACTTCTAATAGGATCTTGGCCAGATGCCACAGGCAGGCACTTCCACTGCAACTGATTCATAAATGCCTTTGGGGTTGCATTACAAATCCAGTAACCCCTGAGGTTTGGTGGGAAGGTCTGCCAAGGTTCAGCTGGGATTGCCTATTAGCCCATTCAACTCCTCCGAGCCCTAGAAACTCAAGAGTGGGTTTCATCCAAGCAACCTGGGGAGGAGACATGTGATATTGTCTCTGCTGGGCAAGTAGGTTATATACACTCTATCCCAGGAAGGATGATTTGAGGAGAGAACCATCGCAACCACTTCTTTCCTCCTCTGTCCGTAGTGTAGAAATTTGTAATTTAGGTGATAAATCCAACGACTAAAAGAAGAATGTCTTTATGATATGACTTTATTTCCCTCTCTCTGTATAACATAGCAAAGATGTACATGATCTACATAGAATGAGCACTTGGTTTCTCTTTTCCCATTGTTCTTTTACTTGTATATATGTGTAAGATTCAGATGTGAATGGGGCAATGCCTATGCTATTCACTACTCTGCCCCTGGAGACTGGAACTGGAACAGTTACATAAATAATAATAATTGTGAAATGAATGTGTTAGTGACTATCCAAAAGCAGAAAGAGATTTAAGGGGTAGGCCTATGGGAAGGTCCTCAGGTTGCCAATCTATGGGGGGTGCTAAAACATCACTGAGATGAGATGGATCAAATTCAACGATCCAAAGTCTTCTTGGGGACCGGAGTCAATGTGGTGAAGGCAGGCTCAAAGGACAGCAGAAGGCCATCAAGGATGTGGGTTTGGTTACCCGCCATGCAACTTTGTGGAGTGGAAAATGAAATATGGGACAGGAGCAGAATTACCCTGGACAATGATGGAGTGGCTGACCCCTTCCACCAGTTGCCCTGCTTCATCACTCCCTGTGTGTTGAGCTCATTCCCTAGGTGGGACCTTAAGCACCTCAGCCCGGTGCTTAAGGTGAGAAGAGGAGAAACCGTTAGCTCATGTAGCGTTGTGCTCTACTCTGAAAATTCTGTTTTTCAAACAAGGTCAGTCCACATTTCTACTTTCCTTTCTACCTGTAACAGTTTCTTTCAGGAGAACTGTATTTGTCCCAGCTTCACAGAACACTTTCACATTCTCTCAAAGTCTTCCTCCCACCTGCTACCTTCCTGATTTGTGATTGTCTTTGCGTTCTTCTCTTAACTCTCCTCTTTTGTTCCACCACCACTTCTTAAAGACCGAGGGAAAATTATTTAACTCCTTCCAGCCTCAGTTACCTCAAGTGTAACGTTAGATTAATAATAGCTACTTTGTGAGGTTGTATCAATAAACGAAGGATGGAAGAAAATAGCATAGTGCCTGGCTTCCGTCAGGTGCTCCGTAAACAGTGATCGGGGACAATGACGAGGAAGAGGAATAGGATAAAGAAGATGAGATGTAACTACAATGTGATGAGTTGCCATTCACAAGATTCACCAGTGATATAGGTGACACAACCGTCTAGGCACTTTGGAACCAGCCTGGGTATGTGGTTGGTGTCATGAGCATATCACGTCTTGTTAGTTTTGGGCAAAGTTATGCAATGAGAGAGCATCCTTTAACTAAGAGAGCAATAAGGCTCATCTGGTAGCCCCACTGTGTCACCGTCTCTGAGCCCTCTAGAATGCCAGGGCATGTAAGGGAAAGGGTTCTCAAACATTGCTGCTTTTTACTGCCTTAAAATCTTTATTTTATTTTTAATTTTTTTTGTTATTGGGGAGAAATGAATGTATAAAAAATAAAACATAGATTGATTAAAAAAATCATTGCTCTGCACACAATGTTGTACTCCTTTTTGTGTGTGGGGTTGGAGGACATTGATCAGACTTTACAATTTCATTAAAAATATGCCATCAGTTTTTACAAAAAAAGAAATAAATCTTTAAAAGGGATGATTGCTTAATTAATCATATGATAAAGAGAGATTGATGCTAAGAGCTGTTTTACAGATTAAGAAAAGTAGAGCCGGGACTGGCTGGTTCCACGAACTAGAGATATTTACTTTCAAATGAAGCATTTACTGATAGAAGCTTTTTTTTTTTTTTTTTTGGTGATATTCCATTGCATCTAGGTGAACTGGGTTCAATTAACCATGACCATTTAGTAAGGTGAGTTACTATTACGTAAAGCTCCACACTTCTCATTATTGACTCAACTCTCTTAGATGAAATTGTACTTTCAATTTGCATAGTGCCCAAGGGATTTAGTCAGCCCACCTTCTGTGTGCTAGACTGGATAAACTTCCTTTTTGTAAATGACAAAATTTGAGGCACAAACATGTATGTGATTTTACCTAAAATCATGTAACCATTTAAGGTAGTAAGAAAAAAATATATATATAATTCTGGTCCATGAGCTCTGTGATCCTTAACCTGGGATCTATAGAGTCCTAGAAAATCCATGGACGGACTTTCAATAACCTGAGCTCCTGAATTATAGAAATATTAAGTGACTGTGTGTATGGGCATTTGGGGAGGAGAAGGGTCACAGCTTTCGTCAAAACCTCCAACAGTCTATTATGCCCAAAAGGTTAAGAACCAGACTAAACTCTCTGAGGGCTAGTCGAATTCTGAGTAAGGTATCCATCTAATCTCAAGGAGATATGTAATTTAGATGGCTACAAATCAGAAATATTTTCAAGGGCTCTGACACCAATATTGACAGAGAGACGGATTTAATACTTGGTTCCTTGAGGTCAGCTTTGTGGGCTATTGTTAATAAGATGTACATCAAGCTCTTTCTCCTTCATAGATTAACAAGGTCTAGGACTCCTGAACCACAAAAATTAATGCTTCTGCTAGTAATATATTTGTAATATATGTAATATATATCATAGAAAGTAATATACATATTTATAGTTTTGTATATATATAAAATCCTGTGGCTTAGCTGCACTTGTTTTTTAATATTAATATAATCAATAATGTGAACAAACATTTCTGGATCTTATACTGTGGACCAAGCCATGTAGGATAAAAAGATATGCAAGATATACTTTTTTACTCTCAATATTATACAGTTTGGCTGCTGATAACTTCATTAAAGGTTAAATAACAATGTCTGCTCTGTGTAACAGTGTGCAAAGAAAAATACTACACAGTTAATTGATAAATGATTTGGGTCCTGAAAGATTTAGGATGCAGAAAGTAGCAGAGGATTCTAATTAATGCAGGGACCAATGTATATAAATCTTTCAATGGGAATTAGGAAAATGAAAATCCATGGAAACAGAAAAAGTAATTGAAGATCTCCCTGGCTTTCAGAGTGAGATGGAAAGCCTTTGGAGGGTTCTGAGCAGAAGAGGGCAATGATCTGGCATACAATGACTGCTTTGTTGAGAATAGACTGAAAGGAGACTAAAGACATGTCAGGAAGACCAGTTAGGGAGTAATAGCAAACCAGCAAAAGATGATGGTGACTGTGACCAAGTTTGTAACTCAGAGTTTAGATACAGTTTGAAGGTAGGGTTGACAGAACGTCTTATCACTTTGATACAAGGTATGAGAGAAAGACATCAAGGATGACTGCAAGGTTTTTGGCTTGACCAACCAGAAACAAAAAGTTGTTGTATCTTGATATAAAGAAGACCGTAAGAAGAACGGGTTTGAAGGAGAGCAAGAGTTTGGTTTAGAATACATTAAATTTGAGATGGGTATTAGAGGTCCAATAGATGAATATATGAGTCTAAAGAAATCAGGAACAATGTTTAGACCAGAGATAGAATTTTGGGAACTATCAGTGTGGAGGTAAGGCTGGATGAAATCACCTAGGAAAAGAAAAGGAATGAAGGGAAGAGAATCAACTACAAACATTTTCCCCGTGATTAGAGCCTGAAGTGTATGCAAAAACAATGTTATAAGGTGAGACCAGGGAACCAAGTAGTGGCCAGATCATGGAGGATCTCCTATGCCATACAAGCAATATAAGGATTTATTCTGTAGGCGATGGAAAGCCACAGCAGAATTGCAGAATTCTGAAGGGAAAAGCAACAGGAGCAGGTTTGCACTTTGGAAATTGGCAGCCAGGTAGAGGTTGATTAGGAGGAGGCAGTCCTGGCCAAAGGGAGCCCAGAGAAGAAACCATGGCAATAGTCTACAAAGAGATAATAAGGATGTGGAATGTGTCACCAGCAAGACTGAGTGTGTCACCAGACAGATTTGAGCAGAGTTTATAAGGCATGCTGACAGAACTTAACCATCTGGATAAGAAGAGTGAGAGAAAGAAAAAGTGAAAGAGGGGCACCTGGATGGCTCAGTCAGTTAAGCGTTTGCCTTTGGCTCAGGTCACGATCCCAGGACCCCGCTCAGCGGGGAGCCTGCTTCTCCCTCTCCCTCTGCCTGCCACTCTCCCTGCTTGTGCCTTCTCTCTCTCTGTCAAATCAATCAATAAAATTTTAAAAAACAAACCAAAAAAAGAGCAAAAGGATTCACACATTTTTCCCCCTGAATAGCCAACTGGATGGCAGAATCATGAACTAGAGTGGAAATAAAGGGAAGATGAAGATAGGCGCTATGGGAGTGATCGAGATGCGGACATATTGAGTTGGACATCTCATGGCGATGCCCAGGACCCTGTTAAGCATACGGATCCCAAAATTTCAAACAAAGGTCTCAAGTAGTGATAAGGGTTGGTCATCAGCAGACAGGTAGTAATGAGAAGGAAAAAGAGCTCAAGCAGAAACACCAGCCTTGGGTTTTTTTAAAAGGAACAGAAGCCAGCAAGGGGGCATGAAGGACAATTAGATGGAGTTTGGCATGATGGGATTTGAAGGAGCACATGTGGGCTCAGGCCTCAGCTATACGGGGAGAGCATGGTGGAAGTGAAAACAAAAAGGTAAGGTCTTGCAAAAATATATACAAAGGTAGGTATAGGTAGAAAGTGTTTGTAGCTATCTTGAGATTTTAAAATGCAAAAGAAAGGGAAGATAGGGTGATGTAAGGGGGTCAAAGAGACGGAAGAGTATTTTCTGTTACATTTATACAATACCGCCTTTGTCTAAACATAGACATGTTGTTTGAATTAACATAAGGCTTAACTCCCACATAGGCCAGTCAGTGAAGATCTATTCCAGTGCCTGCCAAGTTCACCCTCCCAATCCTGATAGTCAAATGACACCCAATTATGCTATAGACAGTGCTGCCACATCCAATCGGGGAGAAAAAAATAGAGAAATATTTTCCAAATATATATGGGAACACCCTTCAACTTGACTAAAACTCTACCCATCAGCAAATTTTTACCAAGCATCTCTATGTGCTAAGTTCTGTGCTTGGCACCATTTTTCAAATGTTAGTCCAGGATGTTTTTGCTAAAGAACCGAATTCTGAATGTATCATGATTGCATTTCTGTTTCCTACACCCATTGCTGTGCTCTCTTTTACCCAAGAGGGTGAAAATTTACTAGAGAAAATAGTGTCGTATGTATCTGCACACGTGTATGTGCATTGTGGCCTCAACCCAGCTCTGGCCCCCGAAGGGGCTGTGTCAGTACTGCATTATGAATCAGGCTATGGCTTTTCTGGTTGTTCAACAAAGAAACCTTCTGCTACAGGAACCAAAATGAATCTGATCGTGACCATTCCCATACCCTTGCCCAACCATTCCCGTACCCTTGCCCACGGGGCTCCTCTCCCGTGTTGTGAAAGACTCTGGGGTCCTCATCTCTGTAGAAGGTAGAAGGAAAGAGTGGCTCTCCCTACCGGGTTTTATCACGTGCAAACACGTCATGGGAAGTTGGAGGAAATACTCAAATTTTTGAGAGTTTGCTTTCTTCATATAATCACAACACTTGACCTCAACACCTGATTTGGCTCTATTTATGGATTCCGTAGGATTGTTGACTTCAAAATTATAAGTTAGTAGGTGTGCACTCTCATCGGTCTGTGAACCATTCCCAGAGAGCTCTTACTGAGGGCAAATCTTTCCTTTCAGAAATTATATGAAAGCAGCAGTTCTTTAGGAGAAATAAAAAATCCAGTATCACAATGGAATACTTAGAGACAATTGCAATAGTGTTTTAAGCTCAGAACTTTTCAAAAATGTATGAGATGCTTTATAGTGGAAATAATAAAGGCATTGATGGATTGATTGTGTAAATGAGACCAAGTGCGTGGGGTATTGTTTTGGCACAGGAAGCTGTGCAGCTTCCTCTACATCCACTAGCATGAAAAAGGAAGAAAAGGTGCACAAAAGGAAGCAGAGATGTTCAGGGCCATGCTGATGGTTTAGTGTTGCTATTCCTTGGAACCTTCCAGTCGTTTTCATAACAGATAGTTTTGAACTCTTATTTTTAGCGATGGCTGCCAAATTTTGCAAGTCCTATAACGTTCTGCTCCCTAATTAGTTTGGAAGCCTGTAATTGTGTAAGTTTAAACCAGCCTAGAAAGGCTGCCAAGTCGTTTGAGCAGAATTGAGCAGGAAAGTTGAAGAAATGGCTACATATTATTACTTGCTCATTTATTTAATTTAGTCTTTTGATTAAATCATGAATCTAATACCAAAAGATAAAAAAAATTCACAACATAGAAGGGCTTCTTTTAAAACACTAGAAGCTGGCTTCCCTCCTTCGAACCCAGAGATTTCATGTCTGAGTGGTCCTGTTGATGTTTAGAAATTGAGCACAGACTCCCTGGAATGACCCTGGGAGGTCAGGCATACTTTGGATAAAATCTACAAGGTCAGTGATGGAAAACTACATCATAAGAGAACCATTATAATACGTTATTAATGGGATTTGGCATGTGAGTAGCTCTACTTATTGTTCGGGGGCATTTTTGTATGTGTTTAACAAAAATCTGGAAAAGAAAGAAATATGTGTGCACCAGAACAGTTAGCACTGTGTTCAGAATTTGTCACTGTGCTCGAGAGTTTATTAGGTGATAAGATACTATGCACGTTTCCACTTGCAATATGAAAAATGTCGAGACTGTTCATGTTTCATTAATTGTCTCTGTGCATTCTCTGCATAACGTGGCTGTTTGACTGTTGTTTCCCCTACTCTAATCAGTTGTTTTTACTATGATACAAAGAAGGAGAATGCATTTGAGATCGCTGTGGAATCATATAGGAAGTGGCTTATATTGGCTACAGCTACCGCTTCCTGAAGGAATCATGGTGTTGTTTATTTCTGAGGTTTCTTTCACCAACTCTGCCTGAATGAATGTATCAAGAAACTTTATATGATTTTAGGGGACAACTGCTCAACATTTTATAGCATCACCCCCATTTCTACTTTCTCTGGAGCAGTTATCCTTTATCTGGGGGCCTCCGGGAAAATACAAAATCAGGTTGCTGAGGTTTGACTCTGCTAGACAGAGAACGATTATGGCCTTTTGTGAAGTTGTGCTCATCCTTTCAAGGAAAAGCTTCAGCTATAAATCTAGGAACTGTATTTCCCCACAAGGATCATGCACAGTTTAATCTGTTCTAGTTATTGTTGGACGCTGTATACTAAGGATCACCATGCACAAACCTTCGCATAGTGTTTGTTGATTGCATCATGATCATAGATTATAAGATGTGTTGACCAGTCAAAAAGCAAAGATAGAACTTACTATAGGTGTTATTTTCAATCAAAACTATGATAGGACCTAGAGCTGTCCCACCATCCAAAGGATTTCTTTTGTTGGAAGAAGTTCTTCATTCCATCCCATTAGGTCCCAGATTTACTCATGCATCATTCTCAATGATTCCCCCTCTGCCTGGAGACTTAGTGTGTCCCCTCTACCACAAGCTCACTTAGGCACAAGTCAATCCCTGCAGCTCTGTTCCAACTCTAACTTGTCTCCATCTTCTCGGTAATGAGGATCTCAAATTATATCACCACTTTCCAAGATGGTCTGCCTGAGTTGAGTGGGGACGCTGCTTCTTCTATTCCATTGCCTGCATTCCATGACCCTCTTTGATTGCCATCTCTGTGTTCCAGGGCATCATTATGTGGACACCCAGTCACAAAGCCCAGAACTGACTCTTGAGGGAGACTAAGTCCCCTTTACCAATACACAGTCTATACCATCTCTATGTGCCTCAGTTTCCTCCTAGACTCCTCAACTCCCCTCACCTCCTCACCCTCTGGTCAAACCACGTGCGAAGAACTAAGCTGAGAACAGTCCCAGTCCAGTTCCTGAAATTTCAGAGTGCAAAATTGCTGGGCCTCTCAGCTCCCTGAAGTGCCCTTTGCCCCAGACACTTTGCCTCAATGTCATTAAACACACGGTAAAGTCTGCAGCCGGCATGCTGGCCACCTCCCCTATGGCCACTATTTGGGCTACTCCAGACAAAAAGGGGCAGTGCTGAATGAGATAATACACATCCAAAGCGCTTTGAAATCCCCAAAGACAGATGCTTTATGAATACCAGACATTATTATTATCTACTCTCCTGGCCCCTATCATGACAAAGTCTGCACCCTCACAAATGTATTTTTACTTTTGCGAGCTGTGGCCCATTAACTTCTTGTTAATATTTCTGATTATTCTGGGCCTCTTTATTTAAACACTTGGTTAGTATTGGCACTTGTCACCCTTCTGTCTTTGCAGATGTCACTTAACACTCTTTACAAATTAGCAACACAATTAAGCAACACTGAATACCCATTTTTGCCCTTCTGTGTACCACCTCGCTTTTGGATATGTTTAAATTTGCCACCACCACCCCCCCATTTCAAAATCACCTTGGGAAAGCACTATGCCACTTTCAAGCCTGTCCAAGTCAATTTGGGTTAGACTGAAGGATAAATTTTAAGGATTTTCAAATGTTTTGCTCAAATCAAGCTGTAATATATCCCCTGGGCTTGTCATAGTTATTCCTGCATCCTGCTCTTCAAATACAAACTTTGTACAATGCTTTATTCTGAGAATGGAAATGAGCAACCTAGGCTATTTTTCTCTCAGACTACTTTTAGAGTTGAATTTTGCATTCGTTTTGTCCTATTTGTTACTAAGGGTTGAAGAACCCGACCTCAAAAGCAAGGGGTAAAAAATAGCTTTTAAAAAATAAAAACCCTTGAATGATTGTCAAATGATTGCATACATTTTTAACTAATTGCCTACATAGCAGCAGGCCTTTCAAGGGCTCTTGTTTGGTTACTGTGTTTAATCTTTGCTTCACAATGAGTCAAAGACATACCATAAAAATAGGAACAGGAGGCAGCACGTTAGTCCCACTGTCACTTCTGATCCATCCTGCTCAAGAATAGCTGTCTCCTGACTTCTCAGCTAATCTGCACTCATGCTCCCCTCCATTGGAACAATTCTCCCTCCCACCCAGTGATACTCGAAGGATCAGTGAGTTAATATTTCTAAACAATCAGGAGCCCTGGGATGAGATGCACTGTACCAAAATCAATAATCACTTCGTTTGTAACATCTAAACCTTTTCTTCTATCACTCCCCTTATCAGATTGACCATTCTAAGAGCTCTTTATTTCATTATTCAAATTCTTTCTGATAGTCAAATGCCTTAAGATTCAATAGACTAATATTTTGGTCATCTACAATGGAAATCTGTGTTTCCCATATGTTACAGAACCAGATGGTTCAGGTTGGTCTTTTATTTGTCAGGCTCAATATAAAACACTGCTCTCGCTCTCTCTCTCTCTCTCAGGGTTTTAACAAAGGCCATCCAACCTCTCCCACCCCCAAGGCCCCCACTCCAGAGTTTGACAACAGGCTGAACCAGGAGATGAGCAACTTCTCAGCTGCTGGCCTCCGAAGGCACTCCCAGCATGGCCAGCCCCCACTTCTGTTCCTGCTGGCTTTTTATGCAGGCCCTTGATTGAGAATGGTCCAGCTGGGCAGCCTGTTAACTCCTTTAACCCATTCCTATCCAGCCTACCTCTAGTAGACCTGGCCTTTTTGACCAGAATCACCAGTTTAGTGAGCCTACACTGAGCACTTATCACTGCCTCCCTCCTTTGTATCTCAATATCCTGACATAAACAGAACTGAAAAGAGCTAGTAATTGTTGTGCTTCTTCTATGTGGCAAATGCTGAGCTAAATCTTTTTGTCATGATGTCATTTAAGACCCAGAACAAAGAAAAAAAAAAAAAGACCCAGAACAACCCAAGAGGAGGTGTGATCATACCCATTACATAGAAAAGTAAACTGAGGCTCAGAGACATGGGATAACAGGTCACATATCTGGTAAGTAGTAAAACAAGGTTGCCACTCATATGTCTGACTCCAATACCATGAACACAAGCTCCCCTTCGACAATCAGAAGAAGAAACACACACACACACCAAAGACCAAGCATTCTTGAACCTTGTGTTATTTGTCTATCTTATCAAAAATTGTTAATTTTTCCAGAGAAGTTGTACATCTCCAAGTGAGACTACTGGCTCTACATAATGAAGGGGAGAGAATAGTAGCTGAGCAGGTCTGAGAAGCAGGCCTTTAGAAGTCACTACCAGGGCACTGTAGAGATAGTGGCTTTTATTCTTAAAGATTTGGGAGGCTTTGGTGGATTTGAACAGAGAAGTGCCCTGATCTAATATAGACTTTAATCACTCTGCCACAAAGTTAAGAACAGACTGAAAGGAGGCAAGAGCATTTGCAGGCAGGCCAGCGAGGACAGTGTTTAAGTGAAGAGCCCAGGAGATGATGGTATGTTGAACTAGAATGTGGTGGTGGTGATTGGTAGTTAGATCCCAAATACATTTTGAGGAGAGACAAAACATAAATCTCTGGCATACTGTCTTTCTTAGATTCTGCCTTGTGCTGTTCCTGGTAACGCCCCAGCTAGACTGTAAGTCTCTCAAGCAGGAGCATCATGTCTTATACTCTCTGTTGGCTGGTTTGTAAATTCTGCGTTGGATATGGTCTGAGGTATAAAGACCCTTTACTGGATGGATGGAGTCATTCGTTCATGATTTTTTCCTCTCATATTGTCTCTTCTTCCACCTACATGATGTTCCTTGATTTCAAAGAAGACACTGTTAATGTTTCAATTTAAGGGCCAAAACTATTCTAATTGGCAGAAATAAGTAGGTCCATTGAGCAGCCTGAAAATTGACTTACTCCTAAACAAAATTCCCACCTTACCTAATGCTCTTCACTAAATTCTACTATTCCACTGAACTCTTCTCATGTACCAGATGCTGCCAGATGTTAGCAATTCAAAAATGCCAGTATCAAGGTCTCAGACTTCAATGACTAACAAGGAAGCCAAAAGGTAATTCAGTAGACCTCTCAAATACAAAGTGATAAGTTGTATAATAATATGGTAATATGTAACTTGCATGGGTGAATGCAGAAGAGATAACAGTCACACTCTCCTGGAGTAAGGGTAAAATGATGTCTTTTCAAGTCTGTATCATTCTCATCCACCTTTCCTAATAACACAACTCGCCCTCCTAGTTGTTGCAGATCCTTGCTACAGCTCAGCATATCACTACAGAGTATGTGAGAAACCCAAAAGTACTCAGGGAGTATAAGGAATCAACTGAAAGAGACTGCAGCTTCAAAGCTGGAAAAGATAATGGAGAATAACTTGTTCAACACCACAATGCATAGAAAAGAAACATCTAAGACACAGAGATATTAAGTGACTTCTTCAAAGACACACAGCTAAATGGATATGGTCCTAGAGTCAGAACTCAAATTCCTAAAGTTCTTATGTCACCACATGAGATTTATCAAGTACATTCCATTTTTGTTATCTTCTTCCTTTGAGTTTATTCCTTAATTTGACTTATCTTGACACTCATTCATTTATTCTATAAATATATAGTCTGTAACTCCCATGTATTAAGCATATTTCTAGGTGTGCTAGTTATTAAGCTATTGACTCTCAGCTCCAAATTCACCCTTCTTCACTGTTATATGCCATGATGTCCCTCCATGTTATCTCTGTTAGGAAACAGAAACTGGTATAGTTTCTATTTTCTTGGCTGTCAGACAGCCATCAGCTTTATGTCCAGTACTTCTTTGGGTGCTAAAATGACAGAAGCAAACAAAGCCGAACATTTCCTACCATCACAGAGCTTATAGTCTAGTGTGAGAAGCAGGCACAAATTAATTGATTACAAATGGCAGTGGAGTTACAGACAGTGAGGGTGACTTAAGGAAAGATACATCTGGTAATGAATACTCAAAGCAAGGGTTGTATGGTCAGAGAGGGCTTCCCAGAAGAGGTGGTACCCCAGAAGACACTTGCCCTTCACGCTGCTCAGGTGGAAAAAAGAAGGGAGGGGCCATGACACACTGGAGGAGCTGAAATGTATCTGGTAGGGTTAGAATCAGAGAGTATTTTGATTTCCTTTTATTTATTTTAAGACAAAGACATTTGGACTCAGACTTCACAAGCACAAGCTGTAGTAAACTTTTTAATTTGGTGAGATAATCTTTTATCTCTGGGCTGCCTGAGCCTGGTGTCTAGAAGCTACATAGCAGAAATGCACATTTTCGTTTATTTTTTTTTTTCAGGATCTTTTCCTGATATGAAGTCCCTTCAGGGCTCTTTAATTATGCAGGTATAGATTCTGTAATCTATTCCAAAAGGGGCTTTGATATAAGAATATATGTGTTGATTTCATTAAGATTTAGATATGTTAGCATATATTTTGAAAAATTTCAACTATTCATTAGAACAGAGGCAAAATTTATTCTCTTAGAGATTATTTTGGGAGAAGAAATAGTTGCTTTATATGAATAAAGTATCTCTTTTGCATTGAAAATATATTGCCACATATATTGAATTATATATGTATTGAATTATATATTTATATATTATATATATCAACCTGAAAGACAATATTTAATTGAATTTAGAGTAAGACTGGAGGTTTGGAAGATGGAGAAGGGACATGCTCCTTTCTGTTTGCTTCCCATGTCCATCAGAAAGGAAATATTTCTTTTCTGTTGCATTTATTTCCTTATTTTAACCTTATTTCACACCTTTATCACCTCCCAGTTGCCCTAATTGTGTCAGCCTGATAACTGGTTTTCTGCCTCTAGTCCACACCAAACACATGCCCACAAACAACACCCCTTCTACTCTGCCCAGCCATCAGCTTAATCTGAATTAAACCCTAGTTTTATATTGTTCCTTTGGCTACAAAGTCAAATCTTTCTACCATAGAGTAAAAGGTTTTTTCTTTCTAAACTTGCTTCTAATGATATCTTCAACCTGTGCTTCCTAATATACTAGACATTAGACTTACCTTAAAAAAATTCTGATGTCCAAACCTCACTCCAAACCAATTATATCAAAATCTCTGGAGATGTAACCCTAGCATTTTTAAAAGCTCCCAGATGGTTCTAATGTACAGCTAGAGTTGGGAACAACCAAATACAAGTCTGACGTGACAGCTAAATGAATCTACTCACCATTTGTCTTTCTCACATTCCATAGGCACCTTCTTCTTTTAATAGTCCAACTCACAGATATTGGCATGGGTTTTGGTGGAAGTTATACCTGAGGAAATCTCCTCTCTAAATATTACTTCAGCTCTAGTAAGTTTCTTTATATATATATATATATATAATACACATATATAATGTATAATATATATATTATATATATATAAAATTTTAAAAAGCTAAGACCATTAAAGAGTAGTTTTCTCTAAATTAAAGTAGCATCAGTGCTTCTAAGTATTTTCAATGTTTCTTTCTACCTTGGATACAATTCTTAGTTGGTTTTGCATCTAAAATAGTATTAGACCCACATGCTGTACTCGTTGTGGTGGCATACCTGTTGGATGGTCTCAAAGCACAGGAATGGAAGTGATATGAATCCCTGAACATTATGCTTAGAAGTCTGGTTTTTCTCACATCTATACCTGAAGCAGCAATAGAGCAAGCCAATATTTATGAGGATGCAAGAATGCATTCAGTATGAGAAATGTTAAAGTACAGCATTGAGCACAGTGTCTGGCATAAAATTGGTGATCAATTCATGTTTGCAGGGAGTATGAATGAATGGACAAATAAAGGACCCACATTGCCTGTATGTCATGTCCTATATAGACTCATGATCCTTATAAAATAAATTAGCTGTATGACTTTGAGCAAGGCCTTTAACCTTCCAGCTTTCAATTTGCTCATCCATAAAATTGGCAGTGGTGTGAGGAGGGAGGATGAGTTAAAAAAAAATCCCTTCCAGCTCTAAGAATTTTTTAGTTTAGAAAGATTCTTGCTTAAATCCGTCTGTTCCTACTGACAAACATTTCATGGGAAAGAAACACACATACATTGCTTGACAAACTTGAGAATAACTTGCACCCTCTAAATTTAGTTTACAATTTTTCATATCACTGGTCTTCCTTCATCTCTGTGTCATTTCCCCAATGGGATGGGGCTCCATAATGAAATAGTACCACAAAAGCCAGCTGCCTCAAGATATGGTCTCGGAACAACCCAAGTTAAGGCAGAGCACCACCACATGCTTCACATATCTGCATATTTAGCAACAACACAGAACCATTCTTTGTCAGTCTTGTCTGTTATATTCATTACAGCGGGAGATGTTTTTCAAAAAATGTAAACATAATTATCAGCACTACTCAAAAGTCTTGTTCAGTTCTACAAAAATGTATTAAGTGTGTACTCTATCCAAGACTTTGTATTAAAAGCTGGGGATACAAAAAATTAAGAACACATTTGAATAACTACTATGCAGTATTAAGAATCATGTTGTAGAGAAATATTTATTGACATGAAAAAATATTCATGGCATATCGCTAAGTGAATAACATATCCCACAAAAGGGACTGAACTAAAGTTTTGTTTCTGCTGAGGAGAAAAAAAGTCACAAAAAAATGTTGCTCCCACTGTAAACATGACACAAAACTAGATGATCTTCAAAATCCACCGTTCTAGCCCATCAAAGAGCTGAGGTCACAGGCAACTAGGTGAACAGAATTCCAGAGGTTGACAAGCTCATCTGAGAAGAGAAACAAAATCTGTTTCAAATTTGGCATAACATAAGAGGAAGAGAGGGCCTCCATAAAAGATAATAAGAAAAGAAGTGGAATTTTAGTGAAATCTTGAAAGCCAAGTGTATACTAATGTGACAGTTTAGAATAGCTGGGAACCCAGACAGAAGGGAAGTTCACACCAATTTGCCAGCTCTTTTTCAGAGGCTCCCATAGGAAACTCATGAAAAAGACAAGAGAGGCTTCCTCAGTAGTCCAATTATTCAGAGCCTGCCTAGATTTGAAAATGGAGCAGAAGTACATGGAGAAACCCATCTATAATCTGGGCTCTGCATGAATAAAAGGAAGTGACTGGCTGCCACAGAGCAAAAAATCCATCTGAGCCATAGACTTTCCTTTTACACAAGACCAAAAGTCATCTACCACTGAGGGTATGACACTTCTCTGACACAAAGAGGAAGTCATCTGATTCTGGAGAGATAGATAATATGAATGGTCCAATATCTATTCAGAGAATTCAACTGAAGATAAAAATCTTTCCCACAAAGATAATACCAGGCCTAGAAGACTTCACTGGTGAGTTTTATCAAACATTTAAGTAAGAAATAACACCATTTCTACATAATCTTTTCTAGCAAATTCAACAGGAAGCAACACTTTCAAACTCATCTTAATTGAGGTTGATATTACTCAAATATCAAAACCAAAGATACTGCATGAAAATAACACTAAAGAACAATAATCCACATGGACATAGACATAAATTCTTTAACAAAATATTATCAAATGGAATCCAGCAATTATCACAAGAATAATGCAGCATAATTAAGTTTAACCCAGCAAAACAAATGTAAAATCAAATGATGAAATTTACCATATCAACAGACTAAAAAAGGAAAACCACATGATTATCCCAATAGATGTAGAAAAAGACACCAAAACAATGTAACATCCATTCATAATTTTAAAAATCTTAAGAGATGAAGAAAAGAAGGGAACTTCTTGAAATCATTGAAAAGCGTCTAAAAAATTCATCCACTAATATCATACTTAATTGTGAAAGACTAAATTTTCAGCCATGATTGAAAACAAAACACAGACACTCTAGCTTGTATCCAACTATATAAAGAATTTATAGCTCAATACTACATACATAAAATAATACTTAATAGTACCTAATAAAAATATAATCAAAAGATTTGAACACACTTCACCAAGAAATATATATAAGTTAAAACCACAATGTGACACTGATTCACTCAAATAGGTAAAATTAAAACTATTTAAAATATCAAGTATTGGCAAAGATTTAGAGCAACTGGAACTCTCATGCATTGCTGGTGGCAACTCAGAATGGTACAACTACCTTGGAAAGCTTCTCAGCAGGTTTTCATAAAGTTAACACTTATATGTTGCACCAATTTCACTCCTCAGTATTTACTTAAGATAATTGTACAAAGATTATACAAAGATAAGTACAAAAAAAAAACCTCGTACACGATTGTTTATAGCAGTTTTATTCAGAATAGTAAAAAAAAATTGAAATAATCCATATTCAGCTGAGAAATGGATACACAAATTACTATCCTTGCTTATGTGCACAGTTGTTGATAGACTATTGATTGTTTATAGCAAAAATAATAATATGTGGAAGTAAAATACATGACAAAAAGAGCACACAGAATGGACAAATGGAATTATATTGTAAGTTTTAATATTTTTCTAAAATTATATATCTCTGAATAGACTATGATAATTTAAAGATGCATATTGGACTCTCTAGAGGAACCAGTAAAAAAAAATCACAAATAAGCATATGAAAGAAATCAATAAAAAGATGAAATAAAAGAGTAAAAAATATTTTATTCAGGCGAAGAAGACGAGAAAGGAGGAAAATAGGAGATGATGTTACAAATAGAAAACACATGCTAAGATGCTGCACTTAAACCCAACTATATCAATAATCACAGTAAATGTAAATGGGCTAAACACTTCATTACACAACAAAGATTATTGGACTGGAGCAAAAACTGAGCACAACTAAATGTTGATTATAAGATTTTTAGTAATTTATATACATGTAAAATATAAAGAAACTGACAGGTTAAAAGTAAAAGGGTGTAAAAAGACATGGAAATTCTTAAGAATGCTATGGTGGCTATATTAATGTCAGGCAAAGTAGACTTCAAGGCAAAGAGTTTTACAGATTTAAGAGGGTGTGTTGTAATGCTAAAAGAGCCAGTTCTTCAAGAAGACGTAATAATCCTAAATGCTTATATATCTAAAATCTGAGCACTGGATTACATAAAGCAAAGTTCACAAAACTAGAATTCATAAATTCACAGCTATAGCTGGATATTTTAATAGCCCTCTCTCAATACCTGACAGGACAATTAAAGAAAAAAAAATCAAGAAGAAAATAAAAGATTTAAACACTTATCAACTAACTTGGCCCAAGTGACATTTTATAGCACTCTCCCAACAACTACAGGATATACATTCTTTCTAAATATACCTGGCACATTCACCAGGATAGATCATATGCTGCCCTAAAACAAGTTTCCCTAATAAAAAAGAATCAAAATCATACAGAATACATTCTCCAAATATTTGGAAATTAAATAACACACTTCTAAATAACTCATGAGTAAAAGAAGAAATCACAACAAAAATTGAAAATATTTTCAACTGAATGATAATGAAAATACAACATATCATGACTTGCGAGATACAGCTAACACGTTGTTTGAAGAGAAATTTTTATTTAAAAAGAAAAAAAGCATAGAAGTAATTAAGCTTTAAGAAGCTAGAAAAGAACAAATTTTGTTTGTTAACTTACACAAAGTAGGTTACTGGAAGTAAATAATAAAAGAGAAGAAAAAATAAAAACTGGATAAATAATGCATAACATCAGTAGTGTAAAAAGTTTGGTTTTCTGAAATGACCAGTAAAATTTACAACCCCCTAGCAAGACTCATCAAGAAAAGAGGAGAGAGAACACAAATAAATTTAACAATAAATTTAACAACTTAGAAGAAATGACAAACTTCCTGAAAAACATAACTTAGCAAAGATGACGCCACAAAAAATAGAAAATCTGAACAGCCCTAGGTCAATTAAAGAAATTGAATTCACAATCAAAATCTTTCCCTTGAACAAACAACAGGCCCAGATGATTTCAATGGTAAATATTATCCTATGTTTAAGTTAAAAATAATACCATTCCTAAATAAATTGTTTCAGAAAATACAGGAGGAGGGAACATTTCCACTCTCCTTTTATGTGGCCAGTAAAACCCTGTTCCCAAAATATTACAAAAATAAAATCCAATAGTATATGAAAGAATAGTATCTCATGACAAAGTGGAGTTGATTCCAGGAATTCAAGGTCGGTTTAACATTGGAATACTAATCAAAGTAATTTACAATAGTCACAGCATAAAAGGAAAAAAAAAAAACAGTGTATGGTGTTACTTACAAATAGAAGAAAACATTAGAAGCACTTATACCAAATGTTATCAGTAATAATCATGGATCATTGGAGTGTGTGATTATGAGAAATGTTTTTTATCTGTTGTTTTTCTGAATTTTTCCAAGCTTACTGCAAAAATATGTGTTATATTTCAAAATTATATAAGTGTGTATATGAATGAGGTATTTGAAGATGCTCATAGGGACAGACACATTGGCTAGTGATTTTAGATTTGAGAGGGTCTTAATATTTTTTGATGAGAGAAAGTTTGTATCAATCTGAGTTAGTTATTGATAGCTTATAATCTTTATCTTCTAGCAAAGTGATGTTACTTAGGTGCAAATTGAACTTCTTTTTAAAATTTAGTCTACTTTTCTAACAAAAATTACCAAGGAAAGTACAAGTCCCTCTCAATTCGTGATAGTGAACTTTCTACTCCTCTCATCGGAAGAATTTTACATGTGTACCTGGCATAACCTTCATAGCATCTAATGAGAACACTCCTTATACTTTCTTCTTGTTTATTCTGACACTGTAGCCCATTGGTTAAGTAAGCAAACCTACACACAGAATACAAGCTGATGACCTGCTTGCCAAAGAATTTTTTTCTCCCTATTGAAAATTTTGGACACATTATAAGACAACAGTGATGTTCGTCTAGCAGCGTAATGTATGGTCAATTCACCAGTACTTTCATTCAGGCAGGGCCAAGACCTTAAGTCAGAAGATCAATGTCAGATCTGGACACTGTAGTGTTTCAGGAAAAAAAAAAACAAATTTTAAAAACCAACTGCACTACGTTGAAAGGCGTTTTCTGTAGTGCTTTGATATGTAACTCTGACTGAAGCTCAGCATGCAAGACATTAATCTCAACTTTCATGTAATATACCACTGATGCTCCAGGAAAATAAAATTATGAGACTCTCATGTTATTCCAAACAGATTGAGAAATGTGCCAAGAGGAATTATACCTTAAAATCTTCTATTTTGTTTTCCATAACAGGGACAAGAGGAGAGAAATATTGTGTACTTGGCTATAAAATCATAATGAATATTTATTTAGCACATTTTTCTTTTAGAAATTGTATGTGAATTTGACTTGAAAATGTCTCATTTTCCCACATCAAATTGTTTGGTACTCAGGGTGTGTGTGTGTGTGTGTGTGTGTGTGTGTGTGCATGTCTTCGCATGTGCTGTCATAACCTATCTGGCCAAGCGTGGACTGTCTCCAAAGATTAAGTGCACCTATTTTGAACTGGAAGCTACATGCCATAATTTTTAGCTAACCCGTTTCCTTCTTAGTGAAAACAGAAATAAAAATATATTGTGCACACTTCATTGCTAGAGCCTTTGACCTCAGCTGCCCGTCTAGCTGAGGCTGTGATGAATGCTTTGTGTCCCTTCATTTTTAATTGCTCATAAATTGTTATCCCACGAAACACAAAACTAGCCTTGTCCTCATTTTAGTTGGGGTTGGAGGTCAGCCTAACAGTAATACAATTAAGGAGTGTCTTTGTGTGGGGGGTGTGGGAGTGAGGAGGGCATGAGGGTTGCAGAAGAGGGGTAAAGAAATGTAGTCGTCCTTTCTAAGGAAAATACAAAGAAAATTCCAACTTTTGATCAAAAACATCACACATAGAGTAAATCATGCTTGTTTGACATTTGTGTCCAAAGTGCTTTGAAGGGCATTTCTGGACAGCAACAAAGAAAGTGAGTTATATTTCATGCCTGTGTTCAAGCAAAAATGTGTTTTTGTGATTCATGATGTTGAGGATAAATTAATTCTGTGGAAAAAAAAAAAAGTCTGGTTTCAGAAGTGCCACTGAAGCCCAGGTTGTTTTCAAAAAAGACCATATGGGAATCTAATGGCAGAAGCCAGCTTTCAGCCTCGCGCCACTGATGGTCATCACCCAGATGGCAGCTCGGGGCGACTTCTCCAGCTCACCTCTGACTCCGGTGCACCATGGAGCTTTTCTGCGGGTGCGGCAGAGTACCTCATTGCTTTCCGTTACACTTCTACTGCTCATCAACTCAGGTATGATCTTTAAGCAGTCGGATTCCAAATAGCAATGGAACTCAAGCTTTGAGTTTCTCTTCTCATTTGGGAACACTGTCAAAAACAGAGATGCTTACGTGCTTTCTTTATTCTGCTAAAATAGTGTTTAAACCCCAGCTAGTGGCCTATTGACTGATTTTATTATTTTGATTAAAGCAAACCAGAATCAGCATGGTCTAAATGCAAACAGAATTGGACTTACAGTGAGACCACGCCTTTCCTTTTTCTTCCAGCCATTCTTCCAACTTCCTTTAATTTCAGGCGAGTGGTTTGGCTTCCCTGGATTCAAAATGAAAATATACGCTCAGTACTTACCTTATAAAAATATTGCGTAGGCAAGGGAAGATTATATGTGTGTTACAGCCTTCTTTCTCGGAATAAAAATGTAAATACATTTTGGCTGTTGCTATGATTCTTAGTCTCATTTTTATCACTGATTTCCTGTTTTAATCATATTTCACAGTACCTTTTGGACATTTTGTCAAGCTCAGTCGAATTCTGAATTACCAAATGGTATTCCCAATATACCACTTCATTCATTATTTCTTGAGTTTATTTGTAGCAAGTTAACTTTTTTCCCAGTAGAATTTCCACATCTCTGGCTCGGCTTTGGCAAAATAGAAAATAACTTAACTGTTACTTCACTTACTAATGCACAAATCTGAGCATGATTAATCCCTTCTACCTATATTTCTGAAGCACTTATTATATGGCAGGCACTGTTTTAGGTACTGAGGATAGAATAGAATCATGAACAAAATAGAAAAAAGTCTATCTTTAATGGAGGTGATATTCTATGAATTGATAAATTCGGTCAAATCATGATGCCTAGACATATAAGCAGAAGAATAAGATCATGTCCCAAAAGGCTGGGACAACAGGGAGGGTGTTAATAAAATCACTGAGTTATAAGTTAGGAACTTGGAACTAGAGACCAGTTCTAGTCCCTACTTTTGGGATCTGAACCAAATCACCCGTTTCCTTTGTAAAATGACTTGGTCTTTTCCAATTCTAAAATTAGAGGATTGTCTATAGAAAGGAGAAATAATCCCCTGTTCTTCAATGTGATAGAGCGGGGAGGGGCAGTGGCAGGAAGGGAGGGAGGGAGAGAGAGAGAGAAAGAGAATTGCGTAGTATATCAGGATCAAGAATATCCCTTACCTTTTGGCTGGAAATTTTTGCCAGAAAATTTCAGACCTTCTAAAGCCTAAGGATATTGGAAAATTATCACTTTTTAGGAAAATTTTATTTTTCTTTGTTTTATACTCTAAAAGTGAGCTCATTGCAGTAGCAACTGATTTTGGTGCTTGGTTTCCTAGATGTTGACAGTATTGGCATTTTGTCATAAGAAGGAGGGCAGAACTAACTGGTTCATAAGGTTCCCAGTGGTCCGAATAGCAGAAAAATCTGTTAGAGTCACGATGAGTGAGTTGTTGGCTGAATTCAGCAGCACGAGTCTAAAACTGATCATCTGTGCCCTCGCCGTAACTGCTACTTGACTGCAGTAAGAATCACTACAGTTTTACTCGCTACCAAAAATGATAATAATGATTATTCCCAGCCATAACAAAGAGGGAAATTTTATTTTTATCTTTTAAAGCATTTCATAAAATCCTCCAAACTGAAAGAAAAAGCCAATGAAGGTATTAAACATCGGATATAAGAATTAGAGGTATATTGAAGTTTTGCCTAATACGTGATGTGTACAGTGGAAATTGGAATTTGTATTTAAACATTCCAAATGCATTAGACATTAATTAGAGAGTCTATTTCTTTTAAAGATTTTATTTATTTATTTGACAGAGACACAGCGAGAGAGGGAACACAAACAGGGGGGAGGGGGAGAGGGAGAAGCAGGCTTCTCGCGGAGCAGGGAGCCCAATATGGGGCTCGATCCCAGGACCCTGGGATCATGACCTGAGCCGAAGGCAGACGCTCAACCAACTGAGCCACCCATGCACCCCTGGAGAGTCTATTTTGTTAGTTGAGTCTCAAACAAATGGCTTAGGAAATATTTAAAATAAGATGAATTTTTTAATTGTTATTGGAATTGAACTTTTTCTTTGTTTTCCTATTTGAGAAGTTCCTGAGAGCTGTTGATGGAGTTTTCTGGTTTACAACTTTCTTAAAGACCAAAATAGCTGGATTCAAATATCAGCAAATCTAGCATTTTCAAATGAGTGGTAGAATCAAGAGAGAGTGAACACATATCACCATCTGATAAATGAATGATTTGTTTTGTTGTTGACTATCTCCTGACTATAATATACACTCCATGAGGGCAAGAGATTTTGTCTGCTTTTTTCCCCCATTCTGCTGTATCCCCAGGGCCTAGAAGAGTGACTGGCCCATAATAGGTGCTCAACAAACACCTATTGAATGAATTAATACGTTTGTTACTTCCTGAAGCATAAATAAGAACACTAAACTTCTGTAAATCAATCCCCAGATCCAATGGATTCTAATCCTAACTCTCTCAAGGTGTCACTTGCTATTAAGTTGAGATAACCAAATTAGTTTTGTTGACATTCTGTCTCAGAATATTTCTTTAGGACGTGGTTTGGCATGACAAGAAATATAGTTCAGTTTTAAAGTTTCAAAGCCTAGTGCAATGAATACCCTTTCCTCAAGCCAGTGGTTAGTTTTTAACCTATCATATGGAGGAATGAGCAGGATCCAAAACAATGAATATTGCATTAAATTGAATAAACAGACTCTCTTGGAGGTGTGATATTATAATAATGCTTTTATACAGTTATTTGTAAAATGTGTGTGATTTCTGTTGTATGATTTTTGCCAATGTGTACTTTTTGTCATTTACCAGAATTGATTTATATAACTATTTAAACAAACCCTGAAAATAGATTTCAAAAATCACTTGGCTCACAGATTTTGTTATCATTGTTATTCTGGGCAATTTACATTTGAGCAAAACACTATACCATTAGAAGACGCCATAGTTATGTGACTACTCACAGCAGAAACCTTAAAATTTTGCATTAAAATTAGGTATTCATACATGGAAAACTAATCAAACCTGTCTGAAAATGTGAACATGGCATTTTTGGAGTTATCATTTAAGCATTTTTTGTAATTGCATATGGAAATTCAAATACAAGTGCCTAATATTAATGTTAAGCAGGCTACAGTTTACAACCGAAAATTAAGAAATATTTCGTTTGTCACTTCTGAGCATCTTCCTCACATGGGCCATTTCATCAACAAGTATTGGTAGTTTATGACCCCTGTATAGTTAGAACCCCATTGTAATTCAGTGTGTCACTTGTATTTTTCTTGGGTTGGCTAACAAAGGAAAAACAATATAATGATATATGTTAAGGGTTACACATATGTTGACAGTGGTATCACCACATCATTAATTTCTTACCCAAATGAAGATGATTACATTAATTTAGGTCCTATCAAACCCCTGTGAAAAGTACCGTAAAAATACTGTTTTTTATCAGTTGGTGAACAACTTAATCCCTAAAAAACTCAGAATGACCTCTTCTGACTTCAGTGTTTATTTGCCTAGAACTTCCTGATGGAAGGCTCCCAGGGCGTATCCCTTTGCTCTTCATATTTACCAAGGGCTAAAGATGTGCATAAGAACCATATCGTGGGTTTTGTTAAGGGACGATCCAGGCCAATTGCTAAATTTTACATTGCAGCAATTTTTAAACAATAGCTTCTAATTAATAACTCCAGTCTTAGGGTTCCGTGACTCTCAAAATTTTCCACAAAACTATCCTAGCGGCCAAGGAAAGTAAATGTGTGCCCCTGGGACCTGGGAACTAGTCAAAGCAGCATACAATCAGAAAAATTTGAAATACTTCATTTTATCTGAAATGTAGATGTGAACGTTTGCATTCTACATCTATAACATGCATACCTATGTTAATATTAAATACTTTCTCTCAAGACTTCAAATAAAACTGATGCTCCCAGCAGGTCCATCTTTTTCCATTAGCTTTTCCTATAGACTCACCAGCATAGACTGACTCCAATTTGAGAAGAATATTTAGTGGTCAACACAATGCTAAATAACAATAACTAAGGTTTACTGATTTTGCTCGGGGTCTCACGGTACTGTCTCTTAGAACCTAGTTGGCATTTCCTGTTCCTGTTAGTTCAGAGACACACAGAAGATCAGCCATATTCTATTATCAGAGTTCTTTGGGACCTAGGCAAACCCAGTTCACATGAATCATTAGATCTGTCCCCTTCCTTTCTTTCTCTCTTTCTCCTTTCTTTCCTCCCTCCTTCCCTCTTTCTCCCTCTCTCCCCCCCTCCTTCCATCCATCCATCTTTCTTGCTTGCTTGCTTGCTTGCTTGCTTTCGAGAAAAGAATATAGGTAAAAAGTTACCAGGAAATCATCAGAGGAAAATGTAAGCCCACCCAAGAAAACTCAGAGGTGAACCAAACAGGAAAAGTTTTCTGCCTGATCATCAGTCCTCTCCCATGTCTTCCCCATGGAAGGAAGAATTGAGACAATCTCTCTGAAACACCATTATTCTCTGTACCTCTAGTTTCTGCCTTGTCTTAGTCTTTACCTACACAGAGCTGTAACGTGTCTACAAAAAATAACAACTGCCCTAGGGTTGTTCACCCTATGTTACAGAAGTACAGAGCTTCGGGTTTTTTTGATCCTCTTCGTTTCCCAGCCCCTCTACGATGGATGTCACTAATGTCACCTTTCAGTAAGATAGCCATGGCTCGCAGAAGGCCTGGAAATGCCAATTGTAATTAACTTTCTTTTCAAATATGTTTGACAGTTTCATGCTGAGAAGTGCTTCTTACCTTTTGAACTTTCAGATTGCTTGGCTGAGCAAAATGTGTATCATTTTCTTTTAAAATTACCTTACAAAGAGCTATGTACTATGATATTCTTGCCCACGTCAGCCATTTGTAAGAGATTTAGATTTTTAAGCAGATTATCCTTGTTCCAAATGAGAGACCTTGCTTTTGTCTGAAGCATGGGCTATGTCCAGGTGCACAGCAGAGCCCCGGGACAAGGACACTCTTATATTCATAAATGTCAAAGACGATGACCCTTTCTCGTGGACTGATCATTCCAGCTGCTCTAGAAGGTACTATTCCTGAGACCTATGAAAGCCAGAACCATGCTCTTGGGCAGTAACTAAAGATAGGAAAGAAATGTTCCTTGGGTCCAATTTCCTACAATATGGTTATTCATCATTTTTACAATGACATCAAAAATCAATAAAAATGGAAGAACTCTATAAATGTGTATTTTCTTAATTGAGAAGCTTAACCTGACTTTTGCAGTAAGAATAATATACCTTACTCTGACCTATTTAAAAAATGTAAAAAGTCACTTTATGGCTGCTTGTTTCAGTCTTTCACTTGGCCTTCCAACTCTTTTTTTTTTTTTGCCCCATCGCGGGAGTATTCGTGTAAAAAAAGAAAAAAAGAAAAAAAAGAAGAAGAAGTATAGATCCTCACCAGCATTTTGATCAAGGAGAAAGGTTTCATACTTCAATAGTGCATGTAATGGAATTGGTCAGATTTGAAGCATGGGAGCACATTTTATCTTGGATCTTTAATTTTTTACAGTTCAGCTGACAGAAATTTAACTAAAATGTTGGTTATGTGACCAGTAAGCAGGCTCCCCAAAATAACATTTGCCTTAATTTTGCTGTAGATTGTCAGAAAGGGTGCAAAATTAAGTAGATTTTTATTGGTATTTTGGTCACCTAGAAATGATTCAAAAACCAGTGCTGTAAGACTGTTCCCCCACCACCTCAAGGATACAGATATGTGCATTACTCGTAATCTTTACACAGATTCAAAACCCAGAGAACTACTAGGTAAAAAGTACACAATAAATGCATTTTAAAATAATCTTCCCTAGGTACCAAGACAATAGAAAAGACAGGTCATTGGGGTTCACACTGCCCTAGAAGATGGCAACATGACCCTTTTTTCCGAAAATATAAAAATGGGAATAAAAACCACATTCTCTATTCCCTCAGAGTAAAAAAGCTCTAACCTATAGCATTAACAATTTCAGTGTGAGTTTGAAATTATAAAAGCCTTTACCTCCAGGTAAAAATATGGTTCAGCTTCCTATAAATACACTATTTGGTATTCCGTTGAGCTTCTGTTAACAAGACCTCTGAAGCTCAGGAATGGATGACTTTCAGTCATCTTTTCTATTAAATTTGGAGGAAATTTAACACCATTTGTTGCTCCAGTGTAAGAAACCAAACCAAGGCAGCCAGATGAATTGGAGAAGCTACCTAGGAGCCTATTATCAGCTTAAGAAAATGAGCCTTGAGTCTTTGAGAGCGTCAACTGGAAGTCTCTCCTCACGAGGTAATGATGCTTACGGTCTCCATAAGTCTACTTAATTCCCACTATTAGGACTGACTACCTGTTTCAAAGAAGATGTCTATAAGTCCACAGGTGAAAATCATGCCTACAATAGCCCCTTTACTTTACTACAAGCTTTTTGAGGGCAGATGTAAAAAGAATGAGATAGAAGGAAGTTCCACTCTGAGGTTTTCATTTGAGAGAGAAAGTGATGTGAGTGAAACACTTCTTAAGAAATTCGGTATAATATGGACTCAACTTTTCTGGAGCCCCAAGAAAAGTTTGATTTGGATTCTAAGGTTATGCTCTAGTTCTTTTTTTTTTTTTTTTTTCCTAAACATCGTATTTTGAAGGCAGTAAAACGAACTGCTTAAAAGCAGTTGCAGGGTTGAAGAGGAATTAAAAAAGGCATGCTGGAAAAGGCAAGGTAGCCAGGACATTTGAAGCAGCATGAAAATATTTTGGCAGTCATGATATCTGTGCTTTTCCTTACCGTACCACAAGTAGAGAATAGGACAGCACTTTGGTGATGAAGTGTGAAAGAACTTGGTTTATAAATACAGTTGACACATGGCTCGTATTTAACTTCAGTTTTCAAGAGATTCTATTGGTGTGTGGCTCAGTGCTGGGTTTTAGTAATAAATCTGTGGCCTACTGGCAAAACTCTGAAAAGTTTCTAATTAATTCTGATGCTGTAAGAATCAGGCACGTATATCTCTACCACATATCAAAAATGCAGTTATCTAAAATACTCACCTATTTTCTGAAATCGTCACAGGGTAAAGAAGCCTCCGTACATAATCTGTGTCCATTCATTCCCTAGTTCACTCCTTCCTATTTACATTTCGCTTAGTGAGCAAGCTTGGTGCCTTTGGACTTGGCACGCAGAAGCTCAAATGTGATTGACCCTAGAAGACATTTGTGTGTGTATATAAGAAAATGACTTCAGAAGTACACGAAAGGAGACATCTTGCACCTGTTATATCTAATTTTAAAGGCAAGTGGAAGAAAAATAACTTAGAACTCACAATGCCCATGTTGTGCCAACACCCTAGAAATTGCTTGAATATGAGAGATTGGTCAAATTTTGTTAATAAGTAAATAGTCAAAGATTATTTTACAGGCAGAATAAATGAACTGGATTAAGAAGAAATGTACACACAAAAATAGCCAAGCTTATAAACTTTCATGTGTGCATACTTTATTATTTTTCAGAATAAGATTTATACAATTGCTGCATGTACAGATAGGTTTTGACAGCTCTTAGCTGGTCTTAAATATAACAGTCCATTATAATTTTATTTTTAATAATGAGGCACTATTTTTCATATCTTGATAAAAGAGAAATGCCTCATCCATCCCTACAGCATTTCTCTATTGAATTTTTCTCCCCGGCACACTATTGTTACTTGAATATCACATGTAAATCAATAAGGATTGGCAGAAAAACAAATAAAAATTTACTACTTTTCAATATTTGTCAATGCAAATACATAATGCCAAATGTTAAAGTTTTACATAAGTAAAACTACCCATATCTTGCCTTTAACCATTTTTTTACTGACCAAATGTATCAGCCAAGATGGAGATAATTCATTTATGCGAGTAGATGTGTCAACTACAATTTCTTAGGAATTGGAGGAGGAGGAAGAGAATTCAAAGCAACTTGTAAGTAGCTATTATTACTTACAAAATTAATCTAGGACTAAAAATATGAGAGGCAAGTCCAAATGGCCTAACAGCCAAGTGTCACTCCATCCTAAATTCAGCAAAAATATATTGTGTACCTATATGTGGAAGATATCATGAGCAGTCAGTAGCTATGATCAGTTTCAGCATCTGGACCTTAATTCTTTTTTTTTTTTTTAAGATTTTATGTATTTATTTGAAAGAGAAAGAGAGAGAGAGAGCCAGGGAGAGCACAAAGAGGGAGAGGGAGAAGCAGACTCCCCGCGGAGCAGGGAGCCCGATGCGGGGCTCGATCCCAGGACCCTGAGATCATGACCTGAGCCGAAGACAGACTCTTAACCGACTGAGCCACCCAGGCACCTGTAGGCTGTAATTCATTCTTTAAGTAAAAAGTCATCCTTATCATTTTTAAGGAAAAGATATTTTGTATTCCATTCTTTGTTTTCTTTATGCCTTTAGCCTTTAGCCTTCAGGAAACTTCTACTTGGAACCCATAGCCTAACTCCTTAGCTAGAGTTTTGGACTCTGCATAGCACTTTACTACCTGATTCCCGGACTCTTATCTTTATTTTTTCAGGTGCTCTTATGTTGCGCATGTTTTTGGTAATCTTCACTTTTTTTTAATTAAAGGAAATTGTGAATACAGAGTCTTTTATTTGCCTCTTGTTCACTTTACTCAACAATTACTTTATCCTAGAATCAAACTCTTAGAACCTAGTTAGGGTATCCCAGAGCCGCCTTCGCTTCCATGTACTCTCCACCACACACGTTAACTCTTAGACCATTTCTTAAAAGCCCGCCCAATCTTTCTCACACCAAAAAGAGTGGGAAGAAGAGAAAAACTGAGCGTGGAAGCAAAGGACAGAACTTGTTTAATGTCCTTAAAGAAGGCCCTTGCACACAGCACCCATGAATGCGACATGGGGAAGGAAACTATTTCTGAAAAGAGCCTAACCAGACGGGCTCTAGAAGCTGCATGAGAGGAAAATTAAAACAGGTTTGGAGGGGGCGCCTGGGTGGCTCAGATGGTTAGGCATCTGCCTTCTGCTCAGGTCATGATCCCGGGGTCCTGGGGTCCTGGGATCGAGCCCCACATCCGGCTCCCTGCTCGGCGGAGAGCCTGCTTCTCCCTCTCCTTCTGCCTGCCGCTCTGCCTACTCTGCCACTTGCCTCTCTATCTATCTGTCAAATAAATAAATAAAATCTTTAAAAAAAAAAAGAGGTTAGGAGATGCTTGCAGCAGGGAGACCATCTTGCATTCTGCCCTAGCTCCCCACTTGTGTGGCTCCAAAGCCTCTATGAAAAGGCCATAAAGTAGGGAGCACCACGAGGCTTCTCTTCCCATGGGACCCCAACTGAAGTGGGGGGAGTGTGTTTTTATCAGGTCCCCAAGATTAGGGAAGGGAATGGGAACAAGATCAGGCAAGACCACGGCACTGTTTTGAGCCCTGAATTAATGTTAGTCCATTTAATCCTTGTTAACACCCTGTGAGATAGAAACTCAGCCAAATTGTCTTTTGATCCTTCGGCTAGAGAACTTTCTGGACTTTCCCCCTTTAGTTCCTTTGCCTCAAGTTATCAAACTGTTTCCAGATGCTCAGAAGCTCCTTGCCTGGTGTGTCCAGGAATCAGGGCACTGTCACTCTACCCATTGCGGAGTGGATCATGCTCTCATATCACCTCTATTTCCATCCTTTTTCAAAACTCTCACTAAATCCTACCCAAGATAAATTATGTTTGATCCACTAAATTCCTCAATGATCAACTTTTAGACCGTAATAAAAAAAAAAAACATTATCAATGCTTTTGGACATAAAATCCCTGTGAGAGCAGGCATGAGGCAAGCTAACAGAGGCCCCTGCATTATAGAGAACTAGTCCACGAAACATCAGCTCCTACTGCCACTCCAGTATCTCCTGGGACAAAACCCAGCACTGTTTTGTTTCACCGAGGATTGGGCTGTGAGCCACGAAGCCATCTTGGTCCCTACGAAGCCATCCCTGCACCTGCCCTCCATGAGTTTGGAAGAATTTTGTCCAACAGAAATAGTACGCAAGTCACAAATGCAAATGCCATAGGTCAATTTAAAGTTTCTAGTAGTCACATTTAAAAAGTAGAAAGACAGGTGCATTCATTTTCTAGGACTGCCATAACAAAATACTACAGACTGGGTGGCTTAAACAACAGAAATTTATTTTCTCATAGAGAAAAGGCAGTACAAGAGGCTGGCAGTACAAAACCCAAGTGTTAGCAGGGTTGGTTTCCCGTGAGGTGTCTCTCCTTGGCTTGCAGAGAACTGCTTCCTCACTGTGGCCTTTTCTCTGTGCACATGCATTTTTTTTCACACTAAATCTTCAAAATCCTACATCTTAATTCAAACTAGCCACTTTTCCAAATATTTCACAGCCACATGCAGCTGTGGCTTCCGTAGGAGAGAGCATAGGTGTAGCAGGACCAGAATATTATTCCAGATGACCCCTCTTTAAGTTGCAAACCAAAGCTTATCTCTATCTAACCAGGCTTCATAGCTTCTCACCCAGATAAAATGGCTTTGGTGTAATACACGGCCAAAAGGGAGAGTGAATTTTCCCAGGGCACCTATCAATTCTTCATGCTCATCCTAACACCAGCCTACAGTATCTCCTGCTTCTCTTGACCAAAATATTCCTCTTTGCTACAATGTGACCCAACACTTTTTATTTGAATGGAGGCACCCTTAAGAGTTGTACAGTGAACTGTGACCCTTGAGGCGATCACAGAGCTATTGAGCAAAGTGATGAAACAGAATTTTCTACAAAACCATGTTCATGACTGTCATCCTGGTGAGCTGGCCTTCCAAGGCAGCTTAGGACCTATTACCAGGTCCTATTTATGACCTATGTTCTAAAGCTCCACTACCAATTTGCTGGTCTGCATCTCTGTACTATTTATTATTTTCACATGTAATATCTGTTACTTAATATTTAAAGGGTTGGATTCTTTTTTGTGGGAAGTGGCATGCATCTAGAAGACTTTGTGGAGAGGAGTCAAGGGGTGAAATCTGATAACTTTGTGCAGCAGGAATTAGATCAAGAAAGGTAGGAAGTAAGGCCCACTTAAAAGACTATTTCAGTGTTCTGGGCAAAAGGAATGAAGATGTCAACCACATTTAAAAAGGCTGTGATTCAGTGACTGATCAGATCTGGGGGATAAAGCTAAGAGGAAAGCCAAGATAATTTCGTGATTTTAAAAGAAAATGATTGTGGGCAGTTCACAAGGTCTTTTCTGTCTTTGCATCAAGATTCCCTAAGCAGTCCGTCTCCTTCAAATATCACCTCTATACAGACAATTTCCAAAGCTGTATTTCCTACCCAAACCTTCTGAGCTCCACTGCCACATTTCTAGCTGCTTGTTAGACAATGCTTCTAGGAATTTTTTCCTAAATTAAAAGTCTACTTGTAAAAGTTAAAATGGATCTCCTCCCTCGGGGACAAAAAACCTGAGTTTCCTTCTGGCTTCTCCATTTTTCTTAATATATTTTCCATTCTCCCCATGACTTGATTCTGGGGACCTCAAAGTGAGTTTCACTCTGAACATTCCATACCAAATCCTAACCATCCCTTTTATGTCCCCCAATTTTTCTTGACTTTGTATTTCCTTTTACATTCTCACTGCCACCAACCTAATTTTTTTCTTGATTACTTTGTTACAGGCTATTCTACTAGCCTATAACTGGTCCTGTTGTTCATCCCCTCCCCAATTTATGCTACATAAAGCTGCCATTTAACCTTTCTAAGTCAGAGCTATGAATCACTGACTCTCTTTTCCATAGCTGTTCATGGCTTTCCTCTGCCTACTTAACATATATACTTCATATTCCCTATTTGGCTTTTGAGGTCAGGCCTAACCTGTGCCCCAGCCTCCCTGCCATCCCCTTATCCTATATCATCCTCTTACACAAACTACAGCTTATCTGAATTAGTACTCACTATCTCACTATTATCTTTAAAAATTCACTAAATTTTCCCAGTCTCATCCTTTTTCTCACATAGTACCCACTGCCTGAAATGAGCTACATCATCTTTTGTCTTCCACTCAAGTTTCAGCTTAAATGCCTTCTGCATGATGCTTTTCAGAATCAATCAGCAAGAAATCATTTCTTGATTTATTCAATCCAAAACAGCTAGATATTTTTTTCTTTGAACTTGTATTATATGCTAGAAATCAGTGAATCAAAGGTGAATGAACCACAATTCCTATGTCAAAACCTCAAAATTACTTAGTGGGAACAAAAACATAATAATCACCAACTATTTGTTACTTCAACAAATATTTCTTAAGTATCAGTCATATGCCGAGGACACTATTCTAGGCTCTGGGGATATAGCAATAAACAAGATAAGCAAGATACCTACTCTCAAAGAGCTTACATTCCAGGGGGAGGGCAACACTCAAAATGTATCAACAAGAACATGACTGAGAGTGGTAAGTTCTATGCCAGTAAGAATTATACCAGTGTGATATGACAGAGAGTGAGTGCATGACTGACTGGATAGGAAGGATGGTGACTTGAAACCAGAACAGCAAAGAGGCGGCCACATGAAGCTTGGGGGAAGGGCATTCTAGGGAACAGTTATTATAAAGACCATAAAGCCTGAACTTGCTTGGCACATTTGAAGAACTGAAAAGATTGTAGTCCATCAGGTAGAGGACTGCTGTAGAAAGTGTGGATTGTGGTCTAGCAAGAATGGACTCATAGGTCTGAGGTTCTTATAGTAATCCTGGCAAATAGCTGATGGGAGCTTAGAAAAGATAGACATGGACATGGTGAGAAATAGACAAATTCAAAATGAGTTTGAAGGTAGTCTAAGAGACTTCCTGATGAATTAGATGTGTAGAATGGCATAAAAAGTATATTGAACTTTGATAATGCGATGTCACAAAAACAAACCTGAGGTTACACTCAAATGTTTAGCAGAGAGGGATTAATCCGTGTGTGTGTGTGTGTGTGTGTGTGTGTGTGTGTATGTGTGCATGTGTATGCACGCGTGTGTTTCAAGGGGAGTATTGTAGAAGAGCTCACCTGCAAATATTACCTACTTCAAAGTACACTGAGGAATCTAAGTTTGCATCATCTCTCCCAGTAAAACAAAGGCAGAAAATCTAATCGATATTTTTCTATTCCCCCAACACACAACACCCAAAATACTGCTTTAGGCATAATGGCAAGCCATAGAACTTTTGGATGAATAAATAAATGAACAAACATAAGCTTAAATATTAAAAGCATCATGATGAAACAGCTAAAGGGGATCAAGAGTGCACTTAGCATGATGAGCACGGAGTAAGGTATGGAATTGTTGAAACACTATATTGTACGCAGGAAACTAATATAACACTGTATGCTATAAATAAATAAATAAATAAATAAATAAACAAACAAACAAACAAACAAAAACCCAAAGATGTGTGATGGTGGTATCACTGAACAAAAAAAGAAGAGTGAAGAGAGCAAGTTGTTCTGGGAAAAGAAAGGTACAGGAAGTTGTCAGTTTAGAAGTAAAGGTGCAATGTTTAAGAGGAAGTGATCAATAGTTCTATTAAATCCCACTCCAGGATAATAGGGAAGTATAGAAATTTACTGCCATCTTTTTCAGGTTTACAACTTGGTGATTTTTGGTAGTTATGTCTGATTAGAACCATCGGTTACATATTTTGAATATTAATCTAGGTCTAAGTAACAATAAGAACATCTCCTCCACGCTAACGATGGTGAATGGGCCCTTCCTGGGCATCCCACGAATCCTAACACAGTTCTGTGAGATAGCTATTTGCATCACTGTTTTACAGATGAGGAACTTGAGCCACGGAAAGGTTAAGTACTTTTCCCAAGGCCACGCATCTTGAAGTTGAAGAAATGGGACCCACGCTCATTTTTAAACAGTTGCTGACTTTACGGATTTTTCACAGCATACTGTGCTCTCCTTGTAATTCTATGTATTTCTAATACAGATTATTTATAAGTAAATTCACTATCTTTTAAGATAGACACTTGTGAAACTGAATTGTAATTCCCTACGGAATCCCTTCATGTGTTTCTTAAATTTAAGTTCATCTCAATCCCATTTTCAATTGTACATATTTAAACTACATAAGCCATGTACATATGTTGATTATATCTGTAAACTCACTCTACAGTTTCATTTCTGTGAAAGACCAACATTGACCATGATGGTTAGTGGCACCCATTATATTATAATGGGCTGACATTTCTCCCATCACCCATCAGTACATTGATACCTCTGTTAGTGACACCAAAGCAATGAGCACCCTTCTCTCAGATGTACAGATACTATGTCCAAAAGCAAAAAGACCCCCAGAACAATTGATTCCTGGTAAACAAACACTAGAGACTTTTAAACATTAGTTTTGCCTGTATTTTACCGGGTCATTTTAATCAAATTTGAAAATGGACCACTATTTTCAAATAAAGGGATTTTTGCCCTTGTTTCAAGAAAATTGGGAATCTTGGTACTTAGGAGGGAATGAGGCCTATTGCTGTATCTCATAATGCTAATCAACAATGTGGGAGAAGGAAATAATAACCTAGTTGAGCAGGCTACATAGAGCGAGCTGGAAGCTGATGAGGCTTATTGCTTTTAAACGTCGACCCTATTTATAATGAACATTCGGAAAAAAAAAGGGCCAAATTCCCCTTACAAGCAACTGTGGCAGAGCGGTGCCCTCTTGTTTTTCAAGATACGGAGATTTATAAATGAGGCATTCGGTCTTATGGGGAATCAAATGATTGAGAGAAATGTCTGGAGTGGGTTTTGAAAGGCATCTTGGGAAAGAATGTCCTTACACCCACGTGGATAAGAATCTACTCCGTTTCAAATACCAGGAGTAAGAGCGATTGACAACCCTTCTCTCAGACACTTAGCCAACCTTGCCCTCTTTATTAGGGCACGCTTTGGGGAAGAGATCAGGAGCATCCCTGGGCTGGTGCAAACCTCGTCAGATATGTTCATGAGGGCCCTTTTTCATTTCCCTCACATTAGGTTCAGACTGCGGGGCCCCTGATTCCCCACACCTTTCTCTGGCCCATTGCCAGGAAAGCCTACCGGCTGGAGGGACAAGATGTTTATGTACTGATACCACTTGCCAAGCTTGATTGCTCTGCAGTGTCACTGCGGCTAGACTGGTATGCATTTCCTCATCAAAGAGGAATTCTGATGCTTTACACCATAATTTGTATAATTAATCTTCTGAGCTTTTTTGAAATTGCATTTCTGTTGTTGCTACTGTTGTTAATAAATGCCACAGCGCTATCAATCCACACTTAGTACCAAGAGAAAATCACAATGCACATGAAAGTGGAAATGCAGACCTAGTTCCACTGAAGGTGTCACTAATGAATGATGGGCAAAATGCTGCCATCTTTTGGTTATTGACAAGCATGAATAGGGGTGGAGAAGTGGGAGTGGAGAATAGAGTTTGCTATTTTAAATGCATAAGGTCCAGGTTGCTGAGACCTTATAAAATCGTTGGGAGGAATGTTCTTTACAATTTCCAGGATCTTCCTTTTTTACTTATACCAGTCTCTATAGCTTCGTAGATTATGCAACAAAGGGTTTGTTCCTCTAGCTACAAGGATTTCTCTGTGGAGTCCAGTAAGTAGAAGTGAGTGCAATAATACAGCACAGGGCTTCTTAGCTCTAGTAAAGAACAAGTGGAATCAGGCTGATGTAAACAGTCACTTCACCATGACTGTGGTTCACTCTTCCTGCCTCAGAAATACTTGAGAGCACCTTGCATTATGTTGCATTAAAATCGCGTTTCCCAGGGTAATGAATTATGTACCATTTGTACTCCAGCCTCTTTTGAGCACTCAGCTCTAAATGTTTGCATCAGTGCCAGCGAGTGTAAGGTGATCTCATTAGGGCAAGAGAGGTGGAATATATATTAGTAGACACAGTATAATTCCCCAATAGCTTAATGTCAATCTATGATTAAAATGCAACTACACCTGCCATTTCTTGGGAAAACTACAGAGCTACAATTTCATCACACTGTCCAAAGGAAAAAAAAATGATCCCCAAGAGCAGATCTGGCCCAGTCAACATCGTGCCACAAGGCTGGCACTCCTCCCAAATGTAGCTGCTGCGAGGTAGGAAGTGATGGACATCCTTTCAGGTGGCAGGAACTCTGCCACCACACACCTGCCCCGTCAGTCACTTAGACCTCTTGTACTCCTTCAGTGGCTACTTCTGAGGAAACAACAGTTCATCTCTCGCATTTTCGGAAACTGTCATGGTGGGCATTTCCCAATCGGATGTCCTCTACTTGTAGTCACTCTTGAAACGTTTACTAATTCATGGTCTGTCTCATCTCTTAAAGAATTAAAAAGAGCTTGAAGATAGTCTATACTTTTTTCACCTTTCTTAGATGAAACTGGACTGGGCTGCCAGAATTCCTGCCTTCCAGAATCTAACATTGAGGCCCGCTTCTACCACATGATTTGGTTTTTCTAGGGATGTTTGTTATTAAGTGCGTGGAAGCCTAAGTTTTCGTATCTGGAATGTACAAACTGGGTTGTATATTGTTCTGTGAGAATAGGTGTCTTCAAGACAACCATTTAAACCATTCTGGCGACACCGTACACATCTGTTTCATTCCTCTGAAAGGATCAGTGTAGTGCTTATCCTAAACATCCATAATCTTGCAGCAAGAAGAGGTGGTGTTTTATTTTTGATCTACAGACTACCTGTAATACATATGTACGTATATATGTTTGTGTGCATATATTACAGAGATATACATAAAATTACATATACAGTGAGGTTTTTAAATGATGGCAATGAAAGTGGCTTAGTAAGTAAGCTGCCAATTTGAGGTGAATTTGTGTTTTGATAACACCACCAAAGAAATTCCTTCTTTGAATGTATGTGTTTGCCTTGGATGATGTCAGAACAAATGTAGGAGAATGCTTGTTTCTGTACCTTTCTGCTTCTTAAAATATTGTCTTGAAAGAGTGTTATTGGCAACAATGAAAGAACAAGAATTTTATAAGCGTTTCACACCTCTTCTTTTTGAGCCTTTCAGTCGGATGGTAAACTAAACATGTAGCAAAAATAAAAATCCCGCACAAAATCGAAAAGGAGATATTCAAGATAAATATACCTGAATAAGAGCAAATCCCAATCAAAAAGTCATGTGCCAAGGTGAGCTCATTTCAGAGCAGGCTCTTCTCTCCCCTTCCTATATCTAATCCCATGCATCTGTTCATTCATTTGCCCCCCTCTTTACTATGATATGGTTCCTTTAGGTTGCTTGGCAACCATTATAATGCTGCCGCACATGCGTGCTAGATAATAAATCCTATCTTGCTTTATTTTTCTCCTTCTTTAAAACAAGGAATTACAGAACATGATATTTCCCTCTTTTCTAATGAACAAAAAACATCTGTGAAAATTTCAAAAGCACATAAAATGCCTGCAAGGATGCAGATAAGTAATTACAATTCCTGACAAAGTGTAACTGATCATTGCCTAATGTGTCTACGTGCAGTTATTCTTTGCGATGGCCTTCTCTTGTAAATACGTGTACATTAATGCACATATGTCCATACATGTTCGTGTGGAACCATAAAGAGAAAGGGAGAGTAAGGGAAGAAAGTGACTGCTGCTATGTCCCAAACAAAGAAAATGAAAGGAAATTCCCGGAAATAATCTTGTTTTATATATTTTCTTTTTTAAACAGTGGATGCAATAGTTCGAAGACAGGACCTGGACTAAATCTATCCACTTTTTTTTTCTATAAGAAATCAGACAAAGCTTATGGCCTCCCCTTCCCCTCCTTGGCAAATCCGAGTGTCCTGCTGCTTTCATTTGTTTTTGATCTGCCTCATTAAAAGACTATTGATGGCTTTAACTATTGTCCTTGTTTAGGTGCTGATTTACAAGCACTAATATCTGACTGCGCGAGATTAATGGGAGTCCAGGCAGTTTACGATTATCCTGAGGTCCCTGACCACACATGTAGGGGTTTGGGTAGGGGTCATGCACTCCTATGAAAAACTCCAAAGCAGGCTTAAACCTGGGAACGTTTTAATAGGATTGAATCTGTAATAGGATTTGGCAGCTTGGCCGAAACTGGATGGTGTGGCTTGTTTGGGGTTTCTTTCTTTTCTCTTTTTTTCATTTATTTATTTTTTATTGTAGAGTCATTATTATCTTGGAATAAAGGGTAATATTTTATGTGGAAGTCCAAATATTGTTACTATTGTTTAAAGGAGTCCTCAAAGGGGGGTGGTGGGGGGGGGGCGGTCGGGAAGCTATACAATATAGGATATTAAAAGAAAAGATTGCCGGGGCATGAAATGTTGTTTCTATTATGTAGTAAATTAGAAGGTAAAAAATAAAAGATGGGGAGAGAATAAAATTTCTGTTGTGAATGGCTGTGTATTTTTAGCCAAAAATGCTTTAAGGAGTCTAAAAGGCACTGGCAACGTAGGGCTATTTATAAAAGGGGATATTTCTCCCAGGCAGGCTCAGCGCTACCCTTCCTGGCACCACGTTCTGCTGAAAAGCACGGAGCCCTGAAGCTGAAATCTCTCTTAGTCAAACAACAAGGGCGCTCTGAGTGACAGCGGTACTGTGGTGCATTCGATTTTTGAATAATACTGCAAACATGAATAAAATTCAAAGTAAAGATACCATACTCTCGATAATATCCCAAATGGAATTCTATCAATATTTCAGTTCCCATTTGAAATCAGGCACAAGGGACAGTGAGCTTTGTCAACACTATCTTCTATGTCAATTCACTTGATTATAGTGTCTAAATTCAGGAACAGTGGTGGTAAAATTATTTAACCTCCTGGACTCCGGTCATTTGAACATTATAAGGAGACTGTCACTTAAAGATGCCCTCATTAATTTTGGTGGACCAGAAATGGAAAGGCAAGATATACAGCCCTGGCCCAGAGGGTCAGACAAGTGCCCTTCTACGGGACCTAACCTGTAAATCTCGAAGCACAAAAGAAGTTACGGTGGCTATAAGACCTCATAAAAAGGTAATAGGAAAATAAATTACAGATTTTGTTTTGGATGGCTTTACAAGTCTAGTTGTAGCAGAACTTTTAGGAAATCTAAACTTTAACTAAAATCCCAGAGCGTATTTATGACTTCAAAGAAATTCACTTTCACACCCAAATATGTAGCTCAGCCAAATCATTCTACTGTATTATTTGCTGTCATTCTGCTTCAGAAAGTCTCACATTTTTTAGATCGAACTATAGAGATGAAATGAACATATTATTTCAGTGTTCTTTCACAGAATCATTTTACTCTTTGTTTATTTTTATTTCCAAAGACTACTTTTCAAAATCCATTTTTTGTAGTGTTGTTATAACAACGATCCTCCAGCCCAAATATCTGAGGGATTATTATTATTATTATTCCTTTCTAAGTACATAATACATCCTCCCTATGATATCCACATCTGTAAATACTATAAAATTAAACATTTACTAGAGCGGTGGCTATTTTCTCATTATATGGAGGGTGGTAAGTTATCCAAGTCTCCCTTTCGTGAATGAAGCGATTTAGAGTGGAGGTTTTAGGGTCTATACAGCAGGAACATTATAAGACCCACAAGAGTGTCAATAAACAATGCAGAGAAGTCTCTTGGACACAATGCTTCGACCACTGGTCAGGGCTGAGGTGATCCCAGCACCCCCTCCGGACAAATCCACAGGAGGGCTGACAACCACTATAAGTGTACTGGATGCACATCAGTTGGACCTTTAAAAAAATACTCAATTCCTAATGTTCTCCAAATCATTTGCCAAACCTAGATCCAGTTTAGTTATCATGATCACCGAGTTTTACTTTTTAAGACCAAAATCTAACAATAATCTTCATTATTCATATTCCATGAGGGAAAAAAATCTATTACTTAATCCAATAACCTGGTATTTTCTTCCATCAGTCCAAACTGTATTGAAATACTACTTGACTCATCACTTACACATTCCCATAAAGCAAGTATGTTCAAAGGAATCAGGACCTTCTATTTTACAGACCAAGAAACTGACGACAAGATCTAAAGTGGCTTAGCAAGGGCCGGTTAAATAACCTCTTGAGAATTCTACCTGAGTTCAGCTCAGAACTGATTCAAACTTTTTAACTTTGCAATGCCCTAGAAATGAGTTACGAAGCTATTATCCTATTTTTTGGGTGGCAATATGCTAATCAATTATTTCTTTAACACTTGGGAGAGCTTTAAAAAACAATTTGGCGGAAGTTATCCTAAACTCTATAAACTAACTGATTAACATCATTGCTATAAAAACACCAATGTTTTTACACGCAAAGACGAAAATTTCATTTTCCTCGAGTATATGATCCTGATTTTCAGAAATACTAATTAGAACTAAAAGATACCCTTGAAATTTTTTCAAAAGCTTTTCTAATTTAGAAGACAGATCGGATGCAAAGATGATACATGGCATATATGTGTACAAAGAGAAAGATAAGAAAGAAAGACTACAGTTGTTCAATTATAACATTTACGAAGCTAAAATTGCCACATTATGGATAATCATCTTATTTGTAAAGCCTCAGAAGAGTGAAACTAAATATCCATGAAGCAACTTAATTTCCTACGTTTCTTCAATAATACCCTTTCATGACGGATGGTTCGCTGAGCCCTACATGCCAAGCCTGCCATGGAGGGGAGATGGCAATTTCCATCTGATCAGATTGTTTGCAAAGAGGAAGATATTTTGTTTTCCAGATATCTATCTGGGGAGACAGGGCTGTTTTTTGGTTTGGGCAAAGCTACATCACTGAAGTGCAAATTGCACTTCAAACTGTGACCACGATTATTTCTGTTTATGCTTTATCCCAGTGTTCATGACTGCATGTAACAAACGTACACCTTCATCAGCATGTATGGAAACTACTGTGGTTAACGTGTTGGCCGTGCCTGTTCTTTTCCGAAATCTTGTAGTGGTGGTATTAGGGAATGGGTGGATTTTGGCAGAAATGAAGGACAGAGTATGAAATGAGTGGTGTTCAAAAGTGGGGTTACATCCACACTATATGTATACATTTTTCTCACAGAGTCTCTATAATTTAGAAGACGAATTCTGACTAATATGTTATTTCACTTAAAATGCCCATTCTTTGGCTTACCAGAGCATCTCTTCCACGCAAGAAAGACAAAGAGTCACCAACACTTCTCATAATGGCAGACCAAACCACTATTCCAGAGTCTCCCAAAGAGTGGGGTGTTCTATTCGGGTGTTTTGGGAAGGAGTTGGTGGTTCCTTGATCAAATACATTTGATGAAGTGCTGAGCTAAAAAATTATCACCTTTCTTTAGTACAGGTCTAGAGACTTTAATATGCTAAGGCACACTTGAATTTTCCAGAGAGTGATGGCATACACAACATTTCTCACACCTATTTGACCACAGAGTGCCTTTTCCACGGATCGAAGTGAGACAATGACTGCTTTGTTTTTGGTCCCAGGGAGGTTGTGCACTGGTCAGAGAACTCCCCTGGGAGGTTGGGGGCCGCAGTTGCAATGCAGCCTGGTCACACTGTGACCCACTAAGCGTTACTCACTGTCTGCTGCAGGGCTGTGCCAAGGCCTTCTGGAAACCGGGATTTTAAAAAGAACAGCGCCATGTCCAGAAAAGAAAGAAAGAAGGTGCTAGGAAGTGGGTCTTAGGATTGTCCTCCCCCATTCAACCCTCTTTGCTTTACCTACAACATTGCTTGAGAGCACCAAATGGCCGGGGGGTGGGGGGTACCCAACCCAGCTTACCAGTTTCCCCATCTCCCTGGCAAAGAGAGCTTGAAGAATCTGTAAGGGCTAGTGATGAAGCAGACAAATCCTAGCACAGATATCACGCCATGCAGACTCCAGCAGGGACAGATGAAGGGCATGGGGCGCAAGGTGGTTCTATCTGTAGCCTTCGAGGAAATGACTGTGTTCCTCAGGCAGAGGTTAGATAAGGATGATGCATCTGTTACTAACAAGGGCCCTTTCTGAGGACTTATAATGAGGCCAAGGACTTTGCATGCATGATCTCAATTAGTCCTCATGACAATGACCCTGAGAAATAAAACCCCCATTTTATAGATGAGGAAATGGAGGCCCAGAGAAGATCACAGAAATCACCAAGCCAGTGAACAGTGGAATCAGCATTTGACAGAGATCTTTCTGACTCCAGAGTATGTGGAATTACTTATTCTGCTCTATAGTCTGGGCCAACGCCTTATATCTGACTCGGCTAAAATACAGTACAAACAAGGCATTAGCCAGAAAGTTTTGTCGTAAGACAAGCCGTCTCCTATAAGGAAATAACCAGAATAAATCCCACTGGATGAAACAAGTTAGTGTATATTCTGAATTTAATTACTAAGGATAAAGCACTTTGGAGGTTAACTTTCTTTTAAATAAATTGTAGGCTTTTGCTATAAGTTTATCAGGGAAGGGAGAAAAGATGAAGAAATATGAAACGTAGAGCTGCTGAAAAATTGAATATGAATATTAGTTAATACATGGCTATTGTAGGAAGTAATTTAAAATGCAATCAGTTTCTAAATTATTGCGATTGCTGTTTAGAATATGATGTCAAGCGAAATCTATAGCATTGCCACAATACAACACATCCCCACCAGGGACAGCCTAACCTAAACCACACAACCTAACATTGGAAGTCTCTTACTTTTTTGCTTGGGCAAATTTGTGTGAAATTATCAATAGTCCCACTTCCTCTTGCAAGGTGCAGTGGCCTGAAATACTGCCCAGCACCTTATTCAATGACCGGCACCAATCTAGGGAATAACTGTCCATCATCATATAGGTCGTTATGGATGAATCTCATGCCATCAATCAACTAGCTCTACAGCTCCTTTACATTTCTGAGGTCATCATTCCAGAGGAAAAATGATTTCTCCAGAAAGCATGTTCCAAAGGCTTTTTTTTTGCTTCAAATTGTTATTAGCCAAACATAAAACTGAATAACTAGAAACATAAGAAGCTTAAGTGGACGAATTTGTTCCAACTTAAAGAATTCTGGTAAATTTGCAGTCAAGCAGGATATCCCACAAAGGAAATTCAGAATTTTATTTTGATTATTTGGCTGTGTCCCTCTGCCTATGGTGTTCACTCACTTGAAGGGATTCCTGATAATACTAAAAAGATAAATTTGACTTCCCTGCATTGTTTAATTCTAAAAGGTTCTGTTGCTGTATGTAATTACGTACATGATAACAGGAGGAAAGATAAAAATGTTTGAGTCCCAGGTGTGTAGCCCAAGGGAAAAGTGCCTCTGGGCACAGGGAAATGCCTGTGACCCACATCCAGGGCATCAGGACTCTTATGGGCTGGCTTTTTGGGGACTTCCCTCGTTGGAGAATTCCACGTCACTATCTTATCCTTGAGACAGAAGACCCCAGGACACAGAGGGGCGGTCTAGGTTTCCTCCTAATAGCTTCAAGCTGAGGGGCCCCAAATGAAATTCTCCTGGATTCATTCAAATCCAAAGCCTGTTGCTGGAAACTTCCCTCCCACTTTCGCCTCCATCCCTTTCTTTCCCACCCAGGTCCTTCAGGCCACAGTTCTTTGATAACAGAGCACTTTGATTAAAACAAAACAACACCAAAACCAAAACCAAAAAAACACCAAGCTACGTATTTCCATTTTCTCTCACTTCCGTTCCCAATACGGGAATCGGTCCCAGGGATTTTCCCCAGCTCCGTGGCTGAGGTTGGGGTCCAGAGATCATAGCAGGCATGGGGATGCCTACAGGACCAAACCAGTCATGTGACATATAAATTGTTTACTTTCCAAATCACAGTTGCTGCAGCCCAGGAGAAAACTTGTCAAGCCTGCAGGGCGCAGTGAGACCATGAAGGTTGGCTCTGATACTGTTAATGGTTGTCTTTGTGTTGCGCTAATTGCTTGGCCCCAGTGCTTATTTGGCTCAGCAGCTGCAGGAGGGGCCTTGCTTTTGCTCTCTGGTGTTGGTGTAATCTTAGATAAATGTAGAAGACTCTCTTTTCTTAAAATGATGCACCTCAAAACGAAACATTTCATGTGGCCCCTTAAATATAAGGAGCCTGTTCATACAGAGCCAGAGTGAAAGGTTTTAAATGATCAGTAGTTACCTGTAATGAGATAGTCGTTCAAGCAGCAAAATAAGACCAAGTAGCTTAGCATCCTATAAAAGATTCTAGTCATTCTTAACTCGTAGGACCTCAGGACAAAGTAAATTAATTATATAAGCCACATATGTCTCCAGTAATACAGGAGAATATTTCACTGCCCTTCCCTTAACCAATCGTCAAGCAGTTTCCATATAACTAAATGGTAGTGAACTTGATTTCTAGCAGCTGCTTTCAAAATTCAGCCTCAAGACTGCCCTGTAGTTCACGCAGAGTAAAGAAGGGAGCCTGACAAGCATCAGGACTCCACCTGGATAATGGGCCTCGATCCAATAAACTGTGTTCAATGATTTCTTCAGCGAAGTGGCCGGGCTCTCACCAGACACTCTAAGCTCTTCCTTACAGCCCTACAGGGACGCCTCTGACTTTTTCACTGATACCACAAGTTTAGCAGTAGTAATTCAGTTACCTATAAAAATACACTCTATTGACAAGGATTATTTACAGAGAAGGGAAGATTTAAACATGTGAACTGAGAGAAATACCTGGGAAGTTGTCAAAAAATGAAAATAGGCTGCTGCCCCATGAAACAAGGGAATCACAAGCATGGAGGAACCTCTTTCTTTCTGAGATGGCATTCTCATTCAGGGACATACTGAACTGGGAACGCATGGGGGCCTGCAGTTGTGGCTGTTAAGAACTTAAACACACAAAGAGACAGAAAGTTCCCTGAAATACCAAAAAATAAAAATTAAAAAATAAAAGTCATACACATTTTAAAGAATATTAGGGTTTACAGCGTGCTCTTCTATTCATTTTCATGTGAAGCTAAAAGGCCAGAAGGAATGAAAGAAGATAAAGAGAACTCTCCCTTACCTGCTATCAGATGTAGACTAGGTCCTTACCTGGTGGGATTATTTCAGGAGGAGAGACAGGGAGCTTCATCTCTTAGTTTCTAACAGAAGAAAAATCTCGCAAGCTTCCCAGACTGTACTGGAAGGTGACTTTATGACAGCATTCCATGCTACATTGCAACCACTGTATTAGTTTTCTAATGCTGCATGACAAATTACCACAAATTTAGCAACTTAAAATAACACCCATTTATCATTCACTGCTTCCGTTTGTCGAAGTCTGGGCATAGTGTGACTGTGTTCTTTGCTCAGAGCACTTACAGTCTTCCAGGCTCATGTGGTTGTAACAGAATTTAGTTCCTTGTGGTTGTAGGACTGAAGTCCCTGTTACTTGCTAGCGGTCAGCCAGGGATCAGTCTCAGCTCTTAGAGGCTGTCAGTATTTTTTGTCACATGGCCCCTCCATCTTCAAAGCCAGCTAAAAAGAATCTCCCTTGCATGTAATCCCTCTCACACTTTGAATTCCTTTTTTCAGGAAGCACTCTGTCCCTTTCAGGGATTCACCTGATTAGGTCAGGCCCACCCAGGATAATCTCCCTTTCTTAAGGTCAACTAATTTGGGACTTTTATTAAATCTTCAAAATCCTTCACTGCTACAACAGCGTTTAATTGAATAAATGGGTGAAGCTGTGTATACACACCATGGGACAGGGAATCCTAGGAGCCATTTTAGAACTCTATCTACCACAACAGCACGAGTGAAAGCCTTGGGATGAAATCTGAACATGACCATCACTGTCAGGTAAATCTTTAAGGAATCTGCTCCACACCAGTTAAGGAGAGGGAAGTCCCCCTTCGGGGTTTGGGAGAGATGGTGACACCTGCTGGGACTGCACACCTCCCATTGTCTTCTATGACAAGAACAAATGCTGCTCTGATGAGCATAAATGTGTGACACAGACAGAGTCTGAGTCCCTCCTACCAGAGGAAAGAGAAGCTTAAAACCAAGCAACAGAAAGAGTTACCCCAACCCCTTTCCTTGATGCTCTGCATAAGGGAGTCAAATTCCTCCTAAAACCAAGCAACAGAAAGAGTTACCCCAACCCCTTTCCTTGATGCTCTGCATAAGGGAGTCAAATTCCTCCCTCCTTCAGCAGAAACATGGCTGGTCCAGCCCTTTTCTTGAAGTTTGCCCCAGAACTCACTGAACCAGCCCAGTTCACGGGCTGTCACCAGAAATTGGCTGCCTACACTCCCAAGGTATGTATGGGAATGACGACGAAAGGCCACTTCACTCTCAACCACATGGCCGGTGCTTTAGAAGGATGACTTCAGTGAGCTAGTTCTTAGGTGTAGACAGAGAGGGAATACGTTAAAAAAAAAAAAAAAAAAATCTTTGCATAACTCAGAAGTGGCCTCGGGGGACAGAAATGAAACTGAATGTCTTCCCTTTTATTATGGTAGGGTGTTGGTTTTGTTGTTTTCCTTCGTTGAAGTAAAACAAACTAACCGGGCCTTAGACAACTTAGAGTTTTTTAAGTTCCTTGGGAGTCCTAGCCATAGCTTCAGTCTGCTGTGCTCTAAATACTCTCTCTGGGAGCGATCATTTTTCCTCATTATGAATTTTAAAATGGAAATTTTAACAGGTTAGCACTTTTCCCCCAGGAAGAGAGATCATTAATATGTAAAAACCTAACGTGAAAATTAACACCCCAACACGCCAGTCGCCAATTCTCCATCCCCTTGCTCTCCCGCCTTGCCTGCCTCATCTCTCACCAACAGCCACCGACGCAAGGAGGGACATACAGAGGGCTTGACTCAGTTCCAGAGAACTCTGTGCACAGAGAACGGGGAACTGGCCAGGCCTGAGAGGCAAAGACCAAAAGTGGGGGTAAGAAGGCACACGAGTGGCAAGGGTCAAAAAGAGCCCCCACACAGCACTTAGAAGGGCAAAACTGATACAAGCAGGGAAACTAAAACGACAATGGCTGCGTCAGATGACTGAATTACCACAGAGAACACAACCATTTTGGTTATGCTGCTAACTCTGTCATGACAGTTATCCATTCTTACTTTCTTCTGAACTTTCTAGTAATAATAATCATCATAAGGAAAATAGCAATAGCAAATGCTTAAGCAATACTTGTCTACACTAAACATTGTTCTAAAGTGCTTTATATCAATTCATTCAATCTTTACAACAACCACATAATGTAAGTCATGGTATCGTCTTCATTTTTTCCAGGAGGAAATGCAGTCCAAGATAACTTGCTCGAGGATATGTAGCTGGTACAAGGTGCAGCCAGCAATCTATAGAACGAGCGTTCGTCATGAGGGAAAAGGGAATGTGCCGCTATGCACACCACACTAATCTCCACATCTCAATATCTTGCTCTGCAAGCGTACAGTACTCCAGAAAAGAATAGAAGCTTGAGAGGAGAAAACTACAGATGTAGAAGTAGAGTCGGATAAATGGAACATGTCTCCTCTGTGGTAAATAGATGATATACACAGACATTAAACTGAATGTCTTCCTTTCTAGCATGATAGGGATTATTTTTCATCATTAAATTAAACTTGTTAACTAGATGTGAGTCTGAGTAGCTACAAGATGCAAAGTTCTACAGCATCATGGAATAAGCACGACCAGTGGCCGGGTATTCTGGGTTCTAGTTCTCTTGTTTAGTCATGAGAAGGCCGGTAGATTGGTCATTTTCTTGAGACCAGCTTCTGTGCCTATACAATGGATACACATAATGCCCCAGTTACTTTATGTTAGTAGGTCCTTGAGAAGGTGAAATAAAATATAGATGAGCATGTGTTTGGAAAAGAAAAAAATTGTCTGAAAGAACAGTTTCTGAAAAGAAGTTTCCAAGGATCCACAAGGTTTTGCAAAGTTCCTTGCATTTATACAAGAGAAAAAGAGGAAAGTTCAAGGTAAAAATGGTTCAGGACCCCATTTTCCTACATAAAGAGAGCTGGGGTCATGGAGATCCTACTGGTTTCTACTAGTGATATCCATTCACAGATGAACTGTCACAGGTAGAGGCATATTACTGAGAGCAGAGAGAATCATTATGCTTATAACTATGAACAAAATGAAATCCCAGACAGGTTTCATCTGAAACATCAAGAAATTGAAAGGAAAAGAAAATATCCAAACACTGGCTTTTGAAGCTATTTACTAGCCATCCATGTATAAAGACGTTGAACAGTGAAGAAGAAATTGTAGCACCTGTATTCTGAATTGCTGTACCTTTCTAGAGTCAGCAGCAGAAGAAAGGTATAGTCAAATTAATCATATTTTAAAGATAAAAAATTTCCATCACCCTTCTTATTTTTTACATGTATAGTTACTGCCCCTTTCCTCTGGGAATCAAAGTTATTTACAAACCACAAAATATATTTTCTAATTTTCTCTGTGTTTCTAGTCTGTCAAACATACAAAAACCCCTAGCAATGCAATGTTCCCATCAGAGCAGGAAAAGATTTAAAAGTACATTCAATTAAACAAATATTTTTTTGAATTCAGTGAGTATGATTAGTGCCTAGTATGATGGATATTATGGGGAGTAAAAAAAAAAGTCTACAAAGATACAATCTAAGTAGGGTACCAAAACATGTAAAAGTAAAAATGTTACCAAACAATAACTATGCTATAACAAAATTATCACTTAAGCTGGCTTGGGGATGAGGAAGATATTTGATCTGCTCATCAGGGTAGATTTCATCAAGCGTAGGCTAGGGGGCTGATGTCAGGACAGGGTACTTAAAAGCAACAGTGTGAGAATGGGATGGGGTAGGACTTTACAGAAAAAAAATGTGGCATAAAATGGATGGAGGCAGCAGTGGGAACATAAAAGTAGGGACAAGTTGGTAAAAGATTTTGAAAGCTAAGCTAACAATTTTGACAAGATGTTTTAGCCAAACCATTGAAAGATTTTGAAAATAGCTATGATGTAAATGGAGCTATGCTTTAGGGAGATTAATCTTGCATCACTATGGGTTCAATCTGAACAGAGAAAGATTGGAAGTCATGGCCAATTAAAGACTATAGCACTGGAATGGGCAAGAGGCATGGCAAATTAGGGCAGAGTGGCAAGAACGAGAAAAACATAAAAGGGGGCTAATGAACAACAGAACTTTGCTCTGAAAGTATCTGTGAGGTCATAATAATGTAAACGGTGTTTATTTGTTTTCATGTTATAAGTAACTGTTAAATTACGAAGAGTTACGTGTTCAGGGCGCCTGGGGGGTTCAGCGGTTAAGCATCTGCCTTCGGCTCAGGTCCTGGGATTGAGTCCCACATCTGGCTCCCTGCTCAATGGGAAGTCTGCTTCTCCCTCTCCCTCTGCACCTCCCCCTGCTCATGCTCACACTTTCTCTCTCTCTTGCTCTCTCTTAAATAAATAAAATCTTTTTTAAAAGAAGTTACGTGTTCAATGAGAAGAGAATGTCAACAGTATGACTTTCCCAATATCAAGATAATGACATTACTGGCAGAGATGAGGAAGCAGAAGAAGGAGAGGTGATGGGAAAGTTGTGAGCACTAATGTCCTTATCTCCCAATATGTAGGTCAAGAAATATCATCCATATTTGATGAAACACAAGGTGGAGGTCTAAGCAGGGGGATTGAGGCTCTAGAGGCACCCAGGGAAGGAAATAAAGTCAGTTTTGTACTAGGTTGGGGAAAGATGAGGGAGAAGGAATGGTATGAGTGATATAAACCTCATTTATCCTCAAGGAAGTCAACAGATAACATCTAAAGTTGATAAGTCAAGAAATAATATCACAAGGATATTGTTGGCTCTCTGAATGTTATCACCGAACGAGTTAAAAAAATGGTGGGTAAGCCTAGGTTGGATCAAGGGGCTGTTGCTTTTTCGACTCAAGTTCTGCTGTAACCATTGGATTTTTAACCATGTGCATGCACATTACTTTGATTAGAAATGTAAATTAAAAATCAACACCTAATTGACGAGATTTGGCAACAGTTTCAACAGAAGAAGAAGAGTGGGAGGTTGACTGATTTTGCACGTCTAATTGACTGAGAGTTTGGTGAGTGAAACATTAGTGTTTACTGAGGAAATCAGGAGGAGGAAAGATTTAGAGCAAGGTGAGATATGGAGTTTGGCTCCACACATAAATTTAAAAGTTAAAATGAGTTTTAATGCAGCCACGGATGCTACACAGATTGTAGTGAAACATTTGGGCTGGGTCAAAGGATAGTTTCATTGCTTGGAGTGAGCTAATTCAGTGCTTAAGCAAAAGTACAGTGGGAAAATGTCAGCTTGCTTTATTTGTTTTTCAGACCAGGATGACCCAACCTGACATAGAAAAAGGACAGTGAATGATCCCATAATAGCAGACCTAAAGAGAAATACAAAACTCCCATCTTGTGCTCTTGGGTCTGCTGAATTCAGTGAGGTTAGCCTAAAAGTAAGCCAATTGAGGACAAAAGAGCCACGACAGGAAGAAGAGATTAAAAAAAAGGAATATATGTTTTAACTAAAGATATTAACATTACAGCATTGCCTGCTGAGTGGCACCTACTATTTTCAGTCATTTTGAAATGATATTAAACACAAATGTAAAAATTATCAAAGAATTCAAAAGTACCACAGTAACCTCAGTCAATATTTGGGCTATTGTAAAATCCTATTAGAAACTGTTAGAAATTCTATTAGAAATCGTTAATGGGATATATTTTGTTCACATAACTTTTATTAATTATTCATATGACCGAGAAGTAAATGAGAATGGACACAGCCACAATCCAGTTGACAAAATGTTTTGACAAGTCAACAGAACCCCTTTGTTGTTTTGAAAGTAAAAAGCCCTTCGTTTTTCAAAGAGAGTATGAAAGTAAGTCACAATATTCACTGATCTTCCTGACCAAGTCACCTCCCTTCTGAAAACACTCTGGTGGTGGAATGACACTTTCAGATAGATTCTGGTGCTTGTCCCTTTTCCTCTACCACTTGGTCTTGCCCTGCTATTTTCTCCTCTTGGCCAACGTAACTCTTAAGCTCTCAGGGAAGCCTTTTCTTTTCTCTCTTTTTTTTTTTTTAAAGATTTTTATTTATTTGACAGAGAAAGACAGTCAGAGAGGGAACACAAGCAGGGGGAGTGGGAGAGGAGAAGCAGGCTTCCTGCGGAGCAGGGAGCCTGATGCGGGGCTCGATCCCAGGACCCTGGGATCATGACCTGAGCTGAAGGCAGACGCTTAACAACTGAGCTACCCAGGTGCCCCAGGGAAGCCTTTTCTGACCACCCTTCTACTTATTCCCCCAAGAAGTTCAAATCTCCTTTTATTACAAGCTTCAGAGTATACCGGGCACCTCTCATTTAGGCATGGATCGGTGTTCTAGGTTTGCCTTTATTCATGTGATTATTTGGCTGTTTTTCTCTCTCAGTAAATCCAGAAGCTCAGTGACAGCAGGACCATGTTTACTTTTACTTACTGTTAGACCTTGGCAGTGCCTGACATGAAAATCGGTCCCTGTAAATGTTATATTGCAGAATAAACAAATAATACACAGCCAGTCATACATACGGCCCATAACTAGACTGACCCCCTTAGCAGAAATTTATAAGCAAATGGGTATTGGGGATTGATGCTCTTTCGCCTACTCTGGAACCATGATCCTTACAGTCCCTGTGCAGTTCCCAGAGGGGGAAAAGGAGTGGTTCCTCTCCCTGAGTCCCATTATAAGTCTTCTACGAAGCCAACTCACACCCAAGCAGTGTCTGCCTTGGGAAGGCCCACTGGGTGCTCCCCCAAAAGCCGAGTGGGGAAGAAGCCAGGGCCAAACTCTGTGTCATTCACGGAGGACCCAACCCTCTCCCCGTGCCCCAGCAAAGATGCAAATCCCTCCCCATACCCCCCCACCCCTCCCACCCCCCTGTCTGCCTGGGCAGTGCTTCTGCTGCTGGGCGATCTTTTTCACTGTCAACCGAAGCTGCACAGGATTAACATCTTATTGGACTGAAAAGCCTACAAGTGGAGAAAACTGAAGACAGGCACTAAATTTAATTAAGTGCTCAGTATCTTTCAAGTGTTTTTCATAATTTTAAGAATTCAATATTCACTTCTCTCTGAAGTAGCTAAGATCATCTTCATTTTACAGATGAGACACCGAATAACCTAAGTCATATGCCTGGTAAATAGCAGCGGGTACATCAGGATTCAAACTCAGGTCTGGATGGTTCCAAATTCCATGTTCTCGCCATTTCAGAACAACGACTTCATCCTGGCTCCCAAATCCCAAAGAGAGGAATCTTACTGTATTGGGATATGAGGAATTAAATGCTGATGGGGCCACCTTACAAATTTTTAAAGCAACTTTCTGGTCTCATTAATAAATTCATGTTAAGATGCCGTTTTAAAATGCTGTGAAGAGATATTTTTACCCACTTAAAAAAAAAACTTTCCTTTTATCTTGAAATTTTTTAAATTAGTAATCACTAAATAAGGAGACAGATGGTCTAATCGTTAAAGATTCTTTTTGGAGATGAAGAGAAAAAAATAAATGAATGAGCAACTCTCTCTTCAGATAAATGATGATAAGTAGTTCCCATGTAACTTCTTGTTAATAGGAGGAAAGGAACAGACAGGGGGAGAAAAGTAAATAAAATCCTATGGGATTTGGCAACAGATTCTCCGAAAGAGAATATTCCAGAAAATGGTGAAGAGAAAGAAGTAATTGAAACTGAAAATGAGCTGGGTCCCTAAATGATGAGAACAATCCCTAGGCTGAGTGGGGCTCTAAATAGGGTTTCAAGTAGTAGATATAAATCAGAGGCCATGCACTACGGAGGGCAGAGGTTTCCAGCCCCACAGATTTTGAAAGGGAGCCTCTGGGAATAGGTCTCTGAAGGACTGTGGGCTTTCCTTATTATCATCGCTTCTTGAGCTCTTCCACTGCTAAAAGAAAGTGCAGCTTATCAGAAAGCCACCTGGTAGATGCCTAGGTGTCCCCTGGATGGATCTCCCTCAATCACCTTGCTTTTTCTATAACAGGAAACTGAAAGAGAAAAGGAAGACTGACACACCAGGACCAGCACATCTCATCATTCTGGCCTTGGTTTGACAGATGAATAGGTGTGTGCTGTTTAGTAAAGAACAGCAATATGCAGTGCAGCCTAAGTATAACTCGGGAGATATCTGAGCAGATAATTAATCAGTTCTAGGTCAGCCATCCCTCACAAGGTCTAGGGCGCTGTACCCTTTGCAAGGCTTTTCCTTCTACTTTAGTAATTGTTCTCTCTGTGAACCAAATGCAAAGGCCGTGTTTATCTTTGCATTTGAGAAGGTTTGGGCACATAATGGATCTTTATAAATATTTATTCACTGTAGGATACACTATACACAGAAGTTGGTGTTCACTTAGCACAACTGATGTTAAGAGTCATAAAGAATGAAAAGCCACCCAGGCTTGATTTGGAATGACTCCTAGTATCAACTGCCCTCTCTAAGGAGAGTATACAGTGATGAGGGCAACTGACTAAGGAATCAAACGAGCAAATCTGCAAAGGAAAAAATTCTTTTTCCAAAGACAGCCTCATTTAGAATTAAATCTGATACTGAAATTCTAATAAGAACTTGCTTCCATTTTGGTTACATGACTTGGCAGTGGATACGCTTCTCCCTCAGAGAAGTCTATATAAAGTTGAGTGAATGTAACTTTTCACACGCAAATATTACAGCTGCAGGGAAATTCTGGCACTCTTGCACAGTGCCAGAATCTAGACATTTACGCTAGAGTTCACGGGAAACGTCTTCTTCTTCCTCCCCGGCGCTTCCGGGAGCAAGGACCATCTTAGAAGATACAACCGTGCCTTAGGAGCGTTCCGCCATGACGAGGCCCGTGTGCAGGGCCCGTGGAAAGCAGACAGACGTAAACGGTGGGCCCGCGGAGCCCGGATACCTAAACGTAGGCTTCTTTCACAACGTGGTCTCTGGAGCAATTCCCATGTGGAATCAGCGAAGGAATGTATTGGTATACCTTCAAACGGGGCTGACGTTTTAATGAATGCCTACAGGGAAACAACTGGTGATAATGAAACCTCCTTGTCAGAAACTCCTCAGCTGTCCTTTGCACCTAACCTTGGCCTTGCTCCATTCAATTTAAGTGTCTTTCCCAGCTCCCTCCACCAAGTTTTATTTGTTATTTTTGTGTTTTCTTGTTAGCTTGGAAGCGGAGGTGGAAACAGTGGAAACACAAGGGAAAAGACTAAGTGGAAAATTTACCTTTAAATTACCATAATACTAGATGATAAATGAGTTTATGTAAAAAGATGCCTACTCTAGAAACTGACATTTTTGAATCGCACAATTAGTTTGTGCAGTGTGTATGTGCGTGGTCCTGGGTCCCTCCAAAATGCAAGGGCAGTATTTTTATAAATGTCAGTTTTACTTCTCTCTCTATTGTGGACTCGTATGGTTTTGGGGGATCGGGTGCAAATCTGCAGAAGAATAAACTGGATAGACACAAGTGAGGCTATTTAATGCTTAGCAAACCTGCAGAACTGGTCTTGTATGTGGATTTAGAGGATTCAGAATTAGGTCCTAATAGCTTCCCCTGGGTGTGACTTTAATGGCAGTACAGCCATTTTCGGTGTCTGGTCAGCCTCAAGGTCTTCGACGACTTGTTAGGACTAACTCAACCTGCGTATTTTCGTTGGGAAATATTTTATGTAGAAGAAGAAAAAAAAATTAAGACCCCGTCATCAAGACTTAACCAAAAGTTTCCAAGGCAAATACGTTCCACAGGCCATGGAAGAATTTGCCTCAAAAGCACTAGTAGAATGTAGTCCAGATCAACTTAAAACATCTTCAGTCACCTGTATGGGGAGAGCAACTAATTTCAGTAGCACACCCAGAAGGAGAAAACAGAGATGGTCTTACTTACAACAATACTCTTATAATCAACACACAGTGACGTCCTTCCTCCGTGGCTCAAGGAGGCCATGCGGTACCTAGGCTTTTATCCCCTGGTGCCTGAGGTAGGCCTTTGGAAGCAGAATGGAAGCAGGGCACCGGAAGGACCTGAACCGAGAAACACTTGCTGCTCTCCTTGTGGTTTTGTGATAATTGACAGTTGGTAGTCTCTGGGGCCAACAGCACTAAGCCCTCCCCAGACATTCTCTCCCTGTTTAAGTCTCTTTGCAAACTCTTTTCAAGGTACAAATTTTTAATTGTTACAAATTTGAAGTTAGTTGGTAGGTCACAGATTTCCATTTAGCCTATTACAGAAGGATTCCTAAAGGAAACTATTATAATTCTTTGTTCTTAAACAAATAAAGTTTGTTCTTTATCTCCCAGGAAGCTGATAATATGATAGGTGCAGCTTTAAGGACTAATTATACTAAATAGCAGGGCATAACTCAAAAGAGAGACTACATCTATTATGTAAACTCCCTAAAGAAGCATTAGAAATTTTACATGCATTGCTTGCTAGTTAGCATTAGAAAGACGTGTATGAGTTGGCTCCTCCACAGCCACAACTATTTGCATTAGCAAGCAGGCAACATAAGCTAACTGATAAGAATTCAGGGATATAATGCAATTAATACAGTTATGTCTGTTAATTAGTGTTTTCCAACTGTCAACAAAGATGCCTTTTAGGAGCCAAACTTATTTTACTGATAAAAATTAGAATCCATCTTATAAAACTGAGATGGACCTTCCTTTGATCTAATTAAAGGAAGAGTTTGTATACTCAAAACTTGTGCCTCTCTGACATAAATTAACATATTCATAAATGAGATAGGTGGATATTTTGCAATTAACATGGGACAATGAGAATAAAGCCTAATTAGTAAATGTTCTTTCTTTATTAACTTGCAGGTCAAGCTCTGATTTATTATAAACCAATAGTGATAGAACAGAGTAATTTTTTTTTCAAAGAAAATTTATTGGCTCTGAAATTCGGTGGCACTCTATCACAGAAATGTGACTTGTTTCTTCATTTCCAGACACCTGTTAGCTCATAACCAGAAGTATACACAAACTGCTGTTTTTTATGCCCAACTGGAGAATTTCAGCCTGGAGCAGGTTTATGGGTTTCCTGAAAGAGTCCAATTTTACACTTATAACCCTAAAGGCATTTTTACACTGCTGTAGACACCAAAGGCTTTCTTAATCCTCTAGTGGATCTGCTTCTTTCAATGTTGTGCCTCTGCAGTTCTCATTGGATGAATTTCTTGGTTCGATCTTTAACCTAAAAGAAGCAGCCTTGACTTAAATATGCACCAAGTATAAATGTCCACCTTCCAAACCAGGCGACCGATTAGAAACTTATCACAGTTGCTCTATTTATTAAGTCGATCCAAATCATTCCTAGGATATGATGCCAACAATCTCGTCCTTCAGCTCCCTGGCCCCACACCTCATCTTTTCCTGTCTTTCTAGACTGCCAGTGTATAGCCCACAGAAATCAGTGCACAGAGAAGCATACGCACTTGCCTCCCACGCCCTAGAGCGTGTCAGACCCTGGCTGGATGCCAAGCCAGAGCGTCCAGGAGGCTGAGGAAGTCCGGCTTGAAGTAAACGTTCCAGGTACAGTCTTATATGGTCTCAAGAAGAGGTTAGTTTAAGACTGCCAAGATCACCCCGGGGCATACACAGTCTCTTATGGGTGCTATGAATCAGAAAAAAAACCAAATCCCAGAAGATAGATACATGCCAAACAGCCGTGTAGTACTAACTAGTAATTGAACAAATTCTTGATTTTTTTTATTTGCTTCACACCAAGGCACCATGACTCATCACCACATTCTCTGTGCAGGAATGCTTCTGTTTTTCCTACCTTTCTTTTCTAAAAGCTACTCGTTCTTGTTTCTTGTTTCTCTGATTTCCTTTCAGAGGTGATCTCTACCACACCATTTCTTTATTGTTCCTAATTGCTGGCTAAGATTCTCTTCACCAGAATATAGAGATAAGAAATTTGGCACCTCTAGGTTCGATCACCTCCTAACTGTGTGATCCTAGAGAAATGTCTGTGTTTCTGTGTGCCTGTGGCTTCATCTGTACAATGAGGATGACGATGGTACCTTGGTACCTACTTAAATAAAATGATGTATTTAAGAAATGTCATGGAATATCTGGCAGATTATTAAGGACTTTATTCATGTTACCTATTGCTATTTGAAATATTCAAAGGGCCTAGCACAGCATTTGACACCTGTTCGTTTCTCAATAAAGCACTCTTATTAATGAATACCTAGGTTGACAGAACCTAGGTACCTTGGGGTAGAAAGAACATCACATCCAATTAATCAGACGAGTGTCACTGAGTATTTATTAATACCCTGTGCTGAAGTATGGAGTAGAAGTGTCTCTTCTGAGTCATTTGTCTGGATCAGGGGAAGCATAGCAGCTATTTGGCGGCAGCTAGAGCTGCCAACCTGAAGGGACACGACACATTGGTAAAGTTGTTCAGTAAGTCGGTTAGCCACATTCTTCTAGAACATAAGCAGATAGTTTAGTTCATGAGGAGAGCAGCTTTAAGAACCGACATTTTCATACCACAATTTAATTTCCCTACTAAGTAAGAAAAATCTATGTCTGCTGAAGTTGTCTGCTGCCGATCAAAATATTCTTTTGAAAATATTTCGGGACAGGGGTCAGGATAATGTCATACCAAGTTTCCAACCTCTTAACAGACATGAAATATTCATAGATTTCTATTCATATGTGCTCCTTCCATGGCCTCAACCCTCCTCTTTACATTCCAAATTCAACATGAAAGTTTATCTTTAGGTAGCCAACCTTTTTTCAGTGATAAAGGTCAATTATGACCTTGCTTTACTGACAGTTATCACGGCTATCCAGGATCCGTGTAATATATCCACTTATACTGCACCAAGAATAAATGTGGCTAAAAAAAAAAAATCACATGGGTAAAATTTATATGCAAATGAGAAGAAAAGCATCAACTTTTCCCTCCTGTTACCTTTATTTATTTGAACAAATGTCATGAGAAAAAGAGTCTTAGACTTAATCTCCCTCAATCAATGTCAGCCACATTACTACTTAATGGGAGTTTATACTGCATAATATTATTTTCTTTGTATGAACCATTTTCTAACACCTTACATTTAGTTAAATGATTTATCCATGTACATTTTACATGAGGATAAATATGAGAAATGGTTTCTGCTTATATTGAGTGGGATAAGGAAGCAACTCTAAAATACAAAGTCAATTGGCGCAGCCACTCAGGCCCTGATGTCAACAGGAGTTACATGCGTGTACAAAGAAAATCTATCTGAATAGCAATAATGACATGAGCAGTAATATATATTTTTGTTATTTTTTTTCCTGAGAGTTAACAGAGCCCTCACCCCCACGATGCATTCTTATTTGTCAGTAAGCAGGAGCTTCAGTTGTTATGTACACATCGTATGGATGCTTAGTCCTGCCTATTCGTAAGCACTAACTCCCTGTAAAGGTTACTGTCCACTGTGAAATTGATGACTAGGAAGTTGGATTTGGTTGGTAAGTTATAGAATAATGTTTGTTGTCCAAAAACAGTTTTGCTGCCCGTGGACAGCTGATACTTCTGTACATTTGGAGCAAGTTCCTCTGTGATTTCTTTTTTTAGGTCACTAACCCAACACCTACCTACTTTGAGTTTAGATTTATAAAAATGATAATCCCCTCCAGGAAGAAGGCACAACCCGGGGATTTTTCAGATTCTGTGATCTGAAGTTTCCTACTAAGAGAGGGGTTTTTTGTTGTTGTTTGTTTTTTTTTTCACTCAGGGCTGGATAAAACCCCATCAATCTTGGTAGATTGTCATTGTTTTCTTTTTATCATTTTTTGTTCATTTTCTTGCTTTTTTTAATTAAAAAAATCAAATGTATTCATTTGGAGGAAAAGTAGCAGCTCTTTCCAAATTAAGCCCCTCTAAGCTGTAGTAAGGGGAGGACACAAACAACATCAAAAAGACGTTCGGCCAATCCAGTCTCATCTCCTCGGCCGCGTTCCTTCCTCGTGATTTCTCATGGAGTTTCAGACTGTTTCCCCTTTTCGGTCACACAATCAACTGGAACGAGTCAAGATGAAGTTAGGCCTCACACTGACACAAACTTGACCAAGCAAAAATACATTTGGAAAGGGATATATATAAGTCTCTTTTTGAACAAAACCTTCTTTATAAATTTCTCTTATTTAAATAATATGCCTTCAGTGTGCCTTGCAAAGCACAACAGAAATGCCAATTATCCCACAAAGCCCTTTGCTCTCTACCCAGGCAGAATTAATTGCTCTGGCACCAGGCTCCTCACAACAGGGTTCTTGTACCTCTGGTTGCCACTTACTTCATTCTGCCTTGATCTAGAATTGATTGTTCACATGTCCCACTCCTACCCTGAGCCATAAGCTCCTTGGTGGCCAATTCTACATATCTATTAGTGTTTAGCCTCCACTCGGCTGCTGGGGCAATCCTAGCCTCTTCTAGAAGACCTCTCTCATGTTTATTCTGTTTCTCTGTGTCTACTAGATTTAGATCTTTGAAGGAAGCAAGGGATATATTTTATTTTACTCATCAGCTGGTTTCTCGGCCTCATATCACTCCAAGGATAGAGTAAATGTTGGCTGGATGAACGAGTAAACAAATAATTTCTACCAACTTTTTCCAAAACCTTGAAGGGCCCCCCCATGACATTAGTATGCCCTATGTCCCCATCCCAAGCCTAAGACGTAAAACAAGCAACTGAACAGAAGAGGGGGGAGACCAGAGGCTTTCATCACAAGCCTGTGGTGCCTCTCCTTCAGTGGCAGTCAGAAAACTCACAATAGGTTTAACTTGGCCCCAGGTCCCCCTAAAACATCCCGAGGCAAGAGCCACACAAAGAGAATATCCCAGCATCTTGTAAGGCACAACCCTCCATGGAAGAGCTCTCTTGGGTCTGCTTTTTCTAACTTTCTGTCCCTGAAGCTACTACCAGTTCAGGCAGCCTTCAACACCACTGTTCCATCCCCTGGGAAGGTAATGCACTTGGATAGAGCTGCCGCTTCTCCAGCGGGAGTTTCAGCCATGGCGTGCAGACCTTGGCTCTGGAGCAGGCCTTTGATCCTCACTGAGCCCCTCCACATTGGCGGAGTGCACTGCCTGATGCAAGGCCTCCCACCTTCTCTGGAGGCCGAAGTCGCTCCCTCTTCCACCCTGCTCTGCTCGGTGGCAGTAATGCATGCTTAAGAAGAAAAGCAGCTGTGTTGTTTTGCTGCAGGAAAATCAAGAGCCATTTTCTAAAGGATGCAAAAAGACAGCAGACTGGAACCGTGTGAGTCTGCAAAGCCAAACATCTCATTTCATGGTGCGGCAGCATTTCCGAGGAAGGCAAGCTAGCTCTGTAACCTCCCAGCTGAAGAAACCAGGTAGCAGAGAGTTAAAACACTTGCTCATTGGTTTTCCCAGATCCTATTTTAATTTGCTCCCTCTTTTTGGACAGCTCTGTGAAGGCAGTCTGGTTCGCTGCCTCGCCATACTAATGAGACTCATCCATCTGCCTCTGTCATTGCCAACCTCTCCTTTCTGCTGGAAGTCAGAGATGAACGCTCAGGACAGGTCCTTTCTAGGCTGCAGTACTTAATCATTTCTAAACACGCTAGATGGCCTCAGGCAGTGAAGGCAACAAGCATTTAACCCAGGCTTGGCAGCTCCAGCTTCCCACACTCTGCCTGTGAGCTCTGATAATGAAAAGTTGCTGCGCTTTTACTCTCCACTTAACCAGATGCTCTTTGCTTCTTGGGGCGAAAGGTTAAATAGATATAAGAACCCATGCTAGTTTTGAAGGCTTTTATTAGCAGTCCTTATAGTAGTGGGAGAAGAGGATGCTGTTGTTCCTGATCCATTTGTCCCTTGGGATTCATATTTAGGCGTGTGTCCTTGCTTTTTACTAAGGGGACGGTGGCTTTACCCACCATGCTTTTGTTGCTGTTTTGCTGCACAAGAGTTAACATAGGCAGGCTGGAAAGCTGCCATTGGACTATTTAATGCTCAGTTTTTATGGACAGGATGGACCGACAGGACCCTCGTATCAACAATGCTTAACTGTGGCAACACCTTTATTAACAATGTAGATAAAACATTTTTTTTTTTCCAAAGTGGCTAGGGTCTCTGATTTATTTTTCCACTCCATCTACTGCTCCATATGTCTGTGGAATCTGCCTTTTTCCCAGAGCTCATGTTAGTATAAAGCAATTGTCTGGGATGTGTAAGAATTAAATATCCCATCATTCAGGCTAGACATGCAATTAGAAGAGTTGCACTAATTTCCACTGCAGAGACCCTGTCACTTTAATTTATCCTTACTTTCCTGCATTTAGGCCTTCTCTGGTTGGAGGCCAAGGATTTTATATAGTTTCAGTCAATGGTGCTTTGATGTAGGAACTAGAGTATGTATAAAGTTGGGAAAAAAAAAAAAGAACTGGGGGTTTACCTAGAACTGGCTGGAAGGAACAAAAACCTTGTATAAAGAAACATGCATTCCCTACGAATCTACCACGCTGGCAGAATAATGGGGAAGACGTGTTTTAAATCCAGAGAAGTTCACTGAGTTATAATATCAGTACACAAGCATTTTTTATGATCTTTTTCCTCTGATTATTTATAAAACATTATTTTCTTTCTTTACTGGTCAATATGTAAAAAGATTATTATTTATCTGATAGTGTAAACTATCATTTTAAAAGAAGGGCTGAAATTTAATTATTGAGTTTTTTTGCTCTATACGCTGTGACCAGATTGTCCAACTAATTTTACAGCCACCATCAAAATCTCTTTATGTTAGTTTCAGACAAGCATAATTCAAAAATGTACAGAGTGTTCCCATGAACAGGTAAAAAAAAATATCTCTTCCTAAACATTTCCCTATAAAGACATGATAAAGTCTATGTGGGCCAATTTTCTCAGGCTTTCTTGGGCATTTCGTGCTTTAAACCTGTTTATCGGTTCCTGATAAATGAAAAACTCCCAGAGCTCAAGCTAATTTCACCCTCAGCTTAGGACAGTAGAATTCAAACTTCAAGTAGCTCTGAAATCAGGTGTCCAAGAGAGCTAAACTTGTCATGATTTTGAAATAAAGGCATGAAAAAGTTCAATTTTGCAATTGAAAGCAATTTTGCACTTAGATAAGTATTAGCAAATTTCTGCAGATGGTTGTTTCTCCCAACTTAGCTTTAAACAATTAAAATACACATGTGTCCTGACTTTTGGATGGAGACTCTGACAAGTTGAAAAGCTAGACCCCAGTTCCCTCTCTTGCTCACATGATTGGATTCCATGACCTTCAATGTAACTTTCAGCTCTGAGAATATAATATCTGCCTCCTTCAACTTCTGGGACTTATTTTTTCTCTCTATAAAGTGAGTAACAGTAGCTACCCCAGGAGATTTTGGTCTAAATAAATCTAGATTAGTCACTTGTACTGTGTCTTTCCTAGAACTCTAACCACTTTATAAGCCAACATGGGTATTTATGTTAATAAATTAGTCTTCCAAACATTTATAGACAGATAAGTGGTAAGAAAATATTTAAACTTTACATAATAATGGAGTAAGACTTAGGGACCTTGACCAGCAGCACACTTATTAAGTAGAAAATCTCTATATAGACTTCATTTCAGACTCTTAAATTTTGGTCTTACCTAAAGGGCTAAGAGTACATTGATGTTTAGGACAGAAGTAACCAGAGAAACCTAAAAATGTATCTGAAGGACATAAAATAAAAGACATATCAAAGTTCTTTAAAACATCTACAAAGAAACTTTTTGTAATATTTTATTGGTTTTTGCTACTCAATCTGATATTAAATATGATTATTTCAATATTTTAAATTAATTTTTACATATGATATCAATTTCAGAACTATTATATATGTGTCATTGTGTGTGTCATGAACACCACAAATACATTAGCTGTCTATATAAGCATATACTCCTACTTTAAAAAAAATAGAAAACACATATCCAGAAACATAGTTATTGAAGTTTTATCAATTCTGATTATCCTTGGAATATTTGAAATTATGTGATCATATTCTAAGAGTGGGCAGTAATGGATTAAGATGAGGTAAGCTGATAAACAGAAAGTCTTTACTTATGCCCCAATGATAATATTTACGGATAAATATTTCCTCAGCAGCAAAATTTACCTAAGATATCTGGAAGAGAAACATACAACTTTGGCTGGGAGTAACCATCATCGAAGATGAAGTAAGCAATCAGAAATCCAGATGCTGTTATTTTTAGTAGTACCTTATGTCAATCATTTTAGAAGTAAAATACATTGGAAATGTAGAACATAAATGACATACACACAAAAGAATTGCTTTTTTTCTCATCTATTTTATTTTATTTGTTTTTTTAATTATTATGTTATGTTAATCACCATACATTACATCATTAGTTTTTGATGTAGTGTCCCATGATTCATTGTTTGTGTATAACACCCTAAAGAGGATGTTATTCAGAGTTTTCCTATAAGGCATTCGAAGCCCTTAAAAATCAATGGACTAATTAAAAATGGGAAAATATGATAGCAAAAGGAAATAAAAAGACTGCATGTGAAAAATAATAGACATCCCTGAATAAACCGAAAATCAATAAAGAGCCTCAAAAGCAAAAGAGAAGGAAAAAAAATATTCTCTTGGATTTCAACAAAAAGTCTTTTTTCATTTTGAAAGAACACGTAAGGCTCTTTAGAGTAAGGATCCTAAGAATCTTTATCTTCCCTTGATTGTTTTGAGTGCTGTTTGCCTCTTCCTCAAACTTGGCTCTTAGGATCATTACATAACCAGAATTTGTGCACTTACACATGCTAATACCATTCTCAGTTCCTCAGCCAGATGGCTGAGTTACAGGGACCAACATTTTACAACAGAGTCCTTCAGGTGCTTCCGATAATTAAACCCAAAAGAGGCCTGGGTCTTACCTAATTCAGTGTCAGCAATATGAGGGAGAAGGTAGTATGTGGATAACACATTAGCTCCTTTATGTCTTCAGTCACCAACATGGATATATTAATGCTTCTCTACTCTCTACTTGGGCATTCTCTAACATTGAAATCCACCCTGGCTGTATATCAGCTGGGCTGGAAGGAACAGTGAGAAGTCATCTACACAAGTCAGTTAACAAATGTTTATCGCGTGTCACGGGGTACACAGCTTGGTACTAAGCAGAAGTCTATCTTCCTGCCTTGAGGCAGGTCTGCACATCCAGTATGGCAGACACATAAGGTTCAATTGGCACTGTCTTCTGATTTTACTTTTTCAATAGCTTGTTAGTGTCTAATGGACTAAACAAGCATCTCAGCGCCATAGAACACAACTCTGTGCACAGTATGCATATATGTGTATCTATATGTTTGTATGTATAGATAGATACATAAAACTTGGCATCTCTTCCAGGAGATATGCCAAGATATATTCACAGCTTTCTATACACATGTAATTCATGTCTTTCTGTGCATATGGCAGCCAGGGGAATATATCTAATCAGTAGAACATGTTTTATTCCAGATGTTTTTTATCATATTTTCTCACTATCACTAATAAAAAATCACCATAGTTGTTCTACTTGGACAGTTTGATTGGTCTTTAATCCCAAATCTCATTGAAATAAGGGACACAAAGCATTTTATGTTCTCTAGAATGCGACAAAAATGTTGGCATATCAGCCGCTTGTGAGGCATTGTAGACGGAAAGTCCATCTTAACTCAAAGCAAGCTATAAGCTAATCTTAGAGGCTTTATTTTTGATGATTTGTACATCTGTCTTCTAGATTTACCTTTCAATATTCACCTTTGCCTAGCTGTTCAATGCTATATCTTCTCATGTCTTCCATATAAAGGCTCAAAGTCTTATCCTGTCTAACTTAGGAACACATAGACCGAATTCTGGTCTTTCTCTTAATGCTCCTTCACTGTGTCTTTCTTTCCACCCAGTCTTAGAATCATCATCACCATAATACCCAATGATTGCATATATAGGTCCCTCTTTCACCAACAGCCTTGTGGTCCCTGAATACTTCTAGAAGTATCTTTGAGAGTTACACTCTCTACTAAAAACTTACTTCCAAATGAGGGTTTCCCATAGTTGGATTTCTATTACTCTATCCCTATTCCTAGTGACTTCTCCACTTTTATTCTTTTATCCAAGAACAGTCTAAAATGACCATAAAAATTCACTATCTTTGACAAGCTTCTGGTTTAAAATTTTTCTTTGACTACTTGATTCTGCTTGAAGCCATCTAACTTGCTCAGTTTTGTGTCCAAAGCTCTCACACCAGGTAGACTGCTCTCCCTACTCTCTCGGCCACAGCCTTGTAAAAATACCCACTTTCTGTATTTTTGTTCACATTCCACACATTGCTCCTCCCATTCTTATTCTTCATGCAGACAATCACACCATCCAAGTAAGGAAAATGAGGGCTCTCATGTGTCTTTAGTGTTCATCTAACAACTCCTGTTCTCTAGTGACATTCACTTGGTCTTTAAATGCTTCTTTTAAGATACAAAGCAGAAATAAAAAATGAAAGCTAATCTCCTGGAGTTAACACTGGGGGGAGGAAGAGTATGGTCTGCCGTCCAGGCTCCTATAACCATCTTGAAGACAGCAATGGTGCTGTAAAATTCTTATTTTAATACTTAGGTTGAAACACAACTGCTCACAGATATTAAAGTACCACGTTGATAATTAACTGAGCACTTATGGTGAGAGAGAGTTGCTATTTGAAGACTACTATAAAATAATGATTCCTGCCTCTGAAGAAAGCCGTTTTTGGTTTTGTTTTTGTTTTTTTTTTTTCCTGATTCATGTTAGATAAACTCTGCTATTCAGATATAATTCATGTTGATTGAGCAAGGACAGAACTGAAAACTGTTGCTAGAAAGAACCAACTGAAAACATGTAATTAGATAATCCATGTGACAACAGGAACTAGCCCAGGCCAGTCAGGGGAAACTGAGTTTGAATTCTGCCTCCAATACTTACTACTTCTGTACTCTTGGTCGGACAAGTGATTTCATCTTTGTCTCCCTAATCCCCAGTTCCTTATATTATGAAGGGACATAATAACTGGACACTAAACATTCATGTATTTCTTTAAAACATTAATGTATTTAAAACATCTAGCACAATCCCTGATTCAAAGAAAGCACCAAATAAGCAGTGACTCTTAAAGAAAACAATGTTTGCAAATCTAAGATAAGTGACTTTCTCCTTTCTCTGAGAGTTTATGAGTGAGAGAAGTTGGACTGAATACATTTAAAAAGAAGAAGAAGTAAGTAGTTCAAAGTAAGTTTCTTTAAAATTGTGGCAACATCATTACCAGTCCCATACTCTAAAGGGGAAGGACATTGTCTGCCTCATGGAGAAAAGCAAAAAGAAGGAGCTGGAGAAACAACATAAACTTCTTTAGCTGATTGGTGGTGTAGGGCTGACAATTAAGACCTTTTAAATTAACTTTAGCAATCTAAGTGGGGTAATTGTATGTGGCTGAAATCAAGACAAGTCAGTGCCAATGCTGAGAGAAAAGTGATTGGGCGCTTAACCCCTAGCTCACTACAATGCTGTCTGAGACTGAGAAACATTTTATCTCCAAGTTAAGATGAGATTTTGAAAAAGGTAATGATTAGGGAGAAAGATTTCAAACTTATCTAAGAGTTCACTTTAAAAGTTGACATTGAAGCTTTATTATTAAATGCAGTGACTGGTAAATACCACTAAAATTTCACCATTTTAAAACATCTGTACTTGGATGACAAAAAATGGCCAATATTTTAAGGTTGTGGTCTTCTTTAGAAAGCTACAGAAGATGCTGTATAAGGCAATCAAAAAAGACCCAGAAGATTCAAGAAAAACATTTACCCCTCTCTTAACTACTTTAGAGAATTTAGATAGGGGACAGGGCCCAGAAAGAGAGCTATTACCAGAGAAAACTTTTTATCTGAACGACCTATCTGTATGGCAGGGCACACATCTAATAACCAAACATCTGCTTTTCTTAAAGTCCCATGAATTACCCTGCTCTCCTTTGAAGCCCCAGGCCCCTACCCCATTCCTTAGCTCAGAAAAGCAGAGAAGCCTCAATTGCCTGATTTGTCCTTTGGTCTCATATCCTAATGGGGCTCCTGTGAGTACATAATTAAATTTGTTTTTCTCCTGTTAATCTGTTTTATATCAATTTACCAACCAAGGAATCTAGAAGGGTAAAGGAAAAAATTTTTCCTCCCCAACAACTGTATTAGTGCATCTAAGTCCCGGTCCCTTTTTTAGTAAGGAAGCTGAACTTGAAAATTAAAGTGAGGAAAGAAAAGTAATTGTAACAGTCCTGACTGATAACTTAAAACAAAACAAAAAAAGGATGTCTGTTAAAACATTTGATATTTGAAGTTCATCCATTGGACATAAATAACTATTTAACAACTATTTCACGGTTGTCCATTTTGGTCCCACATTGCTCTTTTAGTCAGTTTTATTAGCTATAGAATAGGGTCAGTCAAGATTGGCCACTGTCTATTTAGTTTCCCATTAAGATTCTTTTCCCCAGGGGTACTGGGGTGGCTCAGTCGTTAAGCGTTTGCCTTCGGCTCAGGTCATGGTCCCAGGGTCCTGGGATCGAGCCCCACATTGGGCTCCCTGCTCAGCGGGGAGCCTGCTTCTCCCTCTCCCACTCCCCCTGCTTGTGTTCCCTCTCTGGCTGTGTCTCTCTCTGTCAAATAAATAAATAAAATCTTTAAAAAAACAAAAACAAAAAAACACTGTCTTAAAAAAAAAAGATTCTTTTCCCATTTAATATCTGTAAACTTAGCTGTGTTTTGACATAGGTTTGGTGTAGGTTTTATACTTTGGTCTTACAACACCAAATTACATCTTTGTGGTTCAATAATTTATTTCTTTGCTTTACTTTTCATTATAGAACATTTCAAACAATTCAAAAAGAGGGACTAGTAAAATGAACTCACATGTACCCATCACCCAGCTTTACAAATTATTGATTTATGGCTAATCTTGCTTCATCTGCACTTCTATCTATCCCCAAATTCCCCCTCATATTATTTTGAAACAAATTGCAGGCATCATATCTGTTCATATGAAAATATTTCAGTACCAACATCTCCAAAAGAAAGGAGATCTTTTAAACATGCTATAATAGCTATAACACAAGCAAATTAAGTTTAACAATTTCTTCTTATCCTTTTCATAACCCCTATAGTGACTGATACTGATTATAGGAGAAGTCCAATCTATGTCCGTTATCCTATTTTGATTTTATTATTTCCCACAGCAGTATATCTAGCAACCCTGTCCTGCGTAATTTTCCTACCCTGTCAACATCCCGGTGGAGAGTTCTGGAAAAATAAGCTCCTCATCTGTGCCTCTGTGGACATATGATTAAGGAATTGAGGACTATTAAAGAGACTATCAGTCTCCCTTCCCAGCTGATCCGGCCAGACTGTGTGAGGATACGGCCAGCTGAATGTCCTTAGATATGTTCCCAGTTTGGGGTTTGGTCTCCCCAATGTAGAAAAAAATCAGTATTAACTACAAAGCATCAAATACGGTACTTTGTAGGGGGGAAAGATGCCCAGCAAATGTCACAAACTGATTGATAATTTAGCGAGGTGATTTAAAATACCACTAAAAAATATGGGCTCTAAAGTCAGGCAAACTTGGTTTCAAATTCTGGCCCTATTATATACTATTAGTTACTGCACAATCTTGGAAGTGGTCTGCTTATAAATGGTTTTGGGGTATGAGGGACCCTGATCTGTAGTATTGCCCATTTCCCTGGAGTAAATGATCCCACCTTGTTCAGTTTCAAGTGAGCACTATGATGAAGTCACCGAACCTGGGAGCTGAGAAAATACAAGGACAACTGGCCCTCCCAAGCTAAAATTAGCCAGCTCCAGCCACTACTGGATCTTGGGTAAATCATACAAATTCTCTAATCCCTGGATTCATCAATTTTAAAATAGGAAAAATAGGAGTACTTGCTTCATTGTGTTATTGAGAGGATTAAATGAAATACTGCATGCAAAGCTGTTATCACAGTGCCTGGAACTTAGAATGCTTATCACACATTCCAACAATGTTAGTCTTTTCTATTATTAAGCAGTATGAAGGCTAAACGTCACCTAAGATTCATTTTTTTAAAAGTAATTCTTTTAAAAGAACTTTCACTATCCCTATACATTTTTATTAAGTAGGACTCCTAAATGGTTATTTGCAATAGTTCTAAACATTAGGACAAGAAAGTAACATAACACTATGGAATCACCCAAAGAGAGAATATGACTATATTCAGCATATTGGCATTGAAGATGAATTCAGCAGCAACAATTCATGGTTAAAGGGGATTTAAATCTCAGGGCAGAGCCATATTTCACTCTGCTTTCTATGTCCTCAGCAATACTGTCTTTGATGCACTACAATTATTTTTTTCTTCTCCGTCTTTGCTCTCAGCCATTGCCTGAACGTCGCAGGCCTGTCAGTCCAACTAAGGAGACACAACAATTTGCTCCATTTTGAAACCTAAAATCCTACCTATGACTGTTATGACCAAAAGGTCCTATTACAAGGTTTTGAAATATATCTGAAGTCAATGTTTTCAGGGTACAAATTTGACTTTGTTTTAAGTCCACGAGGAAGTAAAATCTGCATTTGCTAATTTTCTTTTAAAGCACTTTCTCGAAAGGTGATCATTTTAGGTCCTTCCTGCCTACTGAAAGCATCACTCTGGTGGTTTGTTCTCACCCAGCTCCTCCGAGTCTGAGTCTTCGCTTTGCTCTAACCCAGGGTCTTGCTCTACTTCCTGCCTCACAGATAATCCCCATTCTCAGAAGCTCAGAGAATGATCTCAGAGATGATCCAAGCCCGGGGATGAGCCCCATTCTGAACCCAGATCTCCACTATGGCAGTCAGGAAGAAGGTCTCAGACATCAAGGCTGCTCCACAGCCAGGTTTTATTAGCTGTGCTGCAGAGTCGAGTCGAAAACCAGGACAATTTTATTTTATTTACTAATGGCACAAAGTCAGTAGCTTAATCAATAGATATGGGCTAGAAAGAATGATGCCAACACCTTACCCATGAGACTAAAAGTTTAGAAGAAAAGCACATTTCATGAATTAAGAGGAAAACTTATCCAATGAAGGTTAATCCTGACACATAGCCCACTATTTAGAGGTAGGAGGAAAGTCTTAGAAACGCAACTCTCTTTCGCGTTTCCCCCGGAGACTCTTCAGGCAATAAAATAATACCTTGTGAAAAGGGATTTCCTTTGGTCCCCTCAAGGAAAAAAATAATCCTCTCTGAAAATAGTTTCTTCTAACCACGGATGGTGTTATTTATGATGACTTAACCTATATAACAACATTCTCAAGTTGTTCCATAAAGAAAAATTCACCAGATAATGAAAAGTGCTCAAGGACAGCCGTGCAAGAAACCCAAACCCCGAGGGGCACTGGTAAGATGCCCTTTCCCTATAAAGTACCCTCTCGGCTCCACTTTTCCAGTTCCTTCCTCCTTTACTCCCTCCCCAGGACTCCCCCCACACTTCAGAAGGGTATGGAGGACTTTTCCAGGATGCCTCTAATTACGTTTGGAAGAAACAATTTGTGCTACTTGCTTTTGTTATTTCAGTTCTCTCTCTTTTGTCAAGAGGGAAAATGCATCCATCACTTTTATTACCACACAAAGCCAGCCAGGGTCCTCGGGAGCCACACAACCGTCATTTAGCATTTTTAAAGTCAGATCTGAAAATCTGGCACCCAAATATCAATATTTGAACATTCTGTTTCCAGACTAGACATAAATCTTCCATAGCCATGCTCAGCAGTGAGCTAAGTCTTGGACTGCCTTGTTGGCAAGGAGAGAACATAATCAGGACACCTCAACCCTACCCTAATTTTGCTTTCTGCAGAGACAGATCCTCATTTGAAAGCACCTTGTGGGCAGAGGGCATGGGCCTTGCTCATTGCTGAAATGTGCATTTCCGTGCGGAGAAACAAAGGAGCCGGTTTTTACTCCCAAGCCCTTTGCTACTTAAATAAAGTTATTGGCTGCCTAATGAATGTTAGCTGCAGTACTCCCTGTGGTCAGCGGGGCTGTTGTTTAATGAATTGCTTAATGTGCTTGATTACTGTTACAATGTTGAATGAGGAAAAGGCAAGAGAGATTTGAAAGATTCACTGGAGGATATGATGAAAATGAATTGGATCAATAGGAACTTTTTGCTCATCTCTGAACGGCACATTATGGGCTGTATTGTTAGAGTCGGGGGATAATGCAATTTTGTGGCTTGTTGTCTTTTTATAATTCACAAATATAAATCTCCTTCGACAGTGAGTTTTAGGGCTGGCCTTCCCGGAGTTATAAATGATCCCCAGACTCTAGCCCTGGTTACTTACACGGACAGATAAATTAATTAGGAAAACTTTTATGCCAATTACTTTATGCCCTTGGCTTTCATATGTTTCTGAAGAGCAGCAGCTAATTAAAGATATGATTCATAATTACTGGTCGATCGAGTAGTTGAGTAATGGAATCAGGAACTGTTCCAAAGAAAATTATCCATCACATCATTACTAATTGTTACATAATACATAAGGATGTAGAATTCAAATAAAAAATTACTCACTTTGAAAGGTTCATTCAATTTTTTTTTAATTTAACAATTATAAACACGAAATGAGTTCTTGCGATGCCAAATCATGTAGTAGGTTGTTTTTTCTTTCTTTTTTTAAGTAAATACTTCCGCTGAATGAATTAAAAAAAAAAAAGGCCCAAGTGACTTCAAGGTTTAGTAATCAATGAGTTCTTTCTCTTCCCTGTGAAAAGTTCAAACTAGAGGAGGTAGTTGTCAAAATGCCTTGTCCTTTCTTCTAGCCCCACCCATGAGATTTGCTGAAACCCAGCAAGACCTAAGGGGAGGGGGTCATTAAGGACCACCCATTGGCTTGCGTTGGATTAGGAAAGTTCCCAGGCTCAGAAAGCCGAAGAAGGCTAATACTTGGAGAATACTGAAATTTCCCTAAAAGAGACAGTTGTCAAAGGTTGTATATATCCCAGATCTATCCTAGATTAGGGTAATTATGGGTCTTTGAAGGGAACACAGGACCAGAAAGGTGGGGATAATCTCACACAGAGAAGAGCTTTGTGAGGAAGGAGTTACGGGAGACCCCCTGCAATGGGACTAGGGTGACTTGCATGGAGTAGAATTAGGGCCTCCCATCTGTGAGCACTCTACCAGTGACAAGCTCCCCACTGACGCAAATTCAACTTCCATACCTCCTGAGTGGCTCAGAAAAGCTCCATCCCTCCCTATCTCCCGTCCAGATTTCCCTGCCTTCTTCCCTCTTCCTTTCTCATTCCTGATTCCAGCTCCAGCGACAATCCACGGGAGTGTGTTTAGTGACCCAATAGACTTGGGTGAAAGCAGGGTAGGGAAAGAGTAAATGGAGTTTGCAGACCACCTCTCTCCTGGGCCAGTGCTCAGTTAGATGCGGTCTTGCTGAAGAGCCCCTGTCTCAGTCCCATCTCCTCCCCGAAAGCCTCTGCCTAGATCCTCTGATTAAATACCTAAGGCACTGAGAAGGATCTTCTATGTTTTCATCTAGTCAAGCAGACTGTATGACCTGGAGAGAAGGACAAGAGGGAAAGGTACCAGCATCAAGCCCTGCCCAGCCTCCCAGAGCAGCCTGATGGGGCCCTCGGGGATTCAGGTGGAGAACGAGAGACATTCAGAGTTCTTGGCTGCAAAAATGGATTTCAGGTATGAAGACTGTGCCAGGGAGACAGAATTCAATAAGTCAGAAGGGCCTTCCCTTCTGGAAACTTCTTGAAGTTTCCTTAAAAATGGATGGTTTTAATGGCTGCATAATATTCCATTGTGTGTGTGTGTGTGTGTGTGTGTGTGTGTGTGTGTGTGTGTGTGTGTGTATCATATCTTCTTTGGCCATTCATCTGTTGATGGACATCTAGGCCTTTTCCACGGTTTGGCTATTGTGGACATTGCTGCTATAAACATCGGGGTGCATGTGCCCCTTCAGATCACTACATTTGTATCTTTGGGGTGAAGACCCAGTAGTGCAATTGCTGGGTTGTAGGGTAGCTCTATTTTCAACTGTTTGAGGAACCTCCATACTGTTTTCCAGAGTGGCTGCACCAGCTTGCATTCCCACCAACAGTATAGGAGGGTTCCCCTTTCTCTGCATCCTCACCAACATCTGCCACTTCTTGACTTGTTAATTTTAGCCATTCTGACTGGTGTGAGGTGGTATCTCATTGAGGTTTTGATTTGTATTTCCCTCATGTCGAGTGATGTTGAGCACTTTTTCACGTGTCTGTTGGTCATTTGGATGTCTTCTTTGCAGAAATGAAATCTTGCCATTTGCAACAACATGGATGGAACTGGAGGGTGTTATGCTAAGCAAAATAAGTCAGTCAGCGAAAGACAAGTATCATATGATCTCACTGATATGAGGAATTTGAGAAACAAGACAGAGGATCATAGGGGAAGGGAGGGAAAAATGAAACAAGACAAAACCAGAGAGGGAGACAAACCATAAGAGACTCTTAATCTCAGGAAACAAACTGAGGGTTGTTGGCGGGGGGAGGGGATGGGGTGGCTGAGTGATGGACATTGGGGAGGACATTGTGCTATAGTGAGTGCTGCAAATTGTGTAAGACTGATGAACCACAGACCTGTACCCCTGAAACAAATAATACATTATATGTTAATATAAATAAATAAACAAACAAACAAACAAACAAACAAAAGATGGATGGTTTTAATTTTCATTTGAATGTTGGATAAAACAGAGATCAAAGCATGGAGGCAGGTCATGGACTGCACTAAGAGCCATAGTTGGCTTAGACTGGGGACAGCCTGGGGAAGAGGAAGCCCATGAATACAGCTAAATAGAGTGAGCAGAAAGCCAAGGCCCCAGCTGGAAAGTATGGAATCCCATAAGCATTCACAGCCCAAACTAGGAGTGTAGGAGTCCTCAGCCAGCCAAAAGCTAGTTGTGAAACAGAACCATCCTGGCTGGCTGATCCCCCTGATTTGCAATGAAGGTGATGTTGGGCAGGGCTCCCCAGAGGGAAGAAGATGCAGACAGGAATGTGAGTGAATGATCACTGTGGGAAGGTGAGTGTGGCTTCTCTTTCTACACAGAGGTAAGTGCAAATAATGTGTATTCAATCTTTAATTAGAAGAATACTTCACATTTTCCTTCAGGGAGGATCCCATTTGTACTACAAGTAGGTAAGAGTTCTTCAGTAGCTGGAGGTGTAGACCTCAGGGCCATTTAACTAAAATCTCCTCCACGGAGGCTACTTAGAAAGTAACTACAGCCTCACGAGGGCTAGCTAGAGTTTCACTCTTGAAGAGAAGCAGCTCTCTGTTTTGAGACTAGAGATCTGACCAAGCAGCCTCGGTTGTCTTTGTGTCAGTTTCAAAGCATCACATCTTGGCAAGAGCAGCAAGAATCAAGTGCAAAAGGAAAAGAAAAGAAAAAAAAGAGAAAGAGAGAGAGATTTCAGACACACCACCAGCTGAGCTTTCCCGATTTAACAAACTTATGTGAGGTCTGGAGAGAGCAAATGAGTGCTTTTCGGATATCAAATCAAGCCTTTATTCACTTGGCAACAGTTTCCAAAGGCTGTTCTATTTCTAACATGACCCCAGAGAGCCTGAGGGGCACCTGCGTGGTCCATTAAGGCAAATTTAATCAAATACAACCAGGCAATGGTACAACATTCAAGAAATGAGACTATAAAGCTGATGTCTTCTGTTCTTGTACAACTCCACCGTAGGATGTTGGTTTGGAAAACATAATTCCGTGGACATTAGAAAGTTTCAACTTTAACACGGGACCCAAAGCACAAAAGTGCCCACCTTCAGACCAAGCCATTTTAAAATAATGATAAAGTAAGTTACCTGAAATGACTGCCTCGGTTCCCTTCAAACCAATTGTGTGAGCTGGAAGGAACCTCAGAAAGTCTCTTGACTCAGCAACCCCCCCTCCACCTCCCTATCTGGCGAAAGTGTAGACTATTAAGATAGATGGATATGCAGCAGATATACAGATTTAATTAGTATTCCCTCTACTCTACTCTATGTAAATGAGGAAAGTTGGTCCCAGATTGTGCTCTCTGAAGGAACAGATCCCCAGCTCACCAGTGATATGTACTCAAATAGTACACATGTGCATGGCTAAAAACTGAGTGGGAAGGGGGCAATCTGTTGCCAGGATTTGTGCCCAGTCCTCCTTGGTTCTCATCTCCCAAGACCTCAGTTCTCCCACCACGGTCGGATCAAACCCCTGTAGGGAGGAGGTGCTCAATCAAACAGGGGAAGAGAAACTGGTTGCCGTTTGCAGTGTAAGGGGAGGAAAGCCAGGGTGTCCCTGAAAGCAGGAACCAGGTTTCGCTCTTCACCTTTCACAGTGAGTGATACAGCTCCTCACCTTTCAAGCTGTCGACCTTTGACCCTTGACCCAGGCCAGGTGCTGGAGCTCAAGTTTTAAAATCATCTTTTGGTTTGGCATTTTCAAATCTCTGAGAGCGAGAGCAGTCACTATAACAGGAAATATTTTCATGACTGTTTTAAGGACAATTTCTCCAAGAAAAATTATGTTAAGTTTAAGCTTGGCAAAAATCTTGTTCTATGCATTTTAAAAAATTGGCATTCTCTTTTGATGGACACTGAACACTCAAGCAGTATTTCTAAGGCTCCCGATGGTGGCCACTGTCGCAGGAGTAATAATATTACATGCCTCTGTGCCAACAAGGTAAATCACAGGGGAAGTCAGCTTGACAGTGTTAGAACCAGTGTCATTCAGTTGTCGACATTCGAGGCATGTCACTGAGGGCCTGACCACACAGCTGAAAGGCAGAAATGGCGGCTTGGCCCTTCTCTGCACCCATCTCGTTGTGTGCTCTAAAGATAGTTATTTCACTCTTTCTATTGTGGTATGCTCAAATGCAAAAGAGTTACCAGTATTTATTGGAATTACTGTTTAGCACTCTCTTCTTTAAATAGTTTTCTGACTCAGAAAGTCTTGTGTAGATTGTTATTTTGAGCCAGAGTCTCCCAATGTGGAAATTCTTTAGGATTGCATTAGGTTCTTTGGAGAAATGAACTAACTCTTTCAGGCCTGTAGTGTAGCATTTCAGCACATTCCTTGTGTACAAATGAATAAACGCATTATAGAACTTGAGGAGTTTTGACTATTAACCAGAAGACCCGTTTCTCCTCTGACCACCGAATCTGTGAGAACTCTGTTCTGGGCTGCAAGCCAGTCCAGTGCACGGTCCCAAGCAACAAAGACACGGGAGCATGAAAGAGTTGCAAGAAATTGAAGAGAACTTTTGGTGATGGAAGCTGGTGCCTGCTTGATTCTCTGAATTCTCTAAATTAACACTGGATTCTCTGAATCCTTTTCATTGTAATCACGGCAGGAAGGTGCATATGCCATCAAAGGGCAATTTTTTTTCTTTTAATGTCACTTATCAGCAGAAAATGATCATCATTCAATGGCTCCCTTTTAAAAGGTTAACCTTTATGAAATCTCAAACTCAGCCAAGAAGAAAAGCTCAAATTTCACAGGACTTTGGAAAGTGTCCCTTTTTATGAGCATGGAGAGTGCTCTATCAAAGAATCCAGTCAGGCCTTAAATAGAATCTCTATGTTGACAACTTCCAAATTTATATCTCCAACCTAGACTTCTCTCCTGAACTCCGGAATCACATATCATACAGTGTATTTGACATCTTCACTTAGATTTCTGGGAACATTCCAAATTTAAAATGTCTAAAACTAAATTCCTGATATGGTCCCATCCCAAGCTGTTTTGCCCACCACTTTTCCCATCTCAGCAAATGGAAAATCTGTCTAGTCAGGCCAGAACCCTGGAGCCATGCTTGACTCATTCTTTCTCTCACACTTTAAATCCAAGTCATCTGTGGACCCTTTTGGCTCAACTTTCAGGATATATCAAGGATTCAACCGCTGCCCCACCTCCACTGGTGTCATCTGGTCCAGCCATCATTGTTTCTCACCCTGGTAACAAGAGCCTCCTAACCATTCCCCCTTCTTGGACTCTTGTCCCCCGAAAGCCTGTCCTCAACATAGCACCCTGAAAGATCCTGTGAAACCCTAAGTCATAGGTTATTCCTCTGTCAGATCCTCCAATGGCTTTCTGTTTCTCTCAGAGAAAAAGTGAAAATTCTCACAATGCCCGCAAGGCAGGACAACTCACTACCCAACCTCGTTCTGGTCACAGTCTCTCCCACCCTCTCTTCCTTCTCCCCTGACTTCATTCTTCCCTCCTCCCCATGCACACAGCCCCTACTCAAGAGCCTTTGCAATGATTGTACCATGTGGCATGCTCTTCCTCACCGATGAGGAAGGCTTTCTTCCTCACCTCTTTAATTCTTTGCGCAATTATCACCTCCTCAATGAAGACTGCCTTGACCAATCTATCCAAACTACAGCTCCCACCTCCTCATTGCCCCTCCCAATCATCCTTAATCTACTGTATTTATTTTCTCTAATATTTATCACCCGCCCAAATACTATAAATTCTTATTTATTGTGTTTATTTTCTACTACCCCACCTCTTCCTTACCACTAAAAAGTGAGTTTCCTTGAGAATGAAAATCCCTAGAATTTGGTCTACATTTTTACTGAAGTAAACCCAGAACCTAGAATAATACCTAGCACATGGTAGTTTCTCTCTCCATATTTGGTGAACAAGAGAACGCCTTTTTCTTTTGAAATAATATGCTTAGCAATGAGAATATTGAGTCTACTAACCCCAAAGGGCCAAAAACTGTCAGAATTAGTGGCCATGTCTATACTACCAATGACTGATTCCTCTGTGGAATGGTAATTTCCACAGAAATTAATTAAATTATTATGAAAATATTAACTGAGAATGCTATTATTAATATAACACCCAATTTTTTTCTTTCTTTTATCTTTCCCTAAGCATTATAAACCTCCCAGTTGATACATTTTAGTGGAAGTATACAGAAGTGAGAATTAGTGGGTAAGATTACAATTTTAAAGTATACTTAAAGCCAGAATTTTCTAAAACAAACAATGTTATTTGGTATTTCTTTACAACCTAAATATTAATATGGAAGAAGTGTTGTGATGTTAAAAAAGGAAAAAAACTTCTTCTCAAGGATGTGTTATTAATAGCAGCTATTCTTGAGGCACTCGATATGAATATGAATACTACGTAACATTATTTCATCCTTATGGTGCATGTTGGGCTATCAAGGCATGGCAAACAGTAATGTGCATTTCCCCTCTGAGTTCTAAGCCAACTAAGAGATGGACCCTGAATGTGGACAGATAGAGATCAAAATGTCAGTTTTATCATGGGGAAAAATGTGGGGGGGGGGGCGGAATATAGCTTAACTCGTAGCTAAAATTAAGCGTCTTTCCACATCATACCCCATGTCCCCCCACCCCACCCCAGTCTAGCCCTTAGGGCTAATCACTGAAGAAAGAGTTTGGGTCGGCAAAGTTGATATTTTTATCAGGCCACCTAAACTGAAAAACACTGCTGAGCTGCAGTAGTGGGGAAAGAGAGGGCTAGAGTTGTGGAGCTGTCTCTAGAAGGCAGGTTGGGACCCAACCAAGGTGTGCTTATCTCATGGGGGCAGGAGAAGAACAGAAATACTCATGCAGGGACAGGTGGATTTGAAAGGAAACAAAGCCCAAGCCCCACAGGCCCATGTCCTCTCCCAAGTTCATGGATCAAATAAAGGACTCTTCTATTCTTGGAGAGAAGTTTGTGAGAGAAAGAGAAAAGGTAGAAAGCCCTCTCTTTGTTTAAGATTTATTTATTTATTTGAGAAAGAGAGCAAGCAGTGGAGGGGGCGGGTGGGGAGGGAGAGAGAGAGAGAGAGAGAATCTCAAGCAGACTCTGCACTGAGCCCTACTCCGGGCTCGATCTCAGGACTCTGAGATCATGACCTGAGCTGAAACCAAGAGTTGGACACTTAACTGACTGTGCCACCTGGGCACCCCACCCTCTTCTCAGTAAGCTGGGATCATTGGAAAATTGTTCTGTGAGAGGTATTAGAAAAAAATATAACCCAATTATGTATACCAAATTTCTTACCTATTTTAAACCAGGGGACACTGATCTGGCTTCAGAATCTTACTTAAGATCTCTAAGTCCAGATAATGTATGTTCTACCACCCTCACTTATACATGGGTATATACACAGTACTCCTTCAGATTTGAAGTAGCATATGTTTGCATCACCATCTCTACCAGCAAACCAGTCCCCCTGAACCATCTTTTTGCTTTTCCTGCTTGCTTCAAGAAACCTTACATTCTGGGAGTCTCAGATGAAATATCACAACATTTGTTGTCATTGTAAAAGATCATTTAATATTCCGTGGGCACATGCCATATGTTTTGAAGGAAGATGATAAGTACTGTTTTGTCACTTTTTCTTGGCAAAATGCAAAATGGAGTGAAAACAAAGACACTTCCCATACATGAAGCTTTAAGAAAATATTGGGAAAAATATTGCAAACCGAGTTACAATGTGCCACTTCTGAATTTTATTGGTTCGAAACGTTCACAACTATTCTCTTACCACCTTACAATAGATAGTTGTTCACACAGAGCCTTGGCCAACATGGCACTACATCTTATGGAAATCTGCATGGTCTGCTCAATGAATGAAAAGGACCCATTTTTCCAACTTATGATGAATTCAGCACACAGTTATTTTCCTCAATAAAAGCAACTACCCCCGAGGCTTACACTGGGGAGTGAATTGTGACAACATAACACAGAGGCCAAGTGTTCTGCAATGGGATTAAGGTTCACACCATAGAATTAAAGGCTTTAAAATAGCACTGTTAATATCCGGGGGGATAATAAAGAGAAACACCAAGTAATATATAATCACAGTATCACACTAGATAGAAAATCAATGGGAAAACAAGGTAACTGTTCTACAGTAGTCTGTCCACACCGTGGCAATAGCAAATGGAACTGTAAAACGGATGGAGACATTAAGATTTAAATGTTCTAGTCACTCATTACACATACACAGGCAACTATCATAGGACTGGAATTAAAGAAATATGAATGAGGTGGCAGAGCAAGATGGCAGAGGAGTAGGAGACCTGGATTTCGTCTGGTCTCAGGAATTCAGCTGAATAGGGATCAAACCACTCTGAACACCTACGAACTCAACAGGAGACCGAAGAAGAGAGTAGCAACAACTCTCTGAACAGGGAAGCGACCACTTACTGGAAGGTAGGACATATGGAGAAGTGAATCCCGGGCGATATTCGGGAGGATAGACGGCAGGGGAGGGGGCCTCCGGCGGCCGCTTCTGGCAAGTGATAGAGCTGTGGAGCACAAAATCAGAACTTTTAGAAGTCGGCTCCGCTGAGGTACGTTGCTCCAGTGGCTAAGCAGGGGGTGGAACCCTCACGGGACAGTGTGGTCTCAGGACCCTAGGGGTCACAGAAAGACCGGGGGTCCCTGGGTGTGGCAGAGCTCCCAGGTATTAGAGCGGGGAAGCCGGCTGCAGAGATGGAGCCGAGGCTCAGGCTCTCAGCTCGGGGTTGCCATAAACTGTGATCCGTGACCCAGTCGGGCCACTGCTCCTCCAGCAGGGACCCAACAAGCGGCAGATCCGGGGAGACTCCCCTCCCTCCCCCGGGAGGAGCAGCGCGGGAGCGCACCGCAGGGATCTGCTGGGTTTGGAGACTCCACACGGGGTCAGGTGCCAGAGATAGAAACACTCGGTCACAGGCCGGGTGAGCATGCAGTGCGGCCAGAGACCCGGGAGACAGGAGTGACTGCTTTTCTCTGGGGGCGCACTGAGGAGCGGGACCCCAAGTTCTCAGCTCCTCCGAGTGGAGATTGGGAGGCCACCATTTTCACCCTGGTCCTCCAAAGCTGTACCAGAGCTTGCAGGGAACAAAAGCTCCTGAGAGCAAACCCAAGCAACTTGCTTAGCCCGGACCGACAAGGGTGGGGCAATTCCACCTCCGGCAACAGGCCCCTCCCCGAGAAGATCAGCATGAACAGCCAGCAAGCCAAGACCAAGTTTATCGATCAAGGAGAACGGGAGAACTCCAGCGCTAGGGGAATACTGCACATAGAATTCATGGCTTTTTTTTACCATGATGCATTAGTTTTTCAAAGTTAATTTTTTTAACTGTTTTTTTAGTTTTTCTTTTTCCCTTTTTCAACCAACATCTTATCAATAGCTTTTTTTAAAAAAACATTTTTTATTTTTCATTTTTAGAGTCATATTTTATCCCTTCAGAGTAGTTACCCTTATTTTTGGCATGTATATATATATATATAAATTGTTCTCTCTTTAAAATTTTGAGATACAGTTTCTTCTAACAGATCAAAATATACCCTAAATCACTAGTGTATGGCTTTGTTCTAGTCTCCTTCCTGATCACATTCTCTCCCTTTTTTTTTCTTTTTTTTTAATCTTCTTTCTATTTTCAAACAACTTCTTATATTATCAATTCATTTTATAAAATCTTTTATAATTTTCATCTTTACAGTCATCTTCCATCCCTTCATTGTATCAACCATTATTTTGTACATATATAAGTCTTTCTTCCTTTAAAATTTTAGGAGGCACTTTTTTTGAACAGACCAAAATATGCCCAAAATCTAGTGTGTGGCACTGATCTATGCACTAGCCTGATCATATTTGATCATATTCTGGGTTTTTTGTACTGTTCTGTTGTTGTTTTTATCTTTTTCTTTTTCTTTTCTTTTTTCTTTTTTTTCTTACTTTTCTCTTACTTTTCTCTTTCTTTTTTCTTTCTTTCCCTTTCTTTTCCCCTGGTTTCAGGTCTTTTCTGATTTCTATAGAGTATATTTGCTGGGGACGTTGCTAACCTGTTAGCATTTTGTTCTCTCATTCATCTATTCTCCTCTGGACAACATGACAAGACGAAAAAAATCACCTCAGCAAAAAGAACAAGAGATAGTACCATCAGCCAAGGACCTACTCAATACGGACATCAGTACGATGTCGGACCTAGAATTCAAAATCATGACTTTAAAGATACTAGCTGGGCTTGAAAAAAGCATGGAAGTTATTAGAGAAACCCTTTCTGGAGAAATAAAAGAACTAAAATCTAACCAAGTCGAAATCAAAAAGGCTATTAATGACGTGCAATCAAAAATGGGGGCACTAACTGCTAGGATAAATGAGGCAGAAGAGAGAATCAGCGATATAGAAGACCAAATGATGGAAAATAAAGAGGCTGAGAAAAAGAGAGAGACACAACTACAAGATCACGAGGGCAGAATTCGAGAGATAAGCGATACGATAAGATGAAACAACATTAGAATAATTGGGATCCCAGAAGAAGAAGAAAGAGAGAGAGGGGCAGAAGGTATATTGGAGCAAATAATAGCTGAAGAACTTCCCTAATGTGAGGAAGGAAACAGGCATCAAAATCCAGGAGGCACAGAGAACCCCTCTCAAAATCAATAAAAATAGGTCAACACCCCGACATCTAATAGTAAAACTTACGAGTCTCAGAGACAAAGAGAAAATCCTGAAAGCAGCTCGGGAGAAGAGATATGTAACCTACAATGGTAGAAACGTTAGATTGGCAACAGACCTATCCACAGGGACCTGGCAGGCCAGAAAGGACTGGCATGATATCTTCAGAGCACTAAACAAGAAAAATATGCAGCCAAGAATACTATATCCAGCTAGGCTCTCATTTAAAATTGAAGGAGAGATTAAAAGCTTCCAGGACAAACAAAAACTAAAGGAATTTGCAAACACAAAACCAGCCCTACAAGAAATATTGAAAGGGGTCCTCTAAGCAAAGAGAGAGCCTAAAAGCAGCACAGATCAGAAAGGAACAGAGACAATATACAGTAACAGTCACCTTAAAGGAAATACAATGGCACTAAATTCATACCTTTCAATAGTTACCCTGAATGTAAATGGGCTAAATGCCCCAATCAAAAGACACAGGCTATCAGATTGGATTAAAAAACAAGACCCATCCATATGCTGTCTGCAAGAGACTCATTTTAGACCCAAAGACACCCCCAGATTGAAAGTGAGGGGGTGGAAAACCATTTACCATGCTAATGGACACCAAAAGAAAGCTGGGGTGGCAATCCTTATATCAGACAAATTACATTTTAAAACAAAGACTGTAATAAGAGATGAGGAAGGACACTATATCCTACTTAAAGGGTCTATCCAACAAGAAGAGCTAACAATTGTAAATATCTATGCCCCTAACGTGGGAGCAGCCAATTATATAAGGCAATAAATAACAAAAGTGAAGAAACACATTGACAACAATACAATAATAGTGGGGGACTTTAACAACCCCCTGACTGAAATGGACAGATCATCTAAGCAAAAGATCAACAAGGAAATAAAGACTTTAAAAGACACACTGGACCAAATGGACTTCACAGACATATTCAGAACATTCCATCCCAAAACAACGGAATACACATTCTTCTCCAGTGCCCGTGGAACATTCTCCAGAATTGATCACATCCGAGGTCACAAATCAGGTCTCAACCGGTACCAAAAGATTGGGATTATTCCCTGCATGTTTTCAGACCACAATGCTTTGAAACTAGAACTCAATCACAAGAGGGAAGTCAGAAAGAACTCAAATACATGGAGGCTAAAAGCATCCTACTACAGAATGAATGGGTCAACCAGGAAATTAAAGAAGAATTTAAAAATTCATGGAAACCAATGAAAATGAAAACACAACTGTTCAAAATCTTTGGGATACAACAAAGGCAGTCCTGAGAGGAAAGTATATAGCAATACAAGCCTTTCTCAAGAAACAAGAAAGGTCTCAAATACACAACCTAACCCTACACCTAAAGGAGCTGGAGAAAGAACAGCAAAGAAAGCCTAAAACCAGCAGGAGAAGAGAAATAATAAAGATCAGAGCAGAAATCAATGAAATAGAAACCAAAAGAACAGTAGAACAGATCAACGAAACTAGGAGCTGGTTGTTTGAAAGAATTAACAAGATTGATAAAGCCCTGGCCAGACTTATCAAAAAGAAAAGAGAAATGACCCAAAGCAACCAAATCATGAATGAAAGAGGAGAGATCACAACCAACACCAAAGAAATACAAACAATTATAAGAACATATTATGAGCAACTATATGCCAGCATATTAGATAACCTGGAAAAAATGGGTGCATTCCTAGAGATGTATCAACTACCAAAAGTGAACCAGGAAGAAATAGAAAACCTGAACAGACCTATAACCACAAAGGAAATTGAAGCAGTCATCAAAAATCTCCCAACAAACAAAAGCCCAGGGCCAGATGGCTTCCCAGGGGAATTCTATCAGACATTTAAAGAAGAATTAATACCTATTCTCCTGAAACTGTTCCAAAAAATAGAAATGGAAGGAAAACTTCCCAACTCATTTTACGAGGCCACCTTTACCTTGATCCCAAAACCAGACAAAGACCCCATCAAAAAGGAGAATTACAGACCAATATCCTTGATGAACATGGATGCAAAAATTCTCACCAAAATACTAGCCAATAGGATCCGACAGTACATTAACAGGATTATTCACCATGACCATGTGGGATTTATCCCTGGGCTGCAAGGCTGGTTCAACATCCACAAATCAATCAACGTGATACAATACATTAACAAAAGAAAGAACAAGAATCATATGATCCTCTCAATAGATGCAGAAAAAGCATTTGACAAAGTACAGCATTCTTTCTTGATCAAAACTCTTCAGAGTATAGGGATAGAGGGTACAAACCTCAATATCATAAAAGCCATCTATGAAAAACCTACAGCAAATATCATTCTCAATGGGGAAAAGCTGAGAGCTTTTCCCCTAAGGTCAGGAACGCGGCAGGGATGTCCACTATCACCACTGCTATTCAACATAGTATTAGAAGTCCTGGCCGCAGCAATCAGACAACAAAAAGAAATCAAAGACATCCAAATCGGCAAAGAGGAAATCAAACTCTCACTCTTTGCAGATGATATGATACTGTATGTGGAAAACCCAAAAGACTCCACCCCAAAACTGCTAGAACTCATACAGGAATTCAGTAAAGTGGCAGGATATAAAATCAGTGCACAGAAATCAGTGGCATTCCTATACACCAACAACAAGACAGAAGAGAGACAAATCAAGGAGTCGATCCCATTTACAATTGCACCCAAAACCATAAGATACCTAGGAATAAATTTAACCAGAGAGGCAAAGGTTCTGTACTCAGAAAACTATAAAATACTCATGAAAGAAATTGAAGAAGACACAAAGAAATGGAAAAACGTTCCATGCTCATGGATTGGAAGAACAAACATCGCGAAGATGTCAATGCTACCTAGAGCAATCTACATATTCAATGCAATCCCTATCAAAATACCATCCACTTTTTTCAAAGAAATGGAACAAATAATCCTAAAATTTATATGGAACCAGAAGAGACCCCAAATAGCCAGAGGAATGTTGAAAAAAAAAAAAGCAAAGCTGGCGGCATCACAATTCCGGACTTCCAGCTCTATTACAAAGCTGTCATCCTCAAGACAGTATGGTACTGGCACAAAAACAGGCACATAGATCAATGGAACAGAATAGAGAGCCCAGAAATGGACCCTCAACTCTATGGTCAACTCATCTTCGACAAAGCAGGAAAGAATGTCCAATGGAAAAAAGACAGTCTCTTCAACAAATGGTGTTGGGAAAATTGGACAGCCACATGCAGAAGAATGAAACTGGACCATTTCCTTACACCACACACAAAAATAGACTCCAAATGGTTTAAAGACCTAAATGTGAGATAGGAGTCCATCAAAATCCTAAAGGAGAACACAGGCAGCAACCTCTTCGACCTCAGCCACAGCAACTTCTTCCTAGAAACATTGCCAAAGGCAAGGGAAGCAAGGGCAAAAATGAACTATTGGGATTTCATCAAGATAAAAAGCTTTTGCACAGCAAAAGAAACAGTCCACAAAACCAAAAGACAATCGACCGAATGGGAGAAAATATTTGCAAATGACATATCAGATAAAGGGCTAGTATCCAAAATCTATAAAGAACTTATTAAACTCAACACCCAAAGATAATAATAATCCAAAGATAAAAATAATCCAATCAAGAAATGGGCAGAAGACATGAACAGACATTTTTCCAAAGAAGACATCCAAATGGCCAAAAGACACATGAAAAAGTGCTCAACATCACTCGGCATCAGGGAAATCCAAATCAAAACCTCAATGAAATACCACCTCACACCAGTCAGAATGGCTAAAATTAACAAGTCAGGAATTGACAGATGTTGGCGGGGATGAGGAGAAAGGGGAACCCTCCTACAGTGTTGGTGGGAATGCAAGCTGGTGCAACCACTCTGGAAAACAGTATGGAGGTTCCTCAAACAGTTGAAAATAGAACTACCATACGATCCAGCAATTGCACTACTGGGTATTTACCCCAAAGATACAAATGTAGGGATCCGAAGGGGTACATGCACCCCAATGTTTATAGCAGCAATGTCCACAATAGCCAAACTGTGGAAAGAGCCAAGATGTCCATCGACAGAATAAAGAAGATGTGATATATATACACAATGGAATATTCTGCAGCCATATAAAGGAATGAGATCTTGCCATTTGCAATGACATGGATGGAACTGGAGGGTGTTATGCTGAGTGAAATAAGTCAATCAGAGAAAGACATGTATCATATGACCTCACTGATATGAGGAATTCTTAATCTCAGGAAACAAACTGAGTGTTGCTGGAGTGGTGGGGGGTGGGAGGGATGGGGTGGCTGGGTGATAGACACTGGGGAGGGTATGTGCTATGGTGAGCGCTGTGAATTGTGCAAGACTGTTGAATCACAGATCTGTACTTCTGAAACAAATAATGCAACATATGTTAAAAAAAAGAAAAAGAAGATAGCAGGAGGGGAAGAATGAAGGGGAGTAAGTCAGAGGGGGAGACGAACCATGAGAGAGGATGGACTCTGAAAAACAAACTGAGGGTTCTAGAGGGGAGGAGGGTGGGGGGTTGGGTTAGCCTGGTGATGGGTATTAAGGAGGGCACGTTCTGCGTCGAGCACTGGGTGTTATGCAGAAACAACGAATCATGGAACACTACATCAAGAACTAATGATGTAATGTATGGTGATTAACATAGCAATAAAAAATTTTAAAAAAAGAAATAAATGAGAACACGTGGGATAGATGATACGCTACATATTGTAAGTGCTCTAAGCAACACCATTCCCCATTGATCTCTAAGGCTAAGGCAATGCATGCAAATGCTGTCAGTCAAATGAGAATCACTCTTGAAGGGTGAAGATCAACTTTGACTCCATTAGGTTGTTATTAATTTCTAAAATATGTATTTGTTACAAATCATATTCCAAAATAAATAATATCAAGCACTTGGTTCTGAGGCCCCTCACTCAGAAGCACCTTCAGAAGGCAACTCCAGGAAGCAGCAACACACAGAAGGAATATTTGAGGCTTTTGTGGTTGATGCTGAATCATCATTTTTCCCACAAGTGGCTCATTGTATGACTTTACAGAAATGAAGTGTTTTGCCCTAGCTATTACAGCTACAAAATGGGCTTAGATCTAAGGAAACTTCCATCTCAGTACCTTAAATGGGGCTGTTATCAGGAGAGAAGTGTGGAAAGATTGTTCTGAAACAAGTGCCTGAGACTAGAACACTTGTCAGGCACAGGGTTCCTACTACACCAAGTCCAGTAGCTGTCCAGAAGATCTACAGCTTCTTCTCTGAGCAAAGCCTGTGTGGTGTTTGGAGGGAGTCATGTTCATTGTGCCAAGTCTTCTAGGATCATCGACCCTGCCTCTTTGATAATCCATCTCTCTGCGAAATAGGATTAGTCAAAAATGTGATGTCAAGGGGGGAATAAAACAATAAAAAAGAAAAATGTGTTCAAATAATACAAAAATAATCATCTGCTTTAATTTTTCCAAATATCAAATTAAAGCTGGCAAACATCAAAAGATACCCAGACACTGAGATTTTATTTTTATTTCCAACAATTTTAGAACCTTAATAAAGAGCCTAGAGAAGGTATCCGAGCTAAATGGATTTTTTTAAAAAGATTTAATTTATTTATTTGCTAGAGAAAGAGTGAGTGCACAAGCAGGGGGAGCGGCAGGCTCCCCGCTGAGCAAGGAGCCTGATGCGGGACTCGATCCCAGGACCCTGGGATCATGACCTGAACCAAAAGCAGATGCTTAACAACTGAGCCACCCAGGCGCCCCTGGATTTTTTTTTTTTTTTTTTTTTTTTTTTTTAACCATCTGTGTTTGACTGGATGTCCTGGCTGAAGCTGGCCTCTTACAAGTTGCTTTGCCAGACGTAACAGAGACAGGCACAATCACTGTGATTAACGTAATGTGAGGAATAAACAGTCTGTGGCTGAGCCAGCGGGCTCAAATAGCTTTCTAACCTACATTTGACCATGACATGTAATATATCCAGAAATTTGCTCAATTACATATGTGGTCATTTTCTCTCATGCTCATCATATCCTCTGCAGTTTCAGAACATGTATGTCTAAAAAATATTGACTGTAATTTTTATTCAGCATAGGTTGGAGCATATAGTGTCTGGCGTAATGCATGTCACTGAAGTTTTTATAATATGTTGGAAAGCCATGCCTATTGCTTTTTATCCCCCATTAAATTTTGGAAATCAGGAAACAAATATGTATTAGATATCAATATTATATAGCTTTAATGTATTCGGCTGTAGATTTTCTGAAATCACAAGAAAAACCATATTTTCCATGCTATAGGTTATAATATATAAGGATATTCATATACATAAGCATCTATAGAATATTTAAGCGTCAATTCAGGTCACTTCTTTGAATGTATCAAATCTAGAGTGGTTTTATGGACTCAACTTTGCATATGTTTCTGGTTTTTTGAGCAATATTCTATAACTTATGTAGTTAAAGAAGTTCTTATCAACTATTAGCTGATCTTAGAAGCACCTACAAGACACTCTAGGAAACTGGAATCTCTCTGCTCGTTCAATAGGGGCATCTCCATTCAGTTACAATCAAATGCATGCCAATTACACCCACATTCCTATTCTCATCATTTGCAAAGAGGGAATGCTGATTGGAACAGCTGTAATGCTGAGAATAAATCTAGTTTGGAGTTTGGATTTAAAGAAAAGTTCCTGACTCACTTGTTAAGCTAATAAAATTGACTTTATGAGGAAAAAATGGACTCAGTGTAAACATATCGGATAAGAAACACACTAGGTAATAATAAACTAAATGAGCTAGCAAATCTTTTACAAATGTATAGAAATAATTGACTCACATATTAAATTATTCTTTGATATTCTGGTACAGAATTAGAACAAGTTGAAATTAAAGAGACAAACCTTGTTACTCGTCATTCTTTTTGAAGTATGCTTTATGCCAAATATCTTGAGAAAAAAATATCTTTGACTCACAAAAAGAATGGGGGGGCAACTGGAATTGTCAAGCTTGGAGAATCCATCCAGGAGTATGCAATTTTCCTGACACACCATGTTTCCAGTGATCTCCAAGTATCCATTGTTTAAATTCAAAACGATAATTTCATGAACACTTACTGGAAAGTTTGAGTATATTGCAGTCTTTGAAACCTCACCACCATCACCACCAAAACTCAAACCTGTAGATTAACATGGAAGTGCTAAATCCTTTGGTCTGGATGTGTCAATAATTCTATTGGAAGCCTAAAGACAGAACATGATTCTTTTATTAAGTATCTTCTTGCTTCTAATAAACAGGTTAAATATGCTTATTTCTTACCATTTGAGGACATTATTAATACTGATAATACGGAACATATAATTGTCATTGCTACCTAAGGGTCCAGTTTATCACCAAGATATAATTCCTACCCTGGCAGGATTGGTTCACCCAGCTTAAGGTACTCTAAGTTCTTCAGGGAAGAGATGTCACATAAGCTTAAAATTTTAGTGTTACCTTTTTAAGTGAAATTATTCTTGTTAGGTAGGTGAAAGACAGTAGAGAGAAGGGCTAATGAGGACGCAGGTTTGCTGATGGAGACTGAGACTGCAAGGAAGGAGAGTCAATTCAAGTTCCAGGTCTGTCTCCGATAAGCTGGGTTAACCTGGGTAAAAACCACATAACTTACTTTGCCCTCATTTTCCTCTTCTTTTTTTTTTTTTTAATAAGAGAATTGGGTTAGAACAGGGTATCAGAAAACTGTTTCTGTAAAGGGCCAGACAGCAAATATTTTAGGCTTTGCAAGTCAGATATGATTTCTGTCACATATGCTTCTTTGCCTTTTTTTTCCCCAAAAATGTAAAAACTATTCTTAGCTCACAGGCCATTCAAAAACAGGTGGTAGGCTGGTTTTGGCCTGCAGGCCATTGTTTTTCTGATCCCTGAATTAGAGAATAACTTATGTTTCTTAAAGAGCCAAAATTTAAAGATGCTATGAGTAACCATGTGTAAGTCATTTTCTTATAGAATGGGCCCAAACTTTAATACCAGGGGATGCTGGTAACCAACAAAAGAGAGAATGTCACCATCATCTCAAAAACATTTCAAACACTCAAATTCCTGCAAAACTTTCAATCAAGCAAACATTTGTCAATCCTTACATTTCAGATAATTGTACACCTACATAGAGAAGGTGTTCTTTATTCCACATGGATGACTTCTTATCCTGAGGGATAACTATTATTTGTACAGAAACAATATAACAAGGTGAAAGCAATCCCTGTGTCAAATGTGGCTTGCAAGATCAGCTCAACAGTGTATCAACAGTACATTGCATCACCATTGGCAACATCCCAAAGTGAAAGGCAAACGCCCAGGATGGCTTCCGAACTTTTGCGGTAACATGGATGGATACATCTCTGATCACTAATAGCTATACTGATCCTCGGGAGCAAAGATAAATAAAATTTCTGTATACTTACTGATTTTTTTAAGAAGTGGAAGGAAAACTAGCATTTATAAACACCTACTAGGTGTCAATTCCTTCAAATATATTAATAGTAATAATAGCGAATACTCAGACATTGCTGCAAATACTTTATACGTACTAACACATTAAAACCTAAGAACCATCCTATGTGTTAAGTACTATTATCTGCCCTAATAGGTAGATATTACTATCACTGGCATTTTTACAAGGGAGGAAACAAAAAACCAGAGAATTTAAAGGATACAGGGCTTGAATGAGAGCCAGCTACCTCAAATCTCCTTTCTGTTTCCTTACTTTTTTTTTTCTTTCCTTTATTATTCTTCTTTTAATGAGGTGGGGACAGTATGTATGTGTGCATACATTAACACAGATTAGAGCTAAAATTTGATTATGTCTAAATCTAAACCCAAGGTGCCAGCTATCCCCATAATACCAAGGGTAGTACAATGGTCCAAATCTCAGGATTACTTAAAACACAGGTTCCTCTGACATACAGGTTGCACATGATTCCCAAGATAGCGCCATATTCTCACTTAGGACTGAAATACCATCCACTATGAATCATGTGCATCTGGACCCATCAAGAACCTAGCGTGGAATTTTAACCAGTACGAAGGATAATAATACTTTAAGAACTTGAAGTTACATATGAGAAACTGTCTCAAAAGACACACATACTTTAAAGTGCGTTAGTGGATTAGAAAAACTAATGTGATAACTCTGTGTCTAATTTGAAAACAGGAAGTAGCTTGGGCCCTCAGAGTATTTTATTTCACATGCTCAAGGACTGGGGACTGAGACCAACATTTCACTCCTAATATTTAGCTTAAAAACTTTAGAGACTAAGCTTTAGTTTGGGGAATCTGACTTAAGGCTTAATTTCCCTTGGGTGTGTAAAATAAAACTGATCACAAAGACCGCAGACACAGTAAAAAGAGGACAGGCTTTGAATCCAGCCAGATTGGGGGTTGAATCCCAACACCATCACAAGCTCTCCACATGCTTCAATGTATTGCTTAGTCACTATGATCCTTAGCTTCCTCCTCTGTAAAGAGGGCACAAATTACACCTGCTTTATAAGGCTGGTCTAGGATCGGAGATAATGTAGGTAGAATGCCTGGTACGTAGTAGGTATTCAAAAAAGAGTAGTTTTTATTGCTATTTAGAAGCATGGAGGTTTGACATGTCATGATAAAGGCTTAATATTTGTGTAACGCAACCAATCTTCCTTATGTAAGCACTACAACCTCATGATTATCCACCAATAATTATTCAGTCCCCCAAATATATGTCATGAAGCCTACTATAGAAAATGTTGATCTAGAAACTAAGCTACTTAAGAATATAACTAAAACTAGCAGGAAAATCATCTGAAAAGTATAATAAGACAAGGTAACTGCTTGTGCAAATTGAGTGATTTTGTGGGAGGATTGTAACCAACTAGGTGTTACCAATGTAACACTTCATACCATCCATTTCTCTTGGACTTTGGCACCAAGAGAGCTGTTTGCTCTTGACAAACTGTTAGCCTTTGTTGTATCACCCGCTGTGGAACTCAGAACTAAATTGTATATTCAGTCTGTCTAGTTCTACCTAAGACATTAGCATACAATTCTTCCTTTGCCCTTTCATTTATACTTTTTGTGGGGGTTGTAATATTTTCAACCATGGAAAATTTGCAAGTACAATACAATAAACATATAAATATTCTTCTCTGAGCCATTTGAGAGTAAGCTTACCAACACAATTCCCCATCACTTCTGAGTGTTTTATTGTGAAACTTGTACAAAGACGTTCTCCTGTATAACCTCAATAAAACCATCAAAATCAAAAAATTAGATTGATACATTATCATAGTCAAATCCACAGACCGCACTCAAGTTTCACCAATTGTTCCTCTAATGTCTTCAGTAATGAAGGGTGTCCAAAATTCTGCAGTGCATTAGTTGTAACATATCTTTGGTCTCCCTCAATCACAGACACTTCCTTATTTCTTCTTTGATTTGTATAACTTTGGCAATTTTGAATAATACTGGCCAGTTTCTAGAAGGTCTTCCAATTTGGGTTTGCCTGATATTTCTTTATCAGATGGAATTGATTTTTTGTTTGTTTTGTTGTTGTTGTGTTTTGTTTGGGGCATGTTACAGAAGGTATGCTAAATTCTTCTTTTTTCATCTTACCAGGTGGTACATGATTTTGAGTTGTTCCAATATTGCTGATACTATCTGTGATTATTTGATTAGGGGAGTTGGCCAAGTTTCTCCACTGTAAATTTCCTTCTTTCCTCTTTGATTTCTTAAGTTTATAGGATGAGATACTCTGAGGTGAGATAAATATTCCATTCCTTGTCAAACTTTTACACACTGCTGGTAGTATCCATTGCTGTTTGACAAATGGTGATTTTCTAGTTTGATCATTCTTTCTGTATGTAGTAAGTTAACAATTCTAATTCAATTATATCTTCTTTTTTTAGATTTTATTTTTTCAAATTTTTATTTAAATTCTAGTTAGTTAACACAGTGTAATATTGGTTCCAGAAGTAGAATTTAGCAATTCATCACATGCATATAACACCCAGTGCTCAACACAAGTGCCCTCCTTAATCAATCATTCCTTCGGGGCACCTGGGAGGCTCAGATAATTAAGCATCTGAGTCTTGATTTCAGCTCAGGTCATGGTATCAGGGTGGTGAGATGGAGCCCTGCATCGGGCTCCTCGCTCAGCAGGGAGTCTGCTTGAGATTGTACCTCTCCCTCTCCCTCTGCTCCTCTCCCCGCTTGTGTTCTCTCTCTCTCTCTCTCTCTCTCAAATAAATAAATAAATCTTTTTAAAAAAATCAATCATTCCTTCTACATTTATCAGTTAAGGAAAGCACTCTCTCTTCACCATTTATTCATATATATTTATATGCATGTTTGTTACTTTGAGGCTTAAATTATCTCAGATTTGGCCGGTGAGAGCTCCTTGAGGCTGGCATCTGTGTCCTTTCCCATATCTTCATTATTCTTTGAGCACTTCCTTAGTTTCTAGCATAAAGAAGATGTCCCCAGGGTTATCTTTCACTTGCTCAGCCCCAACCATAAAACCTGCTATTTTTCCAAGGAGCTCTGTTCCTCTCAGTGGAAAATTATATGTAATAAGCCAAGATCCAGGCCCTAAATGTGCTCCTTGTTGTTAGGGTATCATTGTTCCCAGAACCATATACTTATGGGTCCCATCCAACATCAAGAAGTTTATTCCAGTTTTCTCTCTTTTCGTATATTGAACACCATTCCCTAGTCATGGGAAACCTAGATTCTGTTATCCTTATTATATTAGCCAATATAATCAATATGTTATCCTTACTATATTTATGACTGTAATCTCTCCTGTACCTAAACCTCTCCTTACCCAGGCTCCAACACCTCACTCTGGGTCACTGCCATTACCCACCCACGAGGATATCCTTTGTCAGCACATACAGGTTCTGACAACTCATGCCAGGCTGCTTCTGCCAAAGCCCTCCTACCTCCCAAACGCTTCCCAGACACATACCTTGATCAGCCCCACTGATAGCTTTTGGATTGAATGATTCAGAAAGGAAAGAAGACAGCAAGGCAGACAGATAGGGGAAAAAAAAAAATCTCCTTGCCCTTTTATTTGAATTTTTATGTGGGCTGTATTCTTGTTTTAATTCAATACATATGAACCTCTCATAAACTGCCTTATATAACCTATTTGAAGAGTATCAACACTATAAAATGATGCAAACAAAAGTTTCAGTTGGAAGAATTCCAGAACAGTTCTGAACAGTATGAAAGTAGAGTCTTAATCAGATCTGCATTTTAAGACCTCTTAGAACATGAAAGTCTATTTTCAGTAACATGCTCTACTCCACAAAAGCCAAAGCAGATAAAAGGAATATGGCCCCAGGGACATTAGTGGTACTCTTGACTCCACATACCTTCCTGCTCATACTGATAGTGTGTACCACTTGTGTGATCTCAAGCATTTTGCTTAATGTTTCTAGGTGCTGATTTCATCACCCATGAAAGGGAAAAGATTGCTCCCTTGCCAACCTCATACGGACGGCATTTTATTTTTATAAAGCACAGACCAGTTTGAATTTCTCAGCAGTAGTCAGTATATCCTGAGCCTGAGATCTGGAGAAAACACACCATCACAACTCCATGGAGCAGAGATCCTTGTGGATTTAGGACCAAGAGAAAGAATAATTTTGCAGTCTTTACCACTTGATGGTGCAGCCTTATGCAACCTGCTTCTACCATCATAAAGGGAAGGTATTCAGGCCTTGGGTGGGCGTGAAGCTAGCTAGCAGCCAATGGCCTCCAATAGGAGACAGAATGCCATGGTTCAGGGAAGCAACTACTATTAGGTGGATAGGGCCCTGGAGATGCCTACCCTGGTCCTGTCTAACAGATGTAGATAGCAAAGGTAGGAATTAGCAGTCCTGCTTCTACTTCCCTGGTCTACAGCTTAAGACATAATAAGGAGTAATTAACTCTGAGCTTAGCTTTTTCATGGCACATTATGGGGTCAAATGAAACAACATATGAAAAGATCTCATTTATGTTAGGCTCTTAATAAATATTTCTAGTCTAAAAAATGTTTTTATCTGATGTTTTAAAAAAATATACAAGCTTGTTTATTGAAGCATTATTTATGGTGGTAAAAAACAAAAACAAAAAAACAAAAAAGACCCCACAAAACCAGAAACAAAGTAAATGCCCATCCAATGGATAATGAGTGAGTAAGTTCTAGTATCACAACACTGATACCAGGCAAATAAAAAACCATACCACAGCAAACTGAATGAAGAAGCAGGTATACACATTTAGTTATCTTCTACTTAGTCAGACGTTAAAGAGATCTACAAAAAATGTAAAACAATGTCACTCTTTCTGTTGATTTTTGTTCTCAAAAATATAGGTAGTTTTTATGGAATGCATTAATTATTTTAGCACATATGGGTTTATTACTGTTATTTTAAATGAATGAATATATAAATGTTTTATAATGGTTCTCATTAAATAAGCAAACTACAAAATATTTTCTTGTTGAGCTATGGTTGAGATATTAAATTCAGGTATAAGGAAACTACAGATTCAATTTAAAAAAAGAAAAACAAAGCCCAATAAAAAAATTAGCTCAAGACCTGAATGAACAAAGACTTCCAGAAAAGAAAATCCAAATGACCACTAATTACATAAAAAGATTTCTTAACCTAACCTTTGAAGTAACATAAAACCAATTTTTTTGCCAGCAGCTATGAGGGTTTCTAGTTACTAAGAAATTATTCTCCAATCAAACTAAACCTAATTTGAATCTAGAGATAAATAAAGAGAGAGTATTTTCCCAGTTATTTACACCAGAGGGTTATATGGGTTACATTGCCATTGAGTGGTAGAGCTAGAGTTGAAACCCCCCACTAAAATAAAGTAGTCCTTACCAGATGAGCAGGTGTCCTGATGATCGTAAGAATACATTACTTACACTCATTCATGGAAAATTGCTTAGAATACTTGGCCGGTAACACCTTCCAGATTGATTTAAGAATTAAAGAAAGACTTACATGTAAAAGTGATTTGGTTACTACATAAGTATGAGAAATCATTTGTTTTAGAATTGCTTTAGCCAAAGAATCTGAGGTGAGTATTTGGGGCTGCGATGAATTTCAGATGGGGCAGGGCAAGAGAGAAGCGCCCAGATTCCTGACTAGGCAGATAGCACCTGACGCCCCACTGGTGAGAAAGCAATGATTGTCCAATCAGAGGCTGCACAGGGATATTCATAGCTATTCAACCGTGTATACAGCACATCCTTGGAAAAACATAATAGTGCAGTATTAAATTCAGAGCACAAAGTTACGGGGAAGAAGGAATTTCAGGCAGAAAATAAATGATAACCACTTTGGGGCATCTTTGATCATAACTTTGGAAGACAGAGGGTTAAAATGCCTTTGGATGTCGCTTGTGCCCATATTTTGTGGCTGCCTAATTCATGGCTTTGAGAACCACAACTTGCAAATTTCCAGGTACCTGGGGACATTCTGTGCCATTAATTTGGAAGCAGTACTCCCTTTGCAATAAGTAAGAAATCTAAGGGAAAAATTAATGGCAGGGTATGGCCTTTACTCAGTTGAGCATAGACAATAGTGGCTTGTGGTATAAGAAGGAGACAATTAATTACAGCATTGGTGTCTGTGCCAAATTCCCAGGTCTAGCCACAGAAATATTTGTTCACTAGAGAAAGAAAAAGACAGCAGAGAAAAAGGCACCTATGACTCATTCCAAACTAAAGTGTGTTCAGTTAGCTGTGGACTAAAATGCCTTTGTAACGGAGTATTTGTTTAGCCAGACACCTCCAACAGTGCAGGGGAACGCTGTCCCAAATCAAAGATTTAACATGATTCTGAAGATTTTAGCTTTTCCCTTCTAGAAAGTCTTACACAGCAGAGTACCTGTGGGTTTGGTAATTGAAAGATATTGCACTACACTGCAAACAAAATTTCACTCTTCTAAAAGATATGTTTCAGGAATCCACTTAAAGATTTTCCCATTTGTTTATGCAATAAGAACTCCTATTGTGTGTGCCTGCTTTTATAAAGGAAAAAATCAGCTAATCCAATCTCCTATAATTACTTCTTATCATGTACTGTAGCATTGACTTTCCCCGGAAGCTACACCTAGGGTATGACTAAGTAAGAGATACTGGCTTGAGAGATCTGAATCAGAAAATACTAGGACAAATTGAGATGGACTCTCTCTTTGTGTCGCTGCCTCACTTCTATTCAAACAGGAAATAGGATGCCTCCAATTTCACTGAGTACCAGTTTCAGTATCAACTTATCAAGACAATGATAGGCCCTTTACAAATGTTCCTCTAATGTTATTTTCCCAACAGAAGTAGAAGCTGACCTGTAGTTCTTGGAGCTACTGTAAAAGAGCACATTGTATTTGCCCACTAACTCCTCTAGCCCTGCTAGCTGGCTGCTTAATTTAATGTAATTGAGCCTTTGCCCGAACTCTGACCAGATGTTTAAAACTGGGCTTTCCTGTTCTCTTGCAGAATTTGGATTCATTTACATTCAACTTACCTGGTGCCTCATGTCAGTAAAGTTAATCCCACTGTTATCATTAAACTTCCCCAAGAAACTCAGGGCCAGCACAGGTAGAAAGCAGAATGGATGTGTCTGGTTATCTCTGTGGCCAATTCTGTGCAATGGGCTATTCATGGTCTTCAGGGGAAATGCAAAGTCACTGTCACAGCTAATTGAAAGACCAGAGGTTTTCCAAAATGTCATTAGTATTTTTATTGCTAGCCCTGTTGCCTCTGTCTCAGATTCCTCAAAAGAGTTCTATTCTCTCATCTGAAATTCCACAACAGGCTATGTTGCAATGTCATACTACAGGGAAAGGAGGGGCAAATGCTAAAGAGAGATGTGACAAGAAAAATATGGTTCTCAAAAATGGTGGGCAAAGACACGTGTTGGGTGGGGAAAATACTCAATTTGTAATCAGGTGATTTGGCTTTAAATCCAAGATGTGTTACTTTATTAGCTCCTGTCTCTAGCATCAGCTTCTTCCTTAAAATGTGAGCAATTAAACCTCCCTCTCCTGATTGTTAATCTTATTGAGATAAAATATGTGAAAGTGTTTTGTAAATAGTTCATATTTGTATTAATTAATTAATAATAATACATAAATATTAATTATGTCAATATCTTATGGTGTTGGTGATGCTATTAAAAATTATAGAGTAGGACCATGAAGTCACAACATGTCAAGACTAGAATATTCCTTGTTGATTGCCTTGCTTTTAATCTCTCGTTTTGTAAATGAGACAAAGTCCTATTTAACAATCCTTTATTGTGCTTTCCTGAGCCAGGCTCTGTGCTAGGCAAGTGTTCCATTAAGATCTAGGACAAGGAAGCATTTGCCCAAGATTTTATAGCTAGGAGCTTCAGAACTAGGAATAAAATCAATAGAATCCTCATCTCCTGAGCTCCTCGTCAGGGCACTCTGCTTTCACCGCCTCTGCATTACGGCTTTTCCACCTGCCTAAAATCACAGGGATTAGATTAAAATTCTTTTAACACTTTAAATATACCAACCACTGCTCCTTCAGACAAATGCCACTTTGTGCCTCAATGAACCTGGCCTAATTCAGAACCCTATGGACACGGGAAATGCCTGGTTGCTCATTTTAGTGGCCAACATATCTTCTGTCCCTGTCCAGCCCTCATTTTCTTCTGCTCTTCCAGATCCCAAAGATGCCAAAAGCCCCGGACCAGCCCCACTCATACATACACACCCCTTTGCACGAAACTTTCCAACCACTGTGAATCTTTGGAATGCTTTGTATCCCTCCTTACTTTTGCACAAATCTCCCAGTTCCTGGAGGGCCTTTCTCTTATGTGGCAAACTATTCATCTCTAAGCGGTCAGATCCACTGTCAACTCTTCTGTGATGCTCTTCCAGACTTATCTATACAGGTCCGCTCCTAAGAGCACTTTGTTAATGTTATCATTGCATTCGGCATGGTGTATCATAATTACATTTTGCCATGTCTGTCTTGCTCATTCTTGTACTGATTCAAGAAACATTTGTTGATTTCCCATACTGTGCCAATCACTGAATTCTTTGTCTTTTGGGAATTTTCAATTAGCTTTCTGATTTGAGGGAAAAATACACATGTGAACATCCTAACACATTGGTGTATGCTCTTATAAGCTAGAAAACTGAAAGCAAGCTGCGAGCTTGAGTTAAATAAATGTTAGAGTTAACATGGATATTAACGCATATGTACTGAACCCTCAGAAGTAGGCAATTATCATCTCTATAGGAGAGAAATTCTAAAATATTTATCCCTGGCCCAGACCTCTTTCTGGAGCTCCGGCTGCGTGTATCTGGCTACCTCCCAAGCTTTTCATTTGAAAGTCCCATAATAGTATTGAACTTGTCATGTCTAGAATTAAATTCTGTCATTAATATTCCCTTTTCCCTCTCTCCCACCTTGTTGCTTGTTTTCTACCTCAGTTAATGACGCCACTGGATGCCTAGTTTCTCCAAAAGAAACTGTAGTAATCCGAGATCCCACCCACTCCCGTATTACCACATCCAATTGGTCATGATAACTGCATCATCTGAGCAGTTCTTCTACAGTGACTGTAGCTGGGCTGCTCACCATTTCCTCATGGATTATTCCACAGTGTCTCCTTTAACCTTGCCTTGTTCCTCTTCAACACAATTTGCCTATGGGGAAAGAGGAGGACTTCTTGAAGATGCAGGTCATGTTACTCGGCTGCTAAAAATCTTTCAGTGGCTACTCATCACCTTCAAAATAAATTCTAATTTCTAGCATAGTATTCCAAGCCCTCATTGTTTCGCCCCTCCGACCTCATCCTTGGACTGTCAATTCAATACCTGCTCTTTATCTTCCAGCCATATTGAATTACGTTGATTCCCTCCTCAACAAATCACAGTGTCCCTTGGCAGATATTGATTTTAAATTCAAATTCACTTCAGTTCAATTCAGACTTCCAAGTCTCTCTTCCAGAGAGACTTAGGCATCCCTCTTTGAACTTCTTTAGCATCCTGTGTTTGCATTGATGATAATATTTATAACCACTTATTATAATTGCTCACTTAATTTTCTGTATCTATGCTTATTTCTGCTTCCTTCCTCTTTGACTTTCTCTAGGTCAGCTACATGGTTGGTGCTCATTAAATATGTATTGAATCAATGAATGAAAGAATGAATGTTATATGAATCGATAAATGTGACATAATTCAAGTTTCCAACCAGTTAAAATGATGTCATTTAACAAGTTAATAGATGCTTGTGTTATCTAATTGATTCAATTTCAGAAGTAAAGAGAAACATTCCTAATTGCCCCATGAGATAAAAGTGGATTATGAAATATGGGTAAATTAACAAATAAAATAAAATAAAATAAAACAAAGAGTGGCAATAGACTGTATCAAATATGAAGTGAAACAAAACTCTTTCTTCGTTCTGGTCTCATAAAAACAGCTTTGTGGTGAGTTAATTCTACATAAGATGTCAGCAAATTTTTCTGTAAAGGGTCACATATGGTCTCTGTCACTATTTTTCTTTATTTTTCTCTTCTTATACAATACGTTAAAATGAAACATAAAAAATTTTAGGTGAAAAACAGTCTGCTCCTGCCAAATTTGGCCTGTGGGCTATAGTTTGCAACTCTAATCCATATAATTATATATGAGTGACTAGACCTACATTAAGAAAACAAAAAAACATCACTGTGAACAAAATTCCCTGAATATATGATTTTGGATGAACTCCAACATCAGATTCCCTAAATAACCACAGGCAATAAGGCCATCAACCCACTGATGGATTTAGTCAAAACAGAGCTGAGAGAAGTACATGAATCTACAAACTCCTAATTATTTTCACCTCCCAACTTGTAAACATCTCTGGTGAGTTTAACAGGGACCTTAAAAGCCATCAAATCCACTGCCTGTTAAGAGACAAAGAAACTATCTTGGGATGCCCAAGAATTCCTTAGTAAACTAACCTCAAACTCTACCTTCAAATGTGGCCTTCTGTGTCAATCGGACTTTCCATGAATCATGTTTTTTCATAGCTGGCTCTCACCTTTGGCATTCTGCTAATAAGCTTGTGTTCCTCTTAATCCCAAATTGTCCTACACTTGACTGTAAGTATTTTGGATGCACTACTTTTAGAAGACTCTAAATTCCAAGAAGTAGCCATGATGTTTCTGTCAGGGATAGGGAAGGACCTTTGAGGACCCCAGCCAGGTAACCTTCAGAGTTCAGCTAGTCTCCACCAAAGCATTTCTCAGAGCATCTGCAAGCATATGTGGTCCAAAGAGAAAATGTAGATGAGAGGTAGGGAAGAAAGACAAGGGTTCATAGACACAAGATTAATCGTGAGATCTTTAGGAAGAAATTTTAAGTTCATAGTGAGGGAATGAGCCAGAGATTAAGGACTGAGTATTCTAGGAAGAGATTAGAGAAAAGAGTACCAAGCTGGGAAACTGACAGAGGACCAGACTGAGGTTGTTAACAACTCCAGCATGTCATCAAGGCTTGCTTTCTACTGGAGTGTGGATAGAGGAACTATTTTAATGTACAGAGCCAGGCAAGGCAGTCACAGGGCTTCTCCAGCAAGTCTCTGTGGAGGGAATTGAAATACAAGCCAAAAAAGATGGCTCCCCTGGGAAGAATTAGGTTCTCCCTCCCAGCCACTACCTAAGACCTCACATCTTTACCTCACTTACCATTAATAATAATAATAATAAATTTAAAAGTGGTTTTGATTCTCTACTATGCCACCCCCCCTGCCAAATCCTAAATGCAATGATTGGCAAGATAGAGTATTTAAAAATAAAAACAATTCTAGTCCAACATTCTAATCAATTCAGGACTCCTTACCCTACCAACCCCTGAGAATAAAGCACCCATTCAGTAACTTTGATGACTATGGATGGTGAACTCACAACTCTCCAAGGTAAGGGAAGATACAGGCAAACAGGAACAAGAGTTTTTTGGGTTGTTTTTGTTGTTTTGTTTTGTTTTGTTTTGTTTTTAAGTAGGCTTCATGCCTAGCATGGAGCTCAATGTAGGGCTTGAACTCATGACCCTAAGATCAAGACCTGAGCAAAGATCAAAAGTTGGACACTTAACCAACTGAGCCACCCAGGCACCCTGAGATTTTTTTTTTCTTTTAGTTAATTGTTAGAATCCCGCCTTTATGAATTTCAGACTGCATCTGGTCAGCTCTACGACTCTTGGCAAATTACTTAAGATCCCTCTCACATAACACAAAGGAGTTCGCCAAAGCAGTGTTTCCAAACTTTAGTGAGTATATAAATAACTCTGAGGTGGGGCCTGAGAGTCTACATTTCTAATAAATCCCAAGTGATGCTGATGTTGCAGGTCCATGGACCATATTTGGGATCACAAGTAATTCTTGGGAATTCTTTTAGCTCAAAAATTCAATCACTTGTTAAGCTTTGTGACATCAGAATAAGCTCATTCCTCTCTTACATGAAAGCTATAGTAGTCACTCTGAACAGGCTGTAGACATCCCCAGTTCCTTCTACAAGTAAACATTGGGATTGTTACTCCTTGGACATAAGCCGAGCCATGGATTGGTGTTCTCACTTTCACTTTCGATGATGACTTTTCAACTAAATTCTTTAGCTTGGTGGCTGACTTAGAGAGCTTGTTAAAACAAGGTCTACTGTGCCTCTCCCTGACCCTACTCTCTCCCAAGTTTTTGATTCAGTTGGTTTGGAGCTGTGTACAAGATTTTGCATTTCAGGCAACTTGCCAAGTGATACCGATGCTACTAGTCAAGGGACCACAGGCTGAGAATATTTGCCTAGTTTTCTTCACAGATACTATTGGTAAATTATATGTTGATTTTTTTTATTTTCCAGCTGATTTTTAAGTAAAAAAATATTAATTTTAGCCCAATTACTATTAACTTTTTTTTTGTTTCAGCTTATTGTCCATCTTCGTCATGTCTTTATGAAAAGTACTGGACTTGGAATCAAAAATGTTGGATGCAAGTTCGGGTTTTGATTTTACCAGCTCTGCAAACTTAGGCAAATTTTATAATCCCTGGGTTTTCTTTTCTTCACCTGAACAGTGGGGCTGAGTAGTTTTATTTTTTTAATGTTATGTATATTTTAGGACAATTAAAAAAAATCATAGGAGGACTGATGGTGGGAGCATACTGAGTGGGGGGGGGGAGTAGGCAGAAATGTGCAGGAGAGGCAATGTGGGCCCTATGGACCAGGAAGCCCTTCCGGTTTCATCTAAGACTAATGAGAAGCCACTGTGGAGCTGGGAGCAGAGGTGACACAAGCTGATTTACAGAGAGAATAAGTTTTGGATTCTAACTCTGCTGTTTATTAGCTTTATAATATTGAGAACATTGCTTAACTTACCTGTACCTGAGCTTCCTCATCTCTAAAATGGAAATATTAATATCAGCTTTGTAAGTTGGTTCCAAGAATTAAAATAGGTTTTCTAGCTATGCCTCTGACAAATAATAGCCTTAATAAACTGATGTTATTCAAACTGGTATGAAGATAATAGATTTAAGGGTATTTTGTAAGCCATCAGTTCTATAGAAATGTGATGTTTTAACAAGAAAATACAATCAAAGAATCGTGTGGTGTTACACTGAAGCCACGCGTTCAGGTTAATTCCCAATCCATTCTTTATTCACATTTTCACAATCCTATCGTCTACTCCATATTTTTCCATCTTTTCTCAAGCATATTATAAGAAATGTTGTCAAATGTCTTGATGAAATCAAGAATTGTGTAGAAATTTTATATGTGTAGAATTCCTGATTTAGGAGTCAAAAATACTGAAATCAAACCTGATAGTCAAAAGCTAATAAAACCTTAGGGAGGGGCACCTGGGTGGCTCAGTCGGATAAGCATCTGTTTTCGGCTCAGGTCATGATCTCAGGGTCCTGGGATGGAGCTCCACATCGGGCTCCCTGTTGAGCAGGGAGCCTGCTTCTCCCTCTGCCTGCCGCTCCCCCTGCTTGTTCTCTTTCTCTCTCTGTGTCAAATAAGTAAATAGAACCTTAAAAAAAAAAAAAAAAAAAACTTGTGGAAACTTTAGCTTAGTGAATTAATCTTTTTTTAAACATTTTATTTATGTATTTGACAGACAAGAGAGACAGCAAGAGAGGGAACACAAGCAGGGGGAGTGGGAGAGGGAGAAGCGAGCTTCCCACTGAGCAAGGAGCCCGATGCGGGGCTTGATCCCAGGACCCTGGGATCATGACCTGAGCCGAAGGCAGACACTTAACTGACAGAGCCACCCAGGGGCCCCTGAATTAATCTTTATATCATGTACCTGCTACTTGTTTTTCCAGGAGCTCAGAAAACTTTTGCTTAAAAATCTTGCATAGAATTTTGCCAAGATTGCCATAAGCCTCAGTGATCTGTAGTTTCTGCAATCAAACCTCTTCCCAATTTTAAAAAAATCAGAATTTCGTTGACTCATCTTGAGTGTTCTGGCACCTCCCTCTTTCCAGTGCTCTCCTGAGATTTCCATTTGAAAGCTGTCTGAGTTCTGTGGTTTCATTCCTCTTGGCCTGGAGAAGAACTCATCAGAGGTTTTGAGTGATTTCCCACCTTCTTGCTCCCATGGTTTCACTTTGTCCTAAACCACTCTGATTCCATTTTCTTCACTTCAAAGTTTAGTTTCCCAGCAGAGAATAAAAACGCAAAAGTCCGCTTAGGCAGCTTTACTTTCACTCTGTTATTTGTTAGGCTGGTACCACAACTCCCAGGGAATAGACTAAGTCTTTTTACTAAGTATATTAGAGTATTCTAGAAACTTTCCCCAAGAGACTTTTCTCCAACAAGGCTGCGTGCATTTCTGTGTGTTCATCTTTGATGTGTTCCCATTTCTACCTAACATCTCACTTGTGCTCTTCATGAGCCATAGGATTCTCCTTTTCTTCATACTAATCAAGGCCACTTGCCATTTCCCATCAGACCACTTTCTCCCCACGCCCATGGACCTCAATCCCTCTCGGGGTTGTATCTATCAGGCTCCCCATCCCTGAGGGCTTATCTCTCTTCTCTCTGAACAGATATTGAACTTCACTTTTCAAATATTGAAGCCCCATGTCTGATCATTCTTCCCACCACTTGGTAGACTCTAAGATGACAAGTCCATTTTATCCTACAGCTCTTTCCACTAAAGAAACCTTCCTTATTGCTAAGAATTACATCCAGAGTAGTGGTTTCCCTTGTTGTTTCCTTAAATTTGTGAGCAATGAAATAGTTTATAAGGCAAGCCAAGAATTTATCAAAAGATCTGCATCTGGACAGAGACATGGCCAGTAAGTACCAGATGCAAAAACAGGTATTTGATAAACATCTGTTGAATTAACAAGCTCATGGATGGATGAAGAAGAGTATATAAGCCACGTGCTCTTCCTGAGTTTATCAGTTGTGTGCAAATGGAACACCATGAAGGGTGAACCTGCAGAAATTACAGCGATACATTCTAACTTACTAGAAATAAATTTCTTATACAGTAAGTTAGATCAAAATGTATTTTCTTCCTTAGGCATTTCCAAACAACTCCAAACAGAGTTCTGCCTCAGAATCATGGTCTGAACTTTTACTGAGAAGTCATTTGATAAATAAGATACAGCTCTAGTCCCCTTTCCCACCCCACAGTGTCCACTCGTACTTACAAATACTCACCCTTCCCTGATTTCATGAAAACTGCCAACCTTTCTCACTTTGGGATCAAGGGGGAAATCCCATTTCTCTTCTGCTGAGTCTCTGCCTCATTACAGACAATTATCAGTGTGACCTGAGGGTTGTTGGGAAAGTAGATTCAAAGTAATGGAAGGAGAGCTGATTGTGGTTAGAGCACTGAATTCGAGGGTCACAAGTGGAGCAGTTCCTGGGAAAGTCAGGGGCAGTGAGAAGACGGGAATAGCTGAATTAATGAGGAAGTGAAGAAAGAGTCAGTTTTCCAGCATGTCCACACAGCACTAAGGTGCCAGGAGCATGTCAAAACTGAAGTGGGTGAGACTAAACCAGCCTCCACAGTCACAAATGAATGAAGAATTATGGCCAAGAGATTTGTGGATGTCATCAACCAGGAAAAATTAGAGGCTGTTCAGAGAGAAGACATAAAACCTCAAAGGACTGGATAGTTTTTGCCCAAATGTAAAGGTGTAATAACCTGAAAGCAACCCTGGAGAATGAGGAGGACACAGGCCTTATCTCCCAACTCAACACAGTCTGGGGAATATGAACAGCTTCAGCTGGAGAGGAAGCATGGCCCTCCAAGAAGAGCCCATTCATGGTGGTGGACAGATGGCCACCAAAGGGCAGTGACAAGGCTGTCTGGGCAGTGAGGCAGGCTGAGATTACAAGGCCCCAAAGTTTCCAGCAGACTTAGCTGAGCAGACCCTAATGTTTGGGAGGACTCAGGCCTCTGAAAAGAATCAGCTGTGGCCTGGATTAATTGGGATTCCGACTGGATACGTGCTCACTTGGATAAACAGTTGGGGTATTAGTGTTTTAAACCTCACCGTATTCTGAAAACAGCAGCGATCCTTGATAGATGAGAACCCGGTCTTAAAGGAATCTAGACAAGGACACAGAATTCAGAGACCAAGTGACCTCATATTATGCCACCAGTAAATAGCAGAGCAAACCCTGAGACCCCAGTCTTTTTACTCTAATCCAGTGCTATTTCTCTTATACCATTATCTCTTTCTCACAGTGCCCCTTCTCTTCTACCTTCTTCCGCCTTCCCACACCCAGAGAAACCATCTTCACCCATCGCCGTTCCTTCTTCTTCTCCCCCTTCTCCTCTCCACTCAGGGGTGAGATTAGGCTCCTGAGGGCTTACTCCACTGTTGCTGGTATCTTGTTACTCCTACTTCCCATCCCATTTCAGGAAGAAGGAGTCAAAGAAATTATGAAAGCCCCTATCTATTTATAAGCTTGTCCATTTATCTTAGAGATTTCATATAAAAAGATAATTTCAAAAAAGTCTGAAGTTGAAAGTACATAACATTAGATGGTTAACATGGCCATAGAAACTGGTACTTTTTTTCTAATTTTCCCCACTGTTTTGTTTTGTGTTTTTTTTGTGTGTTTTTTTTTGTTTTTTTATTAAACTCTGGAAGGAAAAAGAAGGACTTGTATAAATGCACAGAGACAGAGAGAAGGTGCCTTGAATGGAGAGCTCATCAGGCTATTGGAAGGCAGTTCTCCCAAGTCTCCCCATCTATCTGAAGTTTGCCCTCTGATGGGGGGTCCCCAGGCCCATGCATGTCCCTGTGTGGACAAAAGGACAAAGTGTGTTTGGGGATGGCAAGGGGGTGGGGGATCCTATTTAGAGGATTTTCAACGTGAAGGCCGCATGCAAGAGTAAGTTTGATCAAAACAAAGAATGCAGGTGAGTAATAGAAAGGTGTATCCCCTGCCACACCTAAGAAGAAACTGTGCCAGGGGCGCCTGGGTGACTCAGATGGTTGGGCGTCTGCCTTCAGCTCAGGTCATGATCCTGGAGTCCTGGGATCGAGCCCCACATCGGGCTCCCTGCTCCACAGGAACCCTGCTTCTTCCTCTCCCTCTCCCCCTCTCTGCAGCTCATGCTCTCTCTCTCTCTCTCTCTCTCTCTCTCTGTATCTCTGTCAAATGAATAAATATAAAAAAAAAATCTTAAAAAAAAAAGAAACTGTGCCAGAAAAAGGTGTATTTCCTAGCTCCCACCTCCCACTCCCTCGAAATTCAAATTTTGTAATGATTACATAGAATTGATTTCATGTGAAATTGAGAATCACAACTGGTGCTCGCTCTCTCTCTCTCTACATATCTATATATATATATTTTTTTTTAAATACCAACCTCTTTTAAAAGGAATTTAAGAATCTCTCTCTCTTTTTTTTTTTTTTCTTTTTAAATAACAAAAAATAAGACTAGGAGTCAAAACACAAATTATAAGGAGCTGGCACCTATGTATAAACATAAAATCACCATACACAGAAGACATGATTTCTTTCTTCTCAGAAGCTAAAAGGCATGGCTACTTAACTCTCATGCAAAACTTCCATATTAAAATAGTAAGGAAAGAGCTATATATGGGTTTTACTACCATGGATATTCAAAAGCAATTTTCAATTTTTCATAACTTCATTTTTAATACATATATTTCCCCAAATTACCCAGGAGAGCTTTCCATACTGCACTAGGCACATACGAAGTTTAAATGCAAAGTTCACACATTTTGAGTAGAGTTGGTTGGGAGATGGGGAGGAGAGGAGGCGGGGTTTTTGGAATTGCTTTTGTAGCGGAAAAACATGCATTTTTGAAAACGTCACTTGACCATGTTCTTTCCTCAACTGCCTGCCCACAGTCTCCCACTAAAATTGAGCTCAGACCAATTATAGCAGTCTCAACATGATTCTAAGCAAAGGAAAGGTGATCTTTTAAAGGAAGCTGCAGGAAATTCAGGCCCATTCTATTCTGTGAGCTTGAAAAATTCAGGCATTCCTGAATTCAGGCACTCCTGGCTATCTCTAAGGGTAACTTCTGGATTAAATGGAAGGAAAAGTACTGCTTTTTTTTTTTTTAAGTGTTCTGCTACCTCTCTTTTCCCTTTCTTCCCATTCTCCAATTCTACTCTGCAATTCAGCAAGAGAAGAGTGTTTCTTCCAGAAACCACAGTATCTTACACAGTAGAAAGTAGATCAAGAGAGAGTACCCAATCACCCAACAGGCCAGAATCTACACACATAAGCATACACATGCAAAAGACACTGATATACTCTTTTTTAGTCCACTCAGGCTGCTCTGACAAATTAGCATAGATCGGATGGTTTAAACAACAGACATCTCTCACAGTTCTACAGAATGGGAAGCCCAAGCTCAGAGTGTTAGCAAGGTTGGGTTCTGGTGAGAGCTCTCTTCCTGGCTTGTAGTATCTTCATATGGCAGAGAGAGAGAGAATTCTAGTCTCTTCCTCTTCTTATAGACAGGAAATCAAGCCCATCATGGGGGCTTCACCCCCATGACTTTATCTAGACCTAATTACCTCCGAAAGGCCCCACCTCCAATACCATCATACCGGGGGTTAGTGCTTCAACATACAAATTTTGTGGGAACATAAACATTCAATCCATAACAGTCATCATAATTAATACAGAAAAAAAGATCCCCATGTTTTCTGACATTTAAAGCTCAAATGAATGATCTGAGTAGCCTAATCTCTGCTAAAGGGGATTCTATTTATTTTGCTAGGAAATCATCCAGTACTCAAATGAATAGCCTAGCCTAGAGTTGTGCCAGTAAGTGAATTTAGCAAGTTTGCCAAAGAATTTGCCCAGCACATCAGCTGCCGTAGATAGCAGCCTGAGGCACCACCACAGACTGATGTACCCTAGTCCCAGAAGTCATTAGCCTGAGTGAGATTGTCTAATACATTATAATTTAGGATATATTTTTGAAAATTCACAACAAATATTGAAAAACCAAGAAATACAAAAAGTAGAGTTTTTTAAAAAGTTATTTATGAATCCTGGGTTATGAGTGTGGCTATT